>NC_066585.1:354212506-354564476 GCF_024323335.1 Lathyrus oleraceus | reverse complement strand
ATCAAGATCGTCATTTTGCCGATCCTGACAGGCATTGTTACTCCATTTTTTTCTTCAGTGTAATTTCTGCTTTTATCGTATTCAATCCCTGATACAAATCGAAAGTGTGAAAGTCGTTGCAATCTTCCTTTCCGTCTCTAGTTGATTGAATAGGGGCAACTGTAAACCAAAAGTTACCCTTCATTTTTCCTGGAAACATGGGATAATGTTTTACACTTCATTAGCATCATATTAGGTCATACTCATTGCATACTGCATTAGTGATATGAAGATCAGGTTTTGATCGAATACTCCTTACCAGAAGGAGCCCACACAAAGCAGATTGAGAATTGGACTTCATTTTCTAAGTATACAAGTCTCAAGGGTCTCAGGGGGTCCAAGTATCTTTTTGGTCTTCAGTTCATCAAGAAGGATTCAAAGCTATCAGAGCGTTCATCTGGATTTAATCAGAAATTAAGGTTTCTGGCTACCTGCAACAGGCAATGTTTGGTTGAAGTAGAGGTGCTCATCCATGTCATGATTATAGAGGCATCTTGGACTAGGAAGATTCACAGTTATCTCAGAAAGATCCATTGGCAATCAGTGTAATCAGTTCCTGATCATTGCCCTAAAACTAGGGTTTGGTATAAAATCAGTTTATTTCTGATTCTTTGGGTGAAACTCTTTTCCATGGCCCTCCAATGTCCACAAGGTTCTACATACAAAAAAATAGCTCTTTATTTGAGCTAGAAGTGCTTCAATTGATCAATGGAATCGGGAATCAGCAGTTGGGAAAAGTCACTATGGGGCCAGAAAAGTCAACTCCTGACATTTTGAGAGTGAAATCTCAAAATCCAAGCCTAGGGGATCCTACATGTGAAATTTGATCAAGTTTGGATCATGGATTCATAATTTATCAGGAATTGGAAAAGTTACTTAATTTGGAAATGGTTGACTTTCCATTTAGGGCAAGTTTTCATGATCGTTACACTCACTTTAAGCCCATTTTCATCAAGAATAAAGCTCCATTTGAAAAAACTCCAACATGAAAGTTGTTCCTCTTGTTCCAAGCTTTTTAGAGATATAAAGTTTGCTCCATTTGGATTATAATTGAGAAAGTTATGCTTAGTCAAAGTGAGACATTGTTTTAGGACACTTAGAAAATTTCTAAGTACAAAATCTTCAAAATTTGTCAGGACTTCTTGCCAGTTTTCTCGTACTTCAAGGTATTATTTGAAAATACTTTCTTCACAACAATTGTACCTTGCCATGTCCTCTTTCACATCCTTCTGGAATCATCTCATTTGGATCCATGGTTTGAGAGATACATTCATTTAAAGTGCGCACCATGACTTGATTTTCTAGGCAGATTTTGGCCTGGCTGGCCCCATTAGATTTTCTAAGCAGCTGCACAACCAGTCACATTTTTTTTACCTCTTTTGGTCATGCTTGGACATCCATTCACTTAATTTTGGCCCAAAATAACAAAATTTTTACACCTCACTTCACACTTTTATTCTTATGGATAATCACTTATTAAAAAAGCCCATGAGAACACCTAATCCACCCTATTTAAGAAGCTGAAACCCTAACCCTAAAGGAGCATTGGAATTTCGTGGCAAGGAGACAAAGCTTCATCACATATCAGATTCCATCCCATTTCTATTTTCCATTAGGTAATATCTCTTCCATTCCATGTTTGATATATCCACGCTTGCTTACCATGTTCATCACCATTATCCTTCCATTTTCATATTTCTTTTTCTTATTTAAAATATTTCTTCATCCATAAAATTACCCAAAATATTTTTCACTTTTCTTAACGCTTTATTTAATTTTATATATTTTTATTTTCGTATTTTTTAATATTAATATTTTATTTTAATTATTATTCTAAATGGTCCATTTATACCACACTTTTTTTTTATTGATTTTATTATTATGACTTAAAATTATTGTTAGCATTTGATTTTTGGGATGAAGGTTAATCACTGTCTCATGGTCAACCTGACCTTTTCTTGGAATTTTATTTCACATTTTCAATTTATTTGGATTTATTTTTGACCTAGGTTTGGTTGGTTGACTTTTAATTTGACTTCTGTTTTTATTTTAATTAATTCTCGTACCATTTTCATTATTTTTAAAGTCTTTTTGGGGGATGATGATGTCCTGACCTCACCTTATTTAGTTTAATTTTTCATAATTTGCTTAATTAATTTACTATTTATTCTTGATTCAATTTCTAACCTAGTCTTATTAATTGACTTTTGGTTTGACCTATGTTTTGTTTTTATTAATTCACGTGTCAATTCTCTTATTTTTAAAATCTTTTTGGGGGATGATGATGTCCTAACCCCACCTTATTTAGTTTAGTTTTTTCATAATTTTCTTGATTAATTTGCTATTTATTTGTTATTTTAAAGTTGAGTTGAATTTTTAGTTGACTTCTTTATGATCGATGTTTGACTTAGGGATTGCTTATGGCAATTGAAGAGATCTTTTTATCCTCCTTTGTTCATCTCATATGCTATGTATTAGAGGCCTTTTACCTTGATTTTATTTGTTCCTTACCTCATTTCCTGATTAAATTATTCAGTGGACCCTTTTGTGGATATTTTCAGCTGTTTGATTCATTAGTTATCTTTTATACTTGTTTCTCTCATTCATGCTTTCTATTGCTTGATTAATTAACATGTTCATACTCCCATGTGTTGTTTAAATGCTCCATTATTTCATTCTTTGATTCTTGGACTTGACTATATACTTGTTTAATTATCTGATCTGATTGGTAATTGTTGCCTACTTGTATGATGATTGAGGCATATATTCTTATTGTTTGGGTGGCCATGAACCATCCCCATTAATAACAAATGTACCCCTCTCCCATGAAGTGTATAGTATTTATTTTCGTTCTTTATTCATCTGTTAATACAAGAATTAAAACAAACATCCGATAATCATTTCAAAACAAGATCAAAGCTCGATCCAACGTCGAGTAATCATTTTCAAAACTTAACAGAACCATCACGTATTCATCCTTCCTCTTGTAAGTCGATTGCCTCAGGCATCGGCAATTCTCTTGTAAGTCGATTTCTTCAAGCATCACCATCTACCTCTTGTAAGTCGATTGCTTCATGCATCGCCATCTACCCTTATCCGTGGCTCCTCTCCTTGCTCCATCCGTCGACTCTTGTTCCGTTTTGGTAGCACCCATTGGTAAACCCTTTGTATGATAACATAGGTAGAATTCCCTTATTCTTTGCATGCTAACATTAGGTAGATGTTCCCATTTGTAAATCCTACACATAGGTTCATATTGCATGACGACTCTAGGGCAGAGCTTCCCCATTTTTAGACCTTTGTACGTCTCCGATCTTGTGGCATGTCAGTCTGTTCTGTTGCAAAGAGTAACTGCCTAAGACTTGATTCAGCAAGCTACGACCCTACTGCTAGGACGTTGAACACATTACCCGCTTTCCTTTGACACAGTTGGTGTCCTCCTTTGTAGTCCATGTTCAGATGGCAATGCTTAACCCCTAGTTAGCCGAACTACGACAACTCTGATTCTCATGTTCAGATGAGATACGTAGGCACGAGAAGCGATGTCTTACCGAGTTTGACTAACGACTAACAATTATCTTTGCTTGCTTCGCCCTTGCTGCGATTCTTTTCTCTCTCCCTCGTTGCGATTGAGACCGTCCCTTTCCCTTGCCCTAGTTGCGATCGAGACCCTTGTTCCCGTAGTTAGTCGAACTACGTTTTTCTAATCTCTAATTCTCATTCCAGATGATATACGTAGGCATAAGACGCGATGTCTTACCGAGAACGCTTCTCCTTAACCCTTGGTAGCCGAGCTACGAAGACTCTGATTCTCATACTCAGATGAGATATGTAGGTAGTGCATGCGACATCCTTGCGATTCAATTTCTTTTAACCTTCCTTTTAGTAATAGTACTTTAGATATACCTACACCCTTTAGACTAGAACAACATTTATGAAAAGGGCTCCCTATGAGTACCTAGGATGTTTGGGTGCTTAAAACCTTCCCATTGCATAACCAACCCCCTTACCTAGATCTCTAACATTTTTACTAGTTTTTGATTCGATAAAACTTTTAGGTTTTTGTTCGATTTCTAACCATTCCTTTGATAAATAGAAGTGCGATGGCGACTCTACTTGTATGGTTTACCTTGGATTTAGTAAATATCTCTAATGGTAACGAATACCCCGCTACACTTGCGGAGCTCAGAAATTGATCATTCATAGCATCCATCTTTTCATAGACATCTGGGCCCTTAGACGGCTCAGAATGGTAGATGGTGTCGTGTACTTTGGGCATAGTATGCACGACAGGAGGTGGAACGGTAAGGACCGGGCTAGATGCCGGCAGAGAAGCAAATATGGCCGCAAGACCCTCAAGAACGAAGTTGGGAGGCATCCCCCAAGGAAACTCGGCTGGCATAGATGTTGGCGCAAAGTGGCCGCTGGCCGCAGCACGATTGAAGAATCAATCTCGAATGACTATCCTTTGGGGAGGAGTTGAAGGTGTCAGAGACGACGGCTCTACGGCCATGAAAGACTCCATCAGGGCAGTCAATCGGGCCACTTCCTCCTTGAGTTCACGGTTCTCTTGCTCCAAATGATCCATTAGTCTTGATGCATTGGCCCGGGTGTAGTACCGGTGACTCAGCTTGTCTTCAAATAAATGAAGAACACAAATTTAGACCATTGAATAAGAAACCTGGAGCAAAACCTGCTTATGCACATGATGCATGCAATGCTTGTGCATATGATTATTTTTTATATCAGAGCAACTTTAGAGTCCTATTTGCAAATATTGAAAAAATTAATCATTAGACATATATGGAATTATCACATCAATATTATCTGGAAAAATTTTTTTACACCAAAGAAGTACAGTCTTGGTAACCAAATACAATACAAGAGAGGAAAATGAACATCCTATGGAACCCTAGAAACAATCATCTAAAGCTCTGGAGATTGGAAGATAAGCTGCACGAAGCCTCTTCACCTCCCTCTCATAGGCTGCCTCCATATTCGCCTTCTCTTTGGCGAGTTAATCATACTTCCTCTTCCAGAACTTGGAAGACTGAGGAAGAAGAGAAGTCAATGCATCATCAGGCTCGTCAATAACCTGGTGCTCAAGGAACTCTATCAAAGCATCCTTCTCTCTAATCTGCTGAATCAACTCCTCTCGTTCACGGATCCAGGCACGTGAATGGTCCTCGTCTCTCAACTCCTCTACTCCTTGGTCAGGGAGGGTTGAAGGCCCAGCCACAACCAAAGTGTAGGTCTCGGATACTTGTAAGGCATGAGGTACTCAGAAGCTCTCCTCCTACCCAAGAGGTATAAGGTTCCAAAGCAATACAGTTCTTGGGATCCAGTTCCTTCCTTCCCTTCCTATGGATCTTGCGCCAAGCGCAAACCATCCTATCCTTCAAGTTCTTGGGATCTTTACCCTCTTGAAAGAACAAGCCTTCCAATAAAACGTTGTTAGGTTTTATCCTATAAGGGGAACCCAGCTGACGGCGAGCCAAAGCAGGTTGTAGTTAATCCCACCACATGTACCAAGAAGAGGCACATTGGAGAACTCACCACAAGAGTCGATAGTCTGCACACCATCATAATATACGGTTGTACCAAAAGATAACATCATTAGTGAGAGACATAAGTCTCGTGGACCACCATAGACATCCTTTGTTCTCCTTGAAGGCGACCGTCTGCGGAAAGTGCAAAATAAACCACTGTACAATAGAGGCAAACATCACACAATGATACCACCACCCTTTGATTTCCTCATATGCAAAGAGAAGTAAGTATCACCCACAGAGTCGGAACAACATTAAGAGTAGAGAAAAATCCTAATAGTGTTCACATCCACAAACTTGTCGATGTTGGGAATACACTAACCCATAGATGAGAAGTACAAATATGGCCTCAAAGGCGTCCTCACTCATGGCCTTCCCATACATAGTAGCTTGAGCAATGAGGAACTCAGAAGGGAGACCTTGAATTCCACCTTTGGTAGTCATATGAGCACCAACCAGAGATTCATCTATATGCAACATATAAGCTATCTCTTGAGAAGTAGGAACCCTCTCTAAGCCACTGAACGACAACTGGTCTAAGATAGGTACCCACAAGATAGGCGTACTCCTCAAACGTGAGCAAAAGCTGAAAATCCGGAAATCTGAAGCAACGGTACAAGGGATCATAGAACTGCACCAATACACTCATCAAACCTTCGTCCACTTGAGTAGTCAGAATAGATAGAAGCTTCCCATAACGAGCCTTGAAACCCAAGGATCTAATACATAGGATGTCAATTCCTTAGCTCTTTCAGTCGGGTTGTCTGAAACTGTACTTCTTCGTATTCCTTCTTGGTCTTTCCATGTCTGAAAATTTGCAAATAAACCTCTTAAGTTCCTGAAAAATTTCTCATTATTGATTATATGGATACAAATAGATGCATGAATGCATGAATGCAACAATCACACTCAAGGATCAAGCAAAGCACACAATACAAAGGTCATGAGATGGATCATGTCATCCTTAATATCAATCATCCATTTTGGTGGATTATGGTTTACACCTTATCAACACCCAGTTCCATTGATATTAAGGATCACAGAACGGATCAACCATGAATCAAGGGTTTGTTGCAAGTCGCGACCATGGAGTCTCGGTTAAGAACCACCCAAAGGGAGTGTACTAGGGTTTAAACCTGCCAAACATGTTCTACAAGAGGTTCCCATAGTCATCATCCCATCTTTCGGATATTATCGGATAAGCGACTACTCGTATTCCAAAAATATCCTCAAGAGAGACTCATATGAGTGTAGTATCGCGTAACAATCGTATCAAATCTTACACTTGAACGACTTTTGCATTACGTCCTAAAAATAGGCCAAGATGGGCTTGGTAAACTAAGGTCCTTGGCTTCTAAGGTCTATATTAGAAAGAGTAATGCCTAACCACGACTACTCGTGTGACATTATTGATCCCAACATGACCTCCACCAAGTGAATGGGCTTGTAAGTCAACTTGTTAAGGAATAACTCCACACATGTTGATAAGGCTATGCCATTCTCCTATCCTAAGTGCACTCGAGTTCGGGTATAGAACTCATCTCACAAAGATCACCAAGCATACAAGGAATTAATATTCAAGCAATTCAATCATTACATACAATACAGTAATCCCAAATTGCACAAAAAATATGTCACAAAAATAATATACAATACAATACAACAAATATGAAAAGTAGGCAAAACCCACTAGGCAAATAATTTCCCAGCAGAGTCGCCACTTTTCTGTAGCGGGGTATTCGTTACCATTAGAGATATTGACTAAATCCAAGGTAAACCATACAAGTCGAGTCGCCACCGCACTTCTATTTATCCAAAGGAATGGTTAGAAGCGAACAAAAACCTAAAATTTTTATCGAATCAAAAACTAGTAAACTGGTCAGAGATCGGGTAGGGGGTTGGTTATGCAATGGGAAGGTTTTAAGCACCCAAAACATCCTAGGTACTCCTAGGGAGCCCTTTTCACACTGTGTGTAAGGTTGGTATTTTTTGTGAAAATTTGTTTGTGCAAACATGATTGAAGAGATGAGAGAAGAATATACAAGTTATTTACAATTTGTGTTTGGATGGATAAACCCATTGCCTACGTACCATCTTAAAAAAGATTAGGATCAAAACCTCGTAGTTCGGGGTAAAAATCTCAAAACATGGGTGAATTGATTGGTCCAAAAGCCTTAAGGCCTTTTGTTATCCAAGGGAGAAAACTCAACCTAAAACCACAAATCCACCATGTGAGGATAGCTTCAACATTCTAGTGAGGGGTTAACCCTATAATAAGCATGGAAGACTCATTGTCCATCACTAAGGATATAGGTGAGTATTATATCTACCTCAAGGATAACTCAAACCTAATAGATAAAGGTTATGAAAAATTTTTGATTAAGAAAGTGGCCATTGAAACCACAAAATATTTGAATGGGTTATATTTACCAATGAAAAGTGTTTACAAAGTATGGTCAAAGTTGGCTTAAAGATTCAATTCAAAATAAGTGTTATGAAAAGGAAGTTGGAAATAAAAAGCATAATGCTTAGGTTTCTAATGTTTTAAAAACAAGTGTTAATGTTTGCACAAAAAGTTTTGGCTTGAGTTAGAGTGGAGGGAAGAAGAAGAATGGCTAAGGTCCTAATCATACAAGAGATGAAGGATAAGAAACAAGACCGCAAATGGAGTTCCTCTCTTGAGATCATATTGATGATCCAAGTATCTCTCGTCCTTTGGAATATGCAAGCAAAATAAGTGTAAGCTCAAGCAATCAAATTAATCAAGCAAGCTCTTAGAAGATCCCCAATGGCTCTTGTATCTTTCACTTTGGATGAACATGGCAATGGTTCTTCAATTTGGCTCAAATATGATTCCCTAGCAAAAAAGAACACACATCAAAAGGTTCCATGAAGCAACTCAAGAATGGACAAGAGTGAGTTTAGAGATTTGGTCCTTCTAATCCATCTTCAACATTTAAGGCCCTTTTTTTACTCCAATTTTCATCAGGAATGTCCTAGAAACTAAGTCCATTTGTCCATTCTTTTGCATTTGGTCCACAACAATCAAACAAAACAAGCACAAAATATATACCCAATTATGCTCATGTGAGCAAAAGGCAAATTGTATTAACATAACATGTGCTCAAATGAGCAAAGGAAAAAGCAAATGAATAATATGTACAAGAATAGTAAATTGCATAAATGTAAGAGCAAGAATTAAATGTTAATGGTTAATGGTTAGTTAGAGTTAGTGTGCCATAAGGAAATTTAGCGCTATGTTAAGCAATCGTAATTGGACTTATGTAGAAGTCACAACTATCTGAGGCCGGTCAATAATAATGTAGGCAATAACACAAGTTAGAGATTTTGATTAGTGAATCAAACTCCTACAACTTGCCATGCCAAAAGAATATGAGAAATGATCTTGTATTGATTTAGGTTCTTTGCATGATTAGGAAGCAACCTATCCTTAATGCAAAGCCATTCACTTGATCCATGATCAAGTTGAATTAGATTTGAATCAAGGAAGGTTAACCTCCATGTATCAATGTTAACCACCAATCTTTAACTCATTGATCAAAAAGAAAAGAAGAGGGAAGAAGAAGATGAATATTAAAGTACATTAATGGAAATGGAATGAGATAATCAACAAGCATTGACCAAAGATAGAGAAGATCGAGGTCAAACAATAGAAAACAGAAGCAAAATGAAGATTAGAAGTCAAGAAACAATAAAGTATTTTTGGTATTTTTCAATTAAAATAAAACTTGAATTAAATAATAAAGAAAGGTCAAACTTCAAACAAACTTCAAATCAACTTTGAAAAGTCAAGTGAATTATCCCAAGTTCAACAAGGTCAAACAAAGTTTGACAAAAAATTTCAACATTTTTAGAAGTCAGAAACTATTTTAAATCAATTAAAAATGCATAAAAATAACCTATTGAACTAAAATCTCAAATAAATCTCAAATCAATTAATAAATTTATAAGAATATTTTTCATAGATCTATCATCATTCAAAGAGGTTGGAAGAATATTTTTGTATTTTTTGGATATAAAAAACTATTTAAAATGAATTAAAAATAAACAGAAAAGGAAAATTCCTAAAAAATATCAAATGATAAAATAAAAAATATTAAAATTCATTTTTAGAAACTAGAAATTAAAAGGAGAAAAATGAAATTGGTCTCATATTTTTTGGACCAATAATGAAAGAGATATGAATTTTAAAATGAAAGGAATAAAAAAAATAAAAGAAATTAAAATCAGAAATTAAAAAGATGGAAAAGCGTGGACCGTCTGATGATCTCTCATTAATTGACGTGGATCATCACGTGGCCAAGAAGCGCACGCTCACCATACACGCTAGTAAGCTGAGTAACACATGGCCTTTAAAATAGTCATAACAAAGAAGGATGAGATCAAATCTGGAAAAAGCAGTGGACGACTCAGATCTAATCTGGAGAAGGGACGGTGACCAGCGCCACCGTCTTCTCCAGCCAACTTCTGGCCAAGCTTCAAGTTGGAGAGAAACAAATGTTCATGAAAACCACGATCCAGATACCAATCGAAATCTGGGGTGATGTACATCACCCCTGTACCAACCAAATCCACTTTAGGTTTCTACATTAACAGAAATCAGAGATGGAAATTCTGTGGTGTTCAAATGAACTTAATGGATTTTGAAAATTAAAAGCTCAAGAATGTTGCCTCTTTGCAGAGGACTTCAGATCACACAATAACAGCAAGAAATAACAAGTATATGAGTAGATTTGAAGAAATTAAAATGTGAGGTAAACCTCTGATTTGCAAAGCTTGGAGTCACAATTCCTTGCTATGGATGCTTGCAGTTCACTCTATGAATCAAGGAGAAGAAGACTAAGGAACTTTAGATCTCAGAAAACAATCGAGGTAATTGAATTCTAGATCTGAAAATTAAGAGAAAAATGAGAGAGTTCCTTTGGTGTGAGGGTGATGGTTCAATTGTATAGCATTTAGGGCGCCTTAAGGTTAGTGAAATGAAGAGAAATAACATTGTATTTATAGGCAAGGCAAGCTGAAATGCATGATCATTCCATTGTATGAATGGAAAGGGCCTCCATGCATGGGCCTGTACAGGCGCATGGAGGGCCCAATTCTACTTGGATTTGGCAGCTGATGACAAGCAAATGCAAATTGGACATGTAAATTGTGCATAAACACCTCATGCAATGCAAATTTTAATGATTTTCAAAAATGTGCCATAATGTTCATGTCTTCGAAAATGGCTCTTCCAAACTTGAAACACCACCTCATGAGTAATGGTTGGAAAGCTTTTTGCATGTGGATTAAATGTTATGTTGATCAAAACTCCATTTGAGCCTTGGAAATTAATGAGAAGTGGTCATGAAGTGTAGGGTGCAAAACATGTACATGTGAGATTTTCAAAATTGGCCAAAGTTCAAGCCCTTCTGTTTCAATGTTGCAAGCTCCAAATGACAAAATCTTCAACATCAAAGTTGTACATATTTTCTAGATAATCAATTTGGACTTACATTTTGCATCATTTGGATTTTTGATGAAGATGTTATGGGCATTTGAAGTTGGACTGTTTCACATTTCAATGCATTTGGTCCAAAGTGACCTATAATGTTTTGCATTATCACATGTATTTATTTTAGGATTTTGAAATTTTACTCAACATAACATTTTAAGTAGACATCGTAATATTTCCAATGCATTTGATCCCACCTCAAAATAATGAAAAATGAATGAGTTATGTCCTTGGGAAGTTGACCCAAAATTAGGGTTTCAGTCAAAATGACCTATAATGTCTTGGAATGGATGATGATCTTCCAAGCTTCAAATAATTTTTTTATGAACATGAAAGTTGTTCATATGGTTCTTAAGAACATTGTTTATCTTGGGGTAATCTCCATTTGACAAACACATCAAAAGTTAGGTCTCAGTGTATTTCAAAATGGTCAGATGAATTGACTGATCAACTTCTCAAGTCCAAACCTTATATCTTGATGAATTGATGATTGAGGACACTCAATTAAGTTCAAATATGCATGAAATTATTAATTAAAGGACTTCCCTTGATTGTATTTGATCATGGATTGAGGTTGCTTCATGAGCAAGGCATAGTTGATGAGTAGATGAATTAGGGTTTCCTTGGGAAACAAGCCTCAAGCCCCCTTGATTTTCTTTGATCAAAATGATGAATTGAGACACTTGGGAGGCATATTTTATGGATGAGAGCTTTGGGAACCATTGTCATGCTTGCCTTCATCTTCAATTGGCCCTATCAATGCACATGGGATCTCTTAAAAGCTTTGGACCTAGTGACTGCTCAAGCTACAAACAAAAGATGTTAGTGACATATTTTTGTGATTTTGGTTAGTAAATAAAATGAGAAAAGAAATAATATACAATTCAAGCATGCTTGGTGATCTCAAACCAACTCTCAAAAGATCAACTCTCAAAGATCCCAATCTCAACAGTCCCACCCAAAGGTAAGGAGCCAAGATGCTTATGATCCTTGAGGCAATGCAACTACAATGTTATGATGCCATGAGGGACCTTGGGGTCAAAATTAGGGTCTTACACCAGCCCCCTTAGGCAAAAAGAGTTTAACCTTTCTCATTCCCCACTGAGTTATTTCCTCATGGATGATCATTACTTTAGTTTCCTCGCTAGTTAATTATTTGGATGGAACCACTCCCCCTGGGTTATATGCTCATTGGGTTGAGTCTTTGTTTGACCGTTTCTTTCTAGTTACTACCTAGATGGATATTTTGGTTCCCTGAGAGTCTATTACCCAGTAACTGGTAATATACTTCTCGATTTTTGAGTACTTTACTCTATTCCCAAGTCCTGGTAAAGGTAATTTACTTCCTTTATTTTTCCCAAGCGGATTCATTTTCACGTTTCCCCCAGGAAGTCTATCCTTGGTACGTTCATCCTATTCTTCCTTCGTTGGTTTTCTACATAGTAAAAAGGTAGTTGTAATCCCTACTTTTATTCCCCAAAGTGTTAATCCTTGATATGTTCATCCTAACCGACGACAAATTGTTTCCTCTTGCGGTCTTCTGCCCAGTAATAGGTAGTTGTAAAATCCCGCTTTTCCCCCCTGAGTCTATCCTTGATATGTTCATCTTAACCGACGACGGATATTCTCTTTGGTATTCTTTCCAATAACTAATAGATATAATTTCTATTTTTCTCCCCGGAAATCTATCCTTGATATGTTCATCCTAACCGATGACGGATATTGTTCCTTTGAGTCTATCCTTGATATGTTCATCTTAACTGATGAAAGATTTTCTCCTCGTTGCGGTCTTCTTCCCAGTAACAGGTAGTTGTAGAATCCTGCTTTTCCCCTCATAAGACTATCCTTAATATGTTCATCTTAATTGATGACGAATATTCTCTTTGGTATTCTATCCAATAACTGATAGATATAATTCCTATTTTTCTCTCCGACAGTCTATCCTTGATATGTTCATCCTAACCGATGACGGTTATTCTTCCTTTGAGTCCATCGTTGATATGTTCATCTTACCCGATAACGAATTGTCTCCTCTCTTTGGTTTGTTGCCCAGTAACTGGTAGTTGTAAATCATATTTGACCTTTTCCCCGGTAGGTTATTCTTTCCCCAGTAACAGGTAATGAATATACCTCTTTCTCCTCAGCGAGTCATCCTTGATAGGTTTACCCTAACCGGTAACGGATGTCCCTCTATCAGAGTATATTATCTTCCTACCCAGCAACCGGTAGTAGATAATCTCTGGTACTCCTGTGTTAAAGTTCATTTTTCCCAAGTTATGTTTGAGTGCGTATTTCCCCCAATGAAGTCGCCAATCCCCTGTTTGGTTCGACTATTTCAGCCTTGTTCTCATCTTCCTGTTTCCCCTGCATATTTTCCCTTATCCCCAACCGAGCCCTTCGATAGATTTATTTTCGAGGAATTCCTTTCGTGTCTCTAGTAGTTTTTAAGTCGTAGCCTGGCCTACACATAACTTTTATCCCCTAGAGTCTCTGTCTCCCCAGTGAGTTTTCCTTATGGAATGCATTATGCTCCTATGGACTTTCAGTCTCTCTAGATTTTTTTTCTCTGTGGCAATATATTTCCCATGAAGATTTCTTTTAACATTCATATCATATGCATCATGAGGTCTCTTAGGGACCAAAATTTGTTTCTATATGTTGTTATTTAAGTCCATTCAACTGAATTGATACGAAGATTTTAACCTTCACATCCTCAGCTAAAATGTCCTTAAATATGGCCAGCTGTAAGACCCTAATTTTGACACTAAGATCCCTCATGCTATCCCATCATATGCATTAGCTTTGGGATCACACCTTGGCATCCTCCTTACCCCTTATTTCTTGGGTTTGCATTGGGAGAGGTCACCCATCACATTTGATTGTATCATACTTTATCTTTCCTTATTTACTAACCAAAATGGCAAAAATATATGCTTATGTATAGCTTTGTTTCTTTTGTAGGTAGTGTGTGCATCCACCAATGCCTCATCAAGCTCACTACTAGGGTTTCAGACCCTTAATGCAAGGAGATCAATCAAGAGATGGTTCACATTGATTCTAGACATCATATAGGGATCCCCATGATCTTCACATATCATTTTGATCAAGAATTCATTAAGAGTTTGAAGCATGTTTGCCTTGGAAGCACTAATTCATCTGGGTATCTTGCGTGACTTCCTCAGCAAGTTTCTTCATCATTTGATCAAATATTTCAAGGGATACTTCATATTACATCATATTATGCATATATGATCCTCCATGAGACCAAAAGATCAAGAGAATGTCAAGTTTGCAAGATGGTTCATCATGGTTGACCAGTGCAACTCAACTAGTCAAAACTGGGGTTCCCTAGACCCTATCTCCTACATTTTTTATCAAATGAAAATGATTCGAAGAGAAACGTTACTCCTTATGACATTCAAAACAACTTTCATGTTTAAGTCAAGATCTACTTTTTCTTGGAAAGTCACTTTTTATGGTGAAAGATTATAGGTCATTTTGTCTGAACCCTAGTTAGGAGGTCAACTTCCAAGGACTATAACTTCCTCAATTTTTATGATATGAAAGCCATTCAAGTTCCATGATCAAATTCAATATGTCCTATTCAACTTTTATTCTTGGAATAAGTTCAAATTCAACTTGCAAATGCATGTGCCAGGAGGAAACATTATAGGTCATTTTGGGCCATTACCATTGAACAAGTGATTTTCCTCAACTTATAAAATGCATAACTCCTTCGTGCCAAATCCAAATGAGTTCAAATATGGGACCAAATTAAAGAGGTTTTAAGGATCTAAAACTTTGATGAAGTAACTTTTTCAATTTGAAGCTCATAGCAAAATTTATTCAAGGTGGAAGAAGTGAACATTTGACTTGGTACTTTGAAAATTTTCAAATATGTTTAATTTTCCAAACTTCCACCTCAAAATTCATCATGATCCATGCTTAAAATGGAAAAGTGTTCAACATGAAATTTGTTCCCCTTGATCTCACCTTTCTAAAAAGTTTGTGATCATCGCAATTGGCCAAGAAATGAAGGACTTGCCCATGGGTTCTTTTCAAAGGATCATTTGGATGGATTTCACATTCACTTTTCAATCTCCTTTGCATGACCACATGACATGATTTCATCATTGCACATTGGTGATTTTGGACCTAATAGAATCATTTAATGGGCCTATCACACGCCCATGCAAGTATGCAAGGAAATTGCTAATTTTGGCAAATTTTGAAAGTGTGTGAAAATGAATTGCAATGCCAATAAATACAACCCTTTTGGCTAGGAATTAAGGACCTCATGTCCAAGCTTTGAACTTGCAATCCAAACCGTCATCAGTAAAGGATAATCTTGAAGGTTTTCCTTTGAAAATCGAGCTTCAAATCTCATTCTATTTTGAGATTGAAACTCCAAGAGACCAAGCTTTTATGTGATCCAATTCCTCTCCTATAAGCTTCTGAAGCCAAGCCAAGGACAATTGGAAGCAAGATCAAGCAAGGTTGAAGCTCACTCGAAGGTGATTTTCCAGAATTTTCATCTCTTCGATTCTCTCTCAATTCTTCACTATTCTTTGTGATTTTTGGTTGGATGAAGTCCTACCAATGTAGGAAACAAGATTGAGTTGCTTTAAGGTTAAATCAAAGCAATTCAATTCATGATCCTCAAAATTCAAATCCTTGTATCTTCTTATATACTTGGAATTGGAGAAAATTAAGGCCAGATTCGTGATCATGAGCATTTTCTCTTTAAAATAGTGTCCTTGTTTTTCATTTTTCATTGAGTTGAAGGTGGACCAGTCCGGTGAGGTCCGCCAGAGAAGATGACCGGAGCTCTAGCTCCGGTGGTGTGTTGGCGTGTCCAGAACCATTTGATCATCATCTCATGTTTTAATCTCAGCGTCTCCTTTTAATTACCAAGTGTATGGCGTAGTTGACAAAGGTGTTTATGGAACGCGCGCGCTTGGCCATCAGATCTGCCACCTCAATTAATGAGGGAGATCTGATGGGCCTTGTTTTTTTGTATTTTCTGAATTCTCATTTAATCCACGTATTTTATTTTATTAATAGAAATTTCATTTTTAATCCAAAAAATATGGTACTTTCACCAAAAATCTTTAAATATTTGTCTATTTCATATTCTGAATTTAAATTATTTTTTGGATTAATTTTGATATTTTTCATGAATTAAATTTTTGTGTGCATGATTTTAATTGTTTAAAAAAAATTTTGACTTTTCAAAAATCATGAATTTTTTTGTCTAAGGTCCTTTGACCTTGTTTGACCTAGGATAAATCTCTTGGCCTTTTATTTGGTGTTTTGAAGAGATTTTAGGTTTTGACCAAATTAAATTGTATTTTAATGCATTTTTAAATTGATTTTTAATTGATTAATTGTGTAAAAATTATGTTGAGCCATTTTTATGGTCTTGTGATGTTTGAATTTCGGTTTGGGCCTTGGTAAAGGTTGATTGACTTTTGTTGCATTAAAACCATTGGATCTAGGGGATTGGTGAAATGTACATTTCATCTCCCAAAATGAATGAATGGTTTTTATTTGATAAAATTCCTCCCATGATCAATTTGTGTTTCTCTTATTCCCTTCCCTCTTCAGTTTCATCCCTATTCTTTCCCATTCCCGCATTTGACCAATGAAATCTCTAATGTCTTAAGGCTAATTGGTTCATCAATGACCTTGTGTCAGATGAACCAATACAAGTATGACTGAGATAGGTCCCTCCCTCTTGATCTTTTCTTTTAAGTGTGTGGTATGTTTTAGGAATTTGGTTCATTATACCAAATCTCTAACATGCATTAACACCTAAATTTTTATTGACCGACCTCAGATAGTTGTGACTTCTACATAAGTCCAATTACGATTGCTTAACATAGAGCTAAATTTGACCCTAAAGGCATAACATTCTAGTAAGAGAGATTGTAAGTCTCCCATCCTTCATGGTATTGTATGGAAACTTGACCTTTTTTCTTTCCTATGGAAGATGTTTTGGTTCAAGGATCCATGCTTATGAACGGATGGTTAAGTGTTCTCCAAAGAATGACTTAATCAATTAAAAGACATCTCTAACACTTGGCTAACCTTTGACTAACTCTTATTAATATTGCTTTAATTTCAAGTCATTTACTTTATTCAATTTAAGTTTCAGTCATTTATCATTCATTTCCATTTATATTTCATTTAACTTGTTTATGTTTATGCCATTTTCACTTTGCTCTTTTGAGCCATATCTTATGATTGTATATATTGTTTGTGTATCTTGATTTTACTTGTGGTCTTAGGACCTTAAAACACTTAATAAACAACAAAAAACCCTAAAAAATATTTGGTGAACTATTGATCATGATCTGAAATTTTGGACTTAAGATTAGGCAATATTCCCTGTGCAAAAAGGACTTGGCCAATGCTAACATTTTGAGACCAAGTTATTGTGAATTGGGTCATCATCTGATGCAAGCCTTGGACTCTGTTTGAATTCATCTATTACTTTGTCTTAGTGCTAATTGTTATTTTGATCTTGTGTCTGATGCTTTGTTCTGAGTTGATCAAGGAATGTTTCATCTGGTACATGGGAAGACTGCTAGCTATGGGATTTGCTTGCTTGGATGTGGCTATCTTTATTTGATGTCGTGGTCTTCTTGATGTTTGGATATTGCTAATTTCTTGTTGAGTATTGCTTATATCAAAGTCCAAAGGGAAAATGGGTTTTCTATATGACATTCTTGTTTGTTGGATTGCATCCCATTGGTAAGATATTTTCAACTCTTAACTTTTAATTTTATGCTTAGGATAGCCTCTTCATCTTCTCTCACTTCTTGAATTTCAAAATATCTCCCCCTTTTCAAAAACTTTCTTTGCTTGTGATTTCAAACTTAGACCTGATTTCAAAAAGAAACTTTGGCATTATGCCAATGGATTTTCAAACATTTTCTTAAATCAAATTTGTAAATAAACTTAATCATATTGACTTAAAATTTCAAAAGACAAAAAAGAACTAAAAACTTCATTCAAAATTTTTGGCCCCTTTGTGCCCTTTTCATTCAAACTTTTGTTAAAAGCAATTCACCAACTTTGAAAATGTTACCACGAACTACGAGGTTTTGATCCCTCATTTTTATATTGGTACTTAGGCACAAGACCGGAGATCTTGACAAACATAAAAATATAATCATTGAATTATTTTCTCATCCCCACACTCTATTTTTCTCAAACATCATTTATGCCAAAAACACATACACACATAAAAAAGAAGGGCTCCCTAAGAGTACATAGGAAACTTTGGGTGCTAACACCTTCCCTCTGTGTAACCAACCCCCTTACCTGTAATCTCTGGCATTTTATTAGTTTTGATTTGAAAACTTCTTATCTTTGGGTTTGTTCGTACTTTTCCCTTTTCCTTTGGAAACAATAAAAGCGCGGTGGCGACTCTGGTTTTATTGACGTTAAGTTTATCCATAGTTTAATGGTCATGAATTTACCGCTACACCTATCTAGACGCATCACAGTCAAATTAGGAACCTCATTCCAAAATTTCACTACAATCATGGAAGCCAATGTTGCAAGAGCATCTGCCATCCGATTTTCATCTCGAGGGATATGATGAAACTCAACATTTGTAAAGAAAGTTGAAATCCTCCTCGCATAATCTTTGTATGGTACAAAATGGGT
Organism: Lathyrus oleraceus; assembly: GCF_024323335.1. Taxonomy (NCBI): domain Eukaryota; kingdom Viridiplantae; phylum Streptophyta; class Magnoliopsida; order Fabales; family Fabaceae; genus Lathyrus; species Lathyrus oleraceus. Next base: position 354,545,696 of record NC_066585.1, on the reverse strand, counting down.
TGATTCGTCTCCCATTCACCTTTGATTTGATTTACAACCAAAGTTGAATTTCCATAGACGTCGAGATATTTAATTCTGAGATCGATGGCCTCTTCAAGCCCCATAATGAAAGCTTCGTACTCAACCATATTGTTTGTACACTTGAAGGTCAATCTAGCTATAAACAGAAAATGAGTGCCTTAAGGAGTAATAATCACTGCCTCAGTGCCAATACCATACGAATTAACATCTCCATCAAATACCATGCTCCTCCTGGAACCAGGTTCAGGCCCTTCTCCAAGCAATGGTTCATCATAATCTTTCATCTTCATGTACAAAATCTCTTTGTCGGGAAAATCATATTGTATTGACTGGTAATCTTCAATAGGTTGGTGAGCCAAATGGTCAGCCAAGATACTACCTTTAATAGCTTTCTGAGATCAATATTTAATATCATACTCAGATAACAACATTTGCCTATGGGCAATCCTCTCAGTTAAAACAGGCTTCTCAAAAATGTACTTGATTGGATCCATTTTGGATATCAACCAGGTAGTTTGATTCAACATATATGGGTGCAGAAGCTTAGCAGCCCAAGCCAATGCGCGTCATGTCTTCTCAAGCATGGAATATCGAGTCTCAAAGTCGGTGAATTTCTTACTGGGGTAGTAAGTTGCATATTCTTTCTTCCCAGATTCATCTTGCTGACCAAGTACACAGCCCATACTTTCATCAAGTACAATCAAATACATGATCAATAGTCTTCCTTCTAAAGGCGGCGACAAAATCGGAGGCTTAAGCAGATACTCCTTGATACTATCAAAAGCTTTATGGTAATCTTCGGTCCAATCACACGACTGATCTTTCCAAAGAAGCTTTAAAGTAGGCGCACATGTGGCAGTCATATGCAATATAAATCTCGAGATATAATTCAAGCGGCCGAGAAAACCTCTGACTTGCTTCTCAGTTTTGGGTGCATCCATCTCTTGTATTGCTTTGACCTTAGCAGGATCAACCTCAATACCCTTCGCACTAACAATAAAGCCCAACAACTTACCAGAACGAACACCAAAAGTACACTTATTGGGATTCAAGTGGAGTTTATACTTCCTTAAATGTTGGAATAACTTCAACAAATGCTCAACATGTTCTTCCTCATCACTAGATTTCACAATCATATCATCAACATAAACTTCAATCTCTTTATGCATCATATCATGAAAAAGAGTGGTCATAGCGCTCCGGTAAGTTGCACCATCATTCTTCAAATTGAAAGGCATCACTCTATAATAGAATGTTCCCCAAGGTGTAATGAATGTGGTCTTCTCCATATCTTCAGGTGCCATCTTGATTTGATTATAACCGGAAAATCCGTCCATAAATGAAAAGACTTTGAATTTAGATGTATTGTCTACCAACATATCAATGTGTGGTAGAGGAAAATCATCTTTCGGACTGGCTTTATTCAAATCTCTATAATCGACACACATGCAGCCTTTTCCATCTTTCTTCAGGACATACACAATATTGGTCACCCACTACGGATATTCGGGGTAACAAGGAAACTAGCATCAATCTGCTTCTGCACTTCCTCCTTGATTTTTACTGCTATATCAGGATGAGTCCTTCTCAATTTCTGCTTGATTGGTGGGTATTCTGGTTTCAATGGAAATTTATGATCCACAATCTCATAATCCAAACCAGGCATGTCTTGATAGGACCAAGCAACCACATCAGAATAATCTCAAAGAAGATCAATCAACCCCTTGTTAGCTTTTGGACATAGTTGAGACCTAATCTTGACTTCTTTCACATTATCATCGAAACCCAAGTTGACCAATTCAATTTTCTCTTCAAACGACTGATTGGCTTTCTCCTCGTGCTCAAGCAAATGGGATAACTCATCAGATACTTCTTCATCATCATTTTCTTCCTCAGCTTCAAACACAGTGAAATCAAAGTTTGGAGAGGGAGTAGGATCATTATATTCAATGGGTTTGAGAACCGACTTGCATAATGATTTGATATTTTGATTTTAGAAAAGTCGAGTGCAAACAAATATTATGCAGATGGAAATATTATTATTATTTATGTTCTTTATGATTACCATTTTCAGAAAAAGCGAAAAGTAAAAATAAAACATCATAGATGTGGATGAATGAAATTGTATTTCATTGATGATAATCAGGAAAATGCCCAATAGTGTTCACTTCTCCCTTAGGCATAGGAGAAGGATTTTTCTCAAAAATATTAAAAACAAATTACTTAGAACGGTGAATGACAGTAGGAACATCAAGAGCAACCCAATTGTTGTAAGTCTGGCCATGTGTAACAAAATTGTCACAAACTTCGTCTACATCACCATTGTCTTCAATAATTCCAACTGAGTGTTGATCATTCTCATGGGTGCCCTAGCTTTCTTTAATTCATCAGCAATGGACAAAGCTTGGAACGGCGTTCCAACTTCCTCCTCAGCATCAACATACGGGAAAGATGACAAATGACCCACCAATAATACCTTCTCTCCACCAACAACGACAAGCTTGCCATTCTTCACAAATTTCATCTTCTGGTGTAGAGTAGACGTCACAGCTCCAGCTTCATGAATCCATGGCCTCCCCAACAGGCAGCTATAGGCCTGGTGGATATCCATTACCTAGAAATTAATTTGGAAATCACTCTGACCTATCTTCACTAGAAGGTCCACTTCTTCAATAACAGTTTTATGCGAATCGTCAAACGCTTTAACAACTACACTGATATACCTCATCGGGGCGCCTTGATAGGAGAGTCTTGACAGAGTTGACTTTGGAAATACATCCAATGATGATCCAGTGTCAACAAACACATTGCATAGAGAATCCTTTTTACAATTCATCAAAATGTACAGGGCTAAATTGTGATTTATGCCTTCCTCATGAAGCTCTTCATCACAAAAAATCAAATTGTTACAAGAAGTGATGTTGGCAACAATGTGGTCAAACTGATCCGCAGTAACATCGTGTTTCACGTAAGCTTGTTCCAACACTTACTACAATGCTTCTCTGTGCGCTTCAGAATTCATCAACAATGACAACACATAGATTTTTGACGATGTCTGAAGCAGCTTCTCCACAATGTTAAATTCATTACTTTTTATTAATTATAAAACATTATCATCATTGTTAGCTTTGATTTTTCCAGATTCACCAAACTGCCACATTAGAGCAATAACTGGATTCACTGCAGGAACTTCTGCCTTCTTTCCCACTGAAACATCTTCTACAATCTTTGGAAAAACTGGACTGAAACACATGACTGCTACGGATCACCTTTGCAATATCTGCAATATTTACCACTGAGTCTGCAACTGGTAGGGGAACCTCTTGACCATTTTCATTCACTATGGTATTATACTGATATGGTACAGCTTTATCGAATGCATAAGGGACATGGCCCGCTAACCGTATTACCAACTGCGATACCGATCTGTTGACATTATTGATGTTGCTGCTATTAAACAGAATGACTACCTGCTCAGGGGTCTTGAATACCGGCTCAATGACATTCACATCATTTCCCATATCCCTCGACTGTTGAATCTGAATTACATCCTCATCCATCAACTTCTGGATATCCCTTTTGACAATCATATACCCACGGGGGTTCATACTACAAATGACACAATCATCATGGTCATGTTCACTGTCACTAATTTAACACAAAGTTCTATGCATTTCCACCAGAGATGTACGAATACGCCTCACATCAAAAACTCTTAAATTTCCCGGACGGCCGTCCACCATATTGATAGAAGTGTTACCATGAGCAGGCAGCAGATTGGCTTTCACATTCGGCGCTTGGTCTTCAAAGGACACCATACCACTCTTCACAAGCTTATGAACTTCATATTTTAGAGGGTAAGAGTTCTCGATATCATGACCAAGAGCTCCCTGGGAAAAGCACAATGAAGATCAGGTTTGAACCACCACGGTAGTGGCTCAAGAATTTGCAGAGGGTTTCCCAGATGGATAAGATTTTTGATTACCAATGACGGGTACAGTTCTGCGTAGGTCATAGGAATAGGGTCAAATGAGACCTTCTTCCTTTTAAAATCTTGCTGATGATGATTGTTGTTATTGTTGTAGTTGGTTCTTTGTTGCGGTTGTTCCTAATGTTGTTATTGCTGAATTGGAACTGATTGATTATTGGAATTGTTGGAAAAAACTGGAATCACTGAAGATACCTGGTGCTGATGTTGATGGGATTGAGAACTTTTCCTCACATGAGGCCTCCTCTGCCTCCCAGTTGACACTGAATTAGTTTCTCCTTCTTTCTTCTTGGAAAAGATGCCACTATACTTCTTACTACTTGACGCTTCATCCTTGGACAGACGTCCTTCACTAACTCCTTCCTCTAGTCTCATCCCCATATTTACCATTTCAGTAAAATCATTGGGGGCACTTGCAATCATACATTCATAATAAAATGAACTCAGCATTGTAATACCCTAATTTTGACCCTAAGATCCCTCATGGCATCATAACATGGCATTTGCATAGCCTCAAGGATCATAAGCATCTTGGTTCCCTTTGCCTTTGGGTGAAACCTTTTGTGAGTTGCTTTGAGATCACCAAGCATACTTGAATTGTATATTATTGCTTTTCTCATTTCATTTACTAAAACCAAAACACAAAAATATGTCACTAACATCTTTTGTTTGTAGCTTGAGCAGTCACAAGGTCTAAAAGCTTCTAGGAGACCTTATGTGCATTGATATGGCCAAGAGAAGACGAAAGCAAGCATGGCTATGGTTCTCAAACCTATCCATCAAATATGCCTCCCAAGTGTCTCAATTCATCATTTTGATCAAAGCAAATCAAAGGGACTTGAGGCTTGTTTCCCAAGGAAATCCTAATCCATCTGATCATCAATTGTGCCTTACTCATGAAGCAACCTCAACCCATGGTCAAATAAAATCAAGGGAAGTTCTCTAATTCATCAATTCATGCATATTTGAACTTATTTTAGGGTTCTCAATCATCAATTCATCAAGATATGAGGTGTGGACTTGAGAAGTTGATCAGTCAATTCATCTGACTATTTTGAAATACACTGAGACCTAACTTTTTATGTGTTTGGGAAATGGATATGACCCCAAGAGAAAATATGTTCTTAAGGACAGTATGGACAACTTTCATGTTCATAAAAAATTTATTTGAAGCTTGGAAGGTCATCATCCATTCCAAGACATTATAGGTCATTTTGACTAAAACCCTAATTTTGGGTCAACTTTCCAAGAACATGACTCATTCATTTTTCATGGTTTGGATGTGGGATCAAATGCATTGGAAAGCTTAAGATGTCTAATTCAAATTTTATGTTGAGAAAAATTGCAAAATCTTAAAATAAATACATGTGATAATGCAAAACATTATAGGTCACTTTGGACCAAATGCATTGAAATGTGAAAAAGTCCAACTTCAAGTGCCCATAACTTCTTCATCAAAAATCCAAATGATGCAAAATTTAAGTCCAAATTGATTGCCTTGAAAAGATGTATAACTTGCATGTTTAAGATTTTGTTATTTGGGATTTTCATCACTGAGACAGAGGGGCTTGAACATTGGCCAATTTTGGAAATTTCACATATGCATGTTTTGCACCCTACACTTCAAGCTCAATTTTCATTAATTTCCAAGGCCCAATTTGAGTTTTGATCAACATAGCATTTGTTCCTTATGCAATAATATTTCCAACCATTACCCATAAGCCTATGTTTTATGTTTGAAAGCATCATTTTCGAAGAGAAGAACATTTGGGTGCATTTTTAGAAACTTATTGAAAACACATTGCATGAGCTCATTACATTACTTCTGCACGTCCATTTTTATTCCATTTGATATCAGCTTGCAATTCCAATCGGAATTGGGCTCTCCATGCGCCTGTACAGGCCCATGCATGGAGGCCCTCTTCATTCATGCAATGCTTTGTTCATGCTTCTACCTTGCCAATTGCTATATATAGGAGTGCTTGACCTCTCATTTCTTCAACCTGAAGGCGCCCCAAATGCTGTGCAATTGAAACCTCACACTCACACCAAAGGAACTCTCTCTTTTTTCTCTCAATTTTTAGATCTAGAATTCAGTTGCCTCGACTGTTTTCTTAGATCTAAAAGTTCCTAAACCTCATCACCTTGATTCATAGAGTGTATTGCAAGCTTTAGCACCAAGGAATTGTGAATCCAAGCTCTGCAAATCAGAGGTTTACTTCTGATTTTAAATTCTTCGAATCAACTCATATATTGCTTGTTTCTTGTTGTTGTTGTGTTGTGTGAAGTCCTCTTCACAGAGGCAATCATTTCATGCTTTGAATTTTCAAAATCCAACAAGTTTCAGTTGAACTCCATGAAATTCAACCTCTAATTTCTCTCTCAATAGGAATCTAGAGTGGATTTGGTTGGTACAGGGGTGATGTACATCACCCCACCTTTCATTTGGTACCTGGATCGTGGCTTTTCGTGCACATTTATTTCTCTGTATTTTTTGGACTTCGTCGGAGCTGACCGGAGAAGACGGTGGCGCTGACCACCGTCTGGTCTCCAGATTGAATCATGACCGTGTATTTCCATTTCCATATTTGATCTAGGCCTTTCAATGTTATGACCTAATTAATTGCTATGCGCACATGTGTGATCCGTGTGATCTGCCAGCTCATTTAATGAGCTTCATCCAACGCTTCTCCTTTTTTTCTATTTTAAATTCTGATTTCTATTTTCTTTTATTTCTTTTAATTCCATTTTATTTCTAAAATTCATATCTCTCTCATTATTGGTCCAAAAATTATGGGACCAATTGCAATATTCTCATCAATTTATTAATTGATTTGAGATTTATTTGAGATTTTAGTTCAATTAGGTGATTTTTATGCATTTTTAATTGATTTAAAATAGTTTCTGACTTTTAAAAATGCTGAAATTTTTTGTCAAACTTTGTTTGACCTTGTTGAACTTGGGATAATTCACTTGGACTTTTCAAAGTTGATTTGAAGTGAGTTTGAAGTTTGACATTTCTTTTATTATTTTAATTCAAGTTTATTTTAATATTTAAAAATGCCAAAAATATTTTATTTGTTTCTTGACTTCTAATTCTCATTTTGCTTTTGTTTTCTATTATTTGACCTTGATCGTTTCTATCTTTGGTCATAGCTTGTTGATTATCTCATTCCATTTCATTTAATGCACTTTAATTCTTCATCTTCTCTTCTTCTTTTTCTTTCTTGATTAATGAGTTAAAGATTGGTGGTTAGCATTGATTAGGGAGGTTTAATCTTCCTTGATTCAAATCTAATTCATCTTGATCATGGATCAAGTGAATGGCTTTGCATTAAGGATAGATTTCTTCTTAAATCATGCAAAGAACCTAAATCAATACAAGATCATTTCTCATCTTCTTTTTGGCATGGCAAGTTGTTGGAGTTTGATTCACTAATCAATACCTCTAACTTGTCTTGTTGCCTACATTATTATTGACCGGCCTTAGATAGTTGTGACTTCTACATAAGTCCAATTACGATTGCTTAACATAGCGCTAAATTTGCCTTATGGCACACTAACTGTTGCACCCCAAAATTTGCCCTCTATTTTTAACTCTAACCAATTTTTTGTTTCACATTCATTTGCATCATCTTCATAGCATAACATTTTTTTCCTGTCTTAATATTAGCCGGAATAATTTCTCGGAATTTACCAACAGACTGGTCAAATTAACTTTTTAACTGTGCCTAAAATTAGTCAACAAAAAAATGTCAAGTTTAAGTTTGCAAATGTCGGTAACATTAATCTGCGGTTCACGTGGTTTAATTTGACATGCTAAAAATATTTTTACGACTATTTTTGGTCATATGTTGATCAGTCTGAGCGGTTTAAACGGTCATAATTTTTATTTCAAAATCCGACCAAACGCTGTATTTTTCCGAGTCATTTATTTCGCGCTGATTATTTTGACGTGTTCATTTTATTTTTTCGAGCATTTTGGTGCCCGATTTTTTTTTTTTGAGTCTATTTATTTTTATATTGGGTCTAGAATAAATAAATAGGTTAATTAGTTTTAATTTTAATTTTAACTATTTTAATTATTTAACTTTATTCAGGTTTTAATTTAATATTGGGTTTCAAAATAAACTTAGGCCCATTATCATTAACCTAATTTGTTCCTATATATATTTACTAGCATGACTGATAGAGGGAGGCCAAGAGACAGAACAAAAAAGAGAAACTGAGAGTGGCTGATCTATACTATCGTACACACAGTTTAGTAATAGTTTATATATGATATATACTTTATCTATTTTGTTGATATATTTGTTACTGTGTTTCAAATACATGTTCATATGTGTGACTGTGTTATGTATTCCAGATACATGCGGTTTGGTTAAATATATCAGGATATCGCCGTTGTTTTTTTTATGCACATAAGTATCACATGTATAATAATTTGGTTCATTGTATCATGTATTTGATGTGTTTGTTTTTATATAAGTTTTACATGTCTCATAATATATAATATAATATAATAATAATTTTGTTGTTAATAAAAATGCATATGGATTATATAACATATAATTTATAATATGTAACTAGTGTGTTAAATATATATATATTTCTATTTTATGTTATAATTTGATTATGTTTTCGGATCGGATCGTGTCAATACGCCGTTTTCACATATACGTGTATGAGGCGTGACATTTGTGTTATCCGATCCAGTTGCGATGATCGCGATTTTGCGCTAGCAACGCCGTTGTTTTTTTTTTAATTCATTTTTTTTTATATATACATATATTTAGATCTGCACATTTTTTTCATAACTAACTACCCTGATTTTTCCTAAACCCTGACAATTTCGCCACAAACTCTAAATTTCAAACCTAAAACTTTAACCGTGTTATTTCTTTTAAACCATAAACCTTTTCTTAAACCTTAACAAACCTTATTACTATTTCCTATTTTCGCTCATATTTATGTTATTCATACACTGTAACTGCTTCGCCCTTGTAATATTTTAAGTTTTAACTTGTAATATTTTCAGTTTTACTTTTCGCCATCTTTATTATGTAACTGCACCAAAGCGTTGTAATAATTAGGATTTTATTTTCTGCCATTTATTTTCTGCCATTTTATTTTTCTGCCATTTATTTTTCTGCCATTTAAATTCCTGCCATTGATCCTATATTAACTGCGTGGTTTAGTAATGTAGGGCGTGAAAACCTACTACATTAATTATTTAATATTTTTCTATAACCTTTATATTTTTTGTAAATAAATAATAAATACTAACTACTTTAAAAACTTTTTTTATTACTTACTTATAATAATAAATCCTTATATATTTTGTAAATAAAATCTAATTGACCATTTTTCTAATTGAATAATAATAATAAACCTATTAATCTAATAATTTGATATTTTCTATAATCTTTATTTATTTTGTAAATAACTAACTTAATATTTTTCATATAACTCTTTTATTTTATAATTTGTACATTAATGTATTTTAAATTCTTTTATTATTACTAATTTATTTTAAACTCATATTTTTCATATAACTTCTAAAAAAATCTAACTTGTTTAACCTAAAATAATTTCTTTTAAAATTCTAACCTTTTTATTATCACTTTATTATTATTGTTATTTTATTATTGCTTTATTGCCATTGTTTATTTATTATTTTATTATTATTTGCTTTTATCTATTCTATTTTTGCTTCATTATTTTCCTTATTTTAATTTTGTTTTATTTATAATATTAGGAACAAATGTATAGGTTGTAAATTTATTCTTTCTCGCCTGATTATTATGTATCTGTCCCATAGCCATGTAATAGTTTAGGAATTTATTTTTCTTGCTTTTATTTTTGTAAATATTTATTGCGTGTTAGTAATTTAGGGAGTGCAAAAAACTAAATGTAAATAATTGAACTTAGAAAATTGAATTCAAGACAAATATCTGAAAAATAACACTCACACACGTAAGTCGATCTTTGATCGCCATCTGTACTTCCTAGGGTATTCCTCTTGGTTGCCTTCTTTAAATGGTCAAGTCCCTCGAAAATAGGGGCGTCTTAAGCAAAGTCCCTTCAAACAGAAAAATCATCAAGTCCCTATAAACTTAAAAGATCAAGTCCCTACGAGGTTGCCTATGATATAATGATCTTGTCCCTTCGGTAAATATGATGATAGTCCCTACGAGTTGCTAAAGACACCCCTTATGTTGCCTTCATTGACCATACGATGACCCTACGCCCGTCCCTTAAACACATCCAAGGTAATGACTACCTATTCCTTAATAATAGGGACAGTCTTACCATTGAAAGAATATACGAGAACACGAAAGACTTAATCTAGGGTAGGTATCTCATAGTTACTTGCTCACACTTTTCAAAATTACTTTTACACCTCACAATTTCTAAACTAGGCTTTGTATACACCCATACGAGGGTCATTACAAAGTACTTAAAGAAATTTTTCTAATCACACACTACACTCTTGCAAACAAACAAAGTGAGCTAAGTAACTAAGAGCCCATGGATAACCATGGATATAAAGGGTGCTAATACCTTCCCTTTGTATAACCTACCCCCCGAACTCAAAATCTTTTTAAGGTCTTTCCTGTTCTTTTATGTCCTTTCCTTTTGGATAAAATAAAAGTCGGTGGAGACTCTTGCTATCCACAACATTTAACTAAAGTCAGTTCTCCCACCGTGTTACAGAACTGGCGACTCTGCTGGGGACTTAATAAAATAGGGGTACCCTTAGGAATTAGATCACTTTAAAATTGTTTGCCTTGTTTGCTTTATACTTATCTGTTGGGTGCTCTTATGTGTGAAAGACCCTAACCCGGATCTAGTGTACCTTAGGTAAATGGCAATAGACCAAGGAAACTGTACGGCGTATATCGATATGGTTGATCTGGTGGCCATAGTTAGTGTGACTTCTTCATAAGCAAGTTGAGGATAATATGAGGCTGCCATATGTTGTCAATACACTAACTGACTTTTAGAACCCTAGTCATCCCATCTTGGCCTTTAGAAAGTAGTGAGATAACCGGCTTTGGTGAAGACTGAAGTTGGTTGATACTCGATACTACACTCATTGAGATCCTAAACTTGGAGGGTTTTGGTTGGCAAGTAAGTTGCCTACTGAACAACCACCCTTGTGAAGGATCAATGATTTTGAGATCCCTTAGAACCTGGTTACTTTTGTAGGACAGGATGAATCAACTAAACTTCAGGGGAGGGTACTTACCTTTAAACCTCATGCAAGCCTTCAAACCTAGGGCTATTGTGTGACTTGTTTGTGTGTGCCACATATTTGTGATTGAGCATAACATCATAGCATCATCATGCATCATAAGCATAGCATTTTCACTAACCATTTCAAGGACCAAAGGATTTATCTTTGTTCTTTGTTGCAGGTCATGGATTCTGCTCGTAGGAATACTATCCGGATCAACTTTGTAGGAATACCTCCTAAGCTTAAGGAATTGGTCTCTCAAGTTTCTGAAAACTCCCAGTTCATCAAGAGGCATGGTCACCTACTGGATCTAGTCACTTCAAGGTTCAATGAAGACATGATGAGTGTCCTGTTTCAGTTCTTTGACCCTAAACATCATTGCTTCACATTTCCCGACTATCAGCTGGCTCCTACAATGGAAGAGTTCTCCAAGCTTCTGGGTATACCTATTCTTGATCAGAAACCCTTCACAGGCTTGGAAAAAGAGCCTAAACCTGAAGTCATTGTTGCAGCCTTACATTTAAAGAAATCAGACATTGTCCTAGAAACAAGGAGTGGAGTTAAGGGTATTCTTGCTAAGGTATTGATGGAGAAAGCTCAAGTATTCCTGAAGGCTATGAGTTATGATGCTTTTGAGGAGATCTTAGCCCTATTGATTTATTGCTTAGTATTGTTCCCCAATCCAGACCAGTTCATAGACGTACACGCCATCAACATATTTCTGACTCGCAATCCAGTGCCTACATTACTTGGAGACACCTTACACTCTCTTCATACCCGTACTACGAAGGCACGAGGAACTCTGATGTGTTGCATACCTCTATTATCTAGGTGGTTTATTTCTCACCTCTCTCGATCAGTGATGAAGAATGAACAAGGGTTCAGGTGGTCCAAGAGGATTATGTCACTTTCTCATTCAGATATTCATTGGTGCTCTAGATCTATGGAGAATGTTACCATCATTGACCGTTGTGGGGAGTTCCCTAATGTGCCACTCCTTGGCATAAGAGGGGGCATTACCTACAACCCTTCTTTAGCTCTACGTCAGTTTGGTTACGCTCGGACTGATGGTCCTCATGACATGCTTATTCAGGGTATTGTGTTCGACTACGACAACGATCTTCAAGGTTACCGTCAAAGGTTCATACGAGCATGGGGTAAAGTGAACAAGGTTGACAGCAAGACTCTGGAACCCAAGTACACTATTCCTATGGAACCATATCTCAGATGGGTACGATCTCGTGCTCAGACTCTTATGATGCCATATCCTGCTATCCTGCCAGGTACCATGGAGCCTGTTGCTGAAGGAGATACTTCTTACATCATTCTTCATCCAGACATGCCCACTGACATGGAAGAGTTACAGAGGTCCTGGATCCAGTTGAAGGAGCAAAGAGATACTTTTGAGACTCATTACAAGGCAAGTGAGGAAAGAATCCTGGAGCTAACAAAACAACTTCACGAGGAGCAGAATCTCAACTCATACCTCAACACAAAGAGGAAACGTCCATGGGAGACTTAAAACCCCATTTTTTGTATTCATTTCATTTTTATTGTAAGCCCAAGGGGCAAACAAGTTTATTACTAATAAAAGTTTACTTTTTGGTGGTTTAAACAAATTTAAATCCTACGGTCCTTGAAAACATTGCATAAGCATCTACATACCATATTATTGCATCACAGGTTTCTTATGAACAGGTATCTTATCTTCTCGCTGTTTATTTCAGCAGAAATGGCTCTTGAACAGACTGTCAAAGATCTCCAGGCTCAGAATGCACAATTCCAAGAGTTGATTCTGGACTTGTCCAAGGGGCAAGATGAGTTGAAGACATTGTTGGCTAAGAAGAAGAAGAAGACTAGAAGATTAGGAGGCCTTATCAATCTGGGAAGAAGATTCAGAGGCCCTATCAAGACAAAGGAACAGGTTGATGATTATGAGCCTGAAAATTCTGAGAAAGAGGGAGGTAGTCTCCATGATACTGTGGGAGATTATGATTCTGAAGCAAATTATTATCATGACCCTAATGAAGATAAGTACAAGATGCTGGTGGATAGAATGAATGCTATGGAGTTACAAAAATCTTCGGGGCTAGATTTTGAAGATCTGAGTTTAATATCTGGAGTGGTTATACCTATTGGTTTCAAGGTTCCTGCTTTTGTGGTGTATGATGGTGTCTCATGTCCCAAGCTGCATTTAAGATCCTATGTCTAGAGGATTCAACCACATACTGCTGATAAGAAGTTATGGATTCATTTCTTCCAAGAGAGCTTGTCTGGAGCTCAATTGGAATGGTACTATCAATTGGAGAGTGTCAATATCCGTGATTGGAATGATCTTGCTGAGGCCTTCTACAGGAAATACCAATACAATGCTGATTTAGCACCTACTCGCATGCAGCTACAAAGCATGTCAATGGGTGCTAAGGAGAATTTCAAGGAGTATGCCCAGAAATGGAGAGACCTGGCTGGCAGAGTTCAACCTCCTCTGACTGACAGGGAGCTAGTGGATATGTTTATGAGTATGCTGAATAGTCCTTTATATAGTCACCTCATTGGAAGCTCATCATCTGGTTTCACTGAGCTGATAATGACTGGAGAGCGTGTGGAAAGTGGCATAAGAAGTGGTAAGATACAGGTGGGTGCCTTTTCATCAAGCACTGCAAAGAAGCCCCCTAGTGGAAAGAAGGAGTCTAATGCTGTGTATGGTCAACCTGGCCGTAACAGAAGTCACCAATCCGTAGGAGCAGTTCACATTTCTAATCCTACTCCTGCAACACCAGAGCTACCACAGAGTAATCAACAGAAGCCTAGAAGATAATTCACCAAGATCAACATGTCACTGGCCCAAGCCTTGCAACACATGTTGAAAGGGGAACTCATTACTTTGAAGGACCCTCCTCAGAATCCTAATACTTCCTCTCCTCGGTACAATCCTAATGCACGATGTGCCTATCATTCTAATTGTCCGGGACATGACACCAACACTTGCTGGGTGCTGAAAAATAAGATTCAAGATATGATTGAAGCTGGGGAGATTGAATTTGACCCTCCTGGGACTCCAAATGTGATTACTGCTCCCATGCCCAATCATGAGAAGACTGTTAATGTTGTTGATGAAGTTTCATATGTTTCCTCAGTAGCAGATGTGACTACTCCCTTATCTATTATCAAGAAGAAGCTGGTGCAGGCTGGATTCTTTCCAGGTTGCAACGAAGACTGTTTTTATTGTGCCTACAAACCTGATAGCTGCTGGAAGTTGAAAGATGGTATTCAACGCCTCATGGACAATTACACTATATTGTTTGAGAGAACTCCTTCTGTGGAAAGTATGTGTGAACACCTAACTCGAGGTAAGAAGTTTGAAGATGTGGATATGGTTGATAAAGTGCCAGTGAAGATTACCTCCAAAGGCTCTGTCAAGATCACTTCCAAGGGTCCTATCAAAATTACTGCTGAAGGCCTGGTGAAGACTGTTGCTGAAGTTAGAGTGCCTCCCATGATTATTACCACTCCTGGCCCAATTCCTTATACTTCGGATAAAGCTATACCCTGGAATTACGGTTCTGATGCTTATATCCATGGTGTTAAGCAGTAATCTTTGACTGATACACTTGTTACTGATGATAACCTTGATGTTGATAATATTGCTGGATCTAGTAAGATCACCAGAAGTGGAAGAATTTTCTCTCCTCCAGCTACCTCAAAAAATACAGTTCCTCCAACTACTACCTCCACTTCTGAGCCAAGTACTGATGCTCGAGGCAAAGGTCCTGTGGTTGAACCTGTGCAAGCTGAAGCACCGACTGCTGAAAATCTCTCTAAACAGATGGAAGAAGTGCTGAAGATCATTCGTAAGAGTGATTATGATATTGTTGACCAGTTGGGGCATACTCCCTCCAAAATTTCCATGTTGTCTTTGTTGCTGTGTTCTGAGGCTCATGCTAAAGCCTTGATCAAATTCTTAAGGATTGCTCATGTACCAAATGAAATTTCTGTGGATCAATTTGAAAATTGTGTTGCACATCTGACTTATGATAATGGGTTAGGTTTTTCTGATGCTGACTTGACTCCTGCCAAAAGAAACCATAACAGAGCTTTACATATCTCCATTGAATGTAGGGGCACTACCTTGTCTCATGTGTTGATAGACAATGGCTCTTCATTGAATGTACTTCCCAAAGAGGTTCTGAACAAGCTCAGTCCTGAAGATGCTGTGTTAAGATCAAGTAATATAGTGGTGAGAGCCTTTGATGGTTCAAGAAGAGTGGTGCATGGATAAATAGACCTCTCGATCAAAGTAGGCTCTCAAGTCTTCGATTCTACCTTCTATGTAATGGATATTCGTCCTGCGTACTCTTGTTTGCTTGGGCGCCCCTGGATCCACGGGGCAGGTGCTGTGACCTCCACTCTACATCAGAAGTTGAGATATCCAGTGAAGGGAAAGATCGTAACTGTTTATGGAGAGGAAGAATATATGGTCAGTCATGTGAATACATTTAAGTATGTTGAAGTGGAAGGTGAATATGTTGAGACTCCTTGCCAGACATTTAAAGTAGTTCCTTGGGTCGTTCCCGCTACTGAAGCTCCTCTTGTGGTTAAAAGAGTTCTTGTGGTTACCAGAGTACCTCCTACAATGGCTTCCCTCAAAGATGCTAGAGCTGTGGTTGAAGAAGGTGGTTGTACTATTTGGGGTCAGCTTCCCGACATTCCTTACAAGTCTGACAAGTTTGGTTTGGGTTTCACAGCAGAGTCCCAGAAGGCTGTTCGTCGTGCTCGTGCTGTTCGTATCACCAATCCAGGGAACATGAAAGATCAAATCAATGTTGTGGGTGACTATAATGAAGACTACAATCTGGATAACTGGATTTTTCCTACTGTGGGTGATGGGCTCAACAATTGGAAGACTGAAGACGTTATTCCTATCTCCTTTAGTCAGGAGTAAATACTATTACTGTGTTGTTATTTTTAAGTTTGTAATTAAACTTTTAAGCCTTGTGCCTTACCCGGGGCACAATGGTATGCTTGTTTCGGGATGTCATCTCATTTGCATACTTCATTCAATAAAAATCAATGGACGTTTCGTTTTCGTAAATATTGGGCTCTTTGTTTTTCTTTTATTTTATTTTCATCAGCTATGTGTTCTTACACACACCCACATCACTAAAATGCAGATCCTCATCCACTCTGGATCCTGTTGATAACAGTTCTACTATTGCCAATTATAATTTCGAGAATCCGATCTATCAAGCTGAAGATGGAAAGGATGAAGATTGTGAAGTACCTGTAGAGCTTGCTAGGTTATTACAACAAGAAGAGAAAGTTACACAGCCGCATGAGGAATCAATTGAGGTTGTAAATCTGGGTACTGAAGTAGACAAGAAAGAAGTCGAAATAGGAGCAGGCTTGGAAAACAGTGTCAAAGAAAGATTGAGTCGGATGTTACGTGACTATGTAGAGGTTTTCGCTGGAAAAATCAAGAGATGATATGGAATGATGAATGTCAAGAAGCTTTTGACAAAATCAAGAAGTATCTCCAAGAACCTATAAATCTGATGCCACCAGTTGAAGGAAGACCTCTAATCATGTATTTGACCGTGTTAGAAAATTCAATAGGGTGTGTGTTGGGGCAACATGACGAGTCTGGTCAAAAAGAGCATGCAATATACTACCTTAGCAAAAGGTACCGACTGTGAAACAAGATACTCCCAGCTCGAGAAAGCTTGCTATGCTTTGGCTTAGGCTGCTCGCCGACTAAGACAGTATATGTTGAATCATACCACTTTATTGATTTCTAAGATAGATCTTATCAAATATACATCTGAGAAACCTGCTCTCTCCGGAAGAACAACAAGATGATTGCTGAACTCTGCACGTAGTTCAAAATAAAACACCATAACTCTTCTCCGTACCGGCCAAAGATGAATGGCGCCGTGGAGGCTGCTAATAAGAATATTAAGAAGATCATACAAAAGATGACAGTAACATACAAAGACTGGCATGAGATGTTACCCTTTGCTCTTCATGGTTATCGCACTTCAGTGCGCACTTTGACAGGGGCAACTCCTTTCTCTTTGGTCTACGGAATGGAAGCCGTGTTACCAGTGGAAGTTCAGATTCCCTCTCTAAGAATCATGAAAGAGGCAGGTTTAGACGAGGATGAGTGGATTCAGACTCGACTCGACCAGATAAATTTGATTGATGAGAAGAGGTTGGCAGCTGTTTGTCATGGTCAGATGTACCAAAAACGGATGATCAAAGCTTTCAATAAGAAGGTTAAGCCAAAGGTATATCAGGCTGGTGACTTGGTAATCAAGCGTATCATACTACCACAGGGTGATCCTAGGGGCAAGTGGACTCCTACATATGAAGGACCATTTGTGGTCAAAAGAGTATTCTCAGGAGGTGCCATGATGCTTACTACTATGGATGGTGAAGACTTTCCACAGCCTGTAAACGCAGACATAGTTAAAAAATACTACGCATAAAAAGAGACCCGCTAGGTTGATTGGCCTAGGCAAAAATAAGGGCATCCCGGCAAACCAAAAGGGTTCGGGCAAAAATTAGGGATATATATAGAAAAAATGTACACCCGGCAAGTCGAAAACCTGAAAAGGCGGCTTGGGCAAAAAAGGGTATCCCGGTGGATTGAAAACCTGAAAGGGCAATCTAGGCAAAAGTTAGGGATTAAAGCGTATGACTATGTCTCGTTTGGATCACTCATGTAACTTCAACTGATGGTGCTACCTAAATCAAGTTCAAACAGATAAAGATCAATCCAATCGTTTCTGTCTCAACAGCAGAAGATGAGATATTTAAAGATAATGGCAATAGTAGAATTGAAACTCAATAGGATCATTTTTCACATAGCTGTTTTCTTTGTTTTATAAAAAATTTACGACGAATTCCTCTTACTAGGATTTCTGTCTCCTTGTACAAACTTGCCTATGTATAGGTCACTTTGTGATATAAATAAAATTTCATCTTTGAATCCATATTTACTTTTACTCTATTTACATAAGCGAAAACGTCCACTGGTTGTGTTTGAATGTATGTATGCTTTTGAATACGATTGATGTTTACCAGAAATGCATAAAATGCAGTAATAGTATTTACTAAGGACGAACGAGGGTAGTAGTTCAACGAAGCTTCGCCGGTTCATCCCCACTACAAATCCCCAGTAGAGCAAATCTATCTTTATAGATGCTTCGAATTACGTCTCCCCTTGAATTTATGTCCATCTCTTTTATCCTCAGTCGGGATACTCAGGAACTTATTCCTTCAATAGAAGTATGACGAACGAATATGGGAAGTGACAAATACTATACTATCAAACAAGACGGGAACGAGTTCCTCATACTCTTCAGCAACGAATCGGGATTTATTTTCCCTAGCCAACAGTTGTTATACAAAGATATCCGGACGCTTCAGGCCGCATGATTCATACATACATCATTTACATCATACCATATCATATCCATAAGTGCATAATACATTTACTTAGATGCACCATGCCATGCATGCATACATATTGCATAAACTAACCTTTTCCTTGCAGGATGGTTATATACAGATAAAATACTATCAACAATTCACAACAGGTCAGAAACGATCTATACGAAGATCTAGTGCTGATACTTAATCATTACTCAAGGTGTCCTTGGATAGTAGGCAAACGGTCTATATGAAGATCTATTCCCTAGTCCAGGATGTTTTCAGGAGAGTTAATCCTGATACTCTTTTGTCCTCGGATAGTAGGCAAACGATCTATACGAAGATCTATTCCCTAGTCCAGGATATTTTCAGAAGATTTAATCCTGATATTCTTTCGTTCTTGGATAGTAGGCAAACGGTCTATACGAAGATCTATTCCCTAATCCAGGATATTTCCAGAAGAGATAATCATCACGAAGATTTATTTCTACTGGTCTATTCAACAATTCAAAACAGTTCAGAGACGATATATACGAAGGTCTAGTGCTAGTACTTAATTCAGAAAGAAATCGCCACGAAGATTTGGTTCTGACACTTAAATTAAAAGTATGTTCTTAGATACGATTCAGAGACGGCCTATACGAAGACCTAGTACTAATATCCAGTATCAACATCAAGATATTATCACCTCCTGATATTATGGATGTCATCTATAAGCGCATCTCCAGTTCTTCCAAGTGGCATCTTCAAGCCCACTTAAGCATATACAACTAGTCATCAGTGTTACATTACGCACCGGCGAGTGCAAATTTTTGGGCTTTCGCGTTCAATCCCCTTCAACCTTCCAAGTCACGAATGGCACACAGGCCAATCTAACTCCTCAGGTTTGAGAAAATTGAACAAGGGCAGCTGTTGCACCCCAAAATTTGCCCTCTATTTTTAACTCTAACCAATTTTTTGTTTCACATTCATTTGCATCATCTTCATAGCATAACATTTTTTTTCTGTCTTAATATTAGCCGGAATAATTTCTCGGAATTTACAAACAGACTGGTCAAATTAACTTTTTAACTGTGCCTAAAATTAGTCAACGAAAAAAATGTCAAGTTTAAGTTTGCAAATGTCGGTAACATTAATCTGCGGTTCACGTGGTTTAATTTGACATGCTAAAAATATTTTTACGACTATTTTTGGTCATATGTTGATCAGTCTGAGCGGTTTAAACGGTCATAATTTTTATTTCAAAATCCGACCAAACGCTGTATTTTTCCGAGTCATTTATTTCGCGCTGATTATTTTGACGTGTTCATTTTTTTTTTGAGCATTTTGGTGCCCGATTTTTTTTTTTTTGAGTCTATTTATTTTTATATTGGGTCTAGAATAAATAAATAGGTTAATTAGTTTTAATTTTAATTTTAACTATTTTAATTATTTAACTTTATTCAGTTTTTAATTTAATATTGGGTTTCAAAATAAACTTAGGCCCATTATCATTAACCTAATTTGTTCCTATATATATTTACTAGCATGACTGATAGAGGGAGGCCAAGAGACAGAACAAAAAAGAGAAACTGAGAGTGGCTGATCTATACTATCGTACACACAGTTTGGTAATAGTTTATATATGATATATACTTTATCTATTTTGTTGATATATTTGTTACTGTGTTTCAAATACATGTTCATATGTGTGACTGTGTTATGTATTCCAGATACATGCGGTTTGGTTAAATATATCAGGATATCGCCGTTGTTTTTTTTATGCACATAAGTATAACATGTATAATAATTTGGTTCATTGTATCATGTATTTGATGTGTTTGTTTTTATATAAGTTTTACATGTCTCATAATATATAATATAATATAATAATAATTTTGTTGTTAATAAAAATGCATATGGATCATATATCATATAATTTATAATATGTAACTAGTGTGTTAGTAATTTATAAAAATGCATATGGATCATATAACATATAATTTTGTTGTTAATAAAAATGCATATGGCCCATTTAAATTCCTGCCATTGATCCTATATCAACTGCGTGGTTTAGTAATGTAGGGCGTGAAAACCTACTAAATTAATTATTTAATATTTTTCTATAACCTTTATAGTTTTTGTAAATAAATAATAAATACTAACTATTTTAATAACTTTTTTTTATTACTTACTTATAATAATAAATCCTTATATATTTTGTAAATAAAATCTAATTGACCATTTTTCTAATTGAATAATAATAATAAACCTATTAATCTAATAATTTGATATTTTCTATAATCTTTATTTATTTTTTAAATAACTAACTTAATATTTTTCATATAACTCTTTTATTTTATAATTTGTACATTAATGTATTTTAAATTCTTTTATTATTACTAATTTATTTTAAACTCATATTTTTCTAATAACTTCTAAAAAAATCTAACTTGTTTAACCTAAAATAATTTCTTTTAAAATTCTAACCTTTTTATTATCACTTTATTATTATTGTTATTTTATTATTGCTTTATTACCATTGTTTATTTATTATTTTATTATTATTTGCTTTTATCTATTCTATTTTTGCTTCATTATTTTCCTTATTTTAATTTTGTTTTATTTATAATATTAGGAACAAATGTATAGGTTGTAAATTTATTCTTTCTCGCCTGATTATTATGTATCTGTCCCATAGCCATGTAATAGTTTAAGAATTTATTTTTCTTGCTTTTATTTTTGTAAATATTTATTGCGTTGTTAGTAATTTAGGGAGTGCAAAAAACTAACTGTAAATAATTGAACTTAGAAAATTGAATTCAAGACAAATATCTGAAAAATAACACTCACACACGTAAGTCGATCTTTGATCGCCATCTGTACTTCCTAGGGTATTCCTCTTGGTTGCCTTCTTTAAATGGTCAAGTCCCTCGAAAATAGGGGCGTCTTAAGCAAAGTCCCTTCAAACAGAAAAATCATCAAGTCCCTATAAACTTAAAAGATCAAGTCCCTACGAGGTTGCCTACGATATAATGATCTTGTCCCTTCGGTAAATATGATGATAGTCCCTACGAGTTGCTAAAGACACCCCTTATGTTGCCTTCATTGACCATACGATGACCCTACGCCTGTCCCTTAAACACATCCAAGGTAATGACTACCTATTCCTTAATAATAGGGACAGTCTTACCATTGAAAGAATATACAAGAACACGAAAGACTTAATCTAGGGTAGGTATCTCATAGTTACTTGCTCACACTTTTCAAAATTACTTTTACACCTCACAATTTTTAAACTAGGCTTTGTATACACCCATACGAGGGTCATTACAAAGTACTTAAAGAAATTTTTCTAATCACACACTACACTCTTGCAAACAAACAAAGTGAGCTAAGTAACTAAGAGCCCATGGATAACCATGGATATAAAGGGTGCTAATACCTTCCCTTTGTATAACCTACCCCACGAACTCAAAATCTTTTTAAGGTCTTTCCTGTTCTTTTATGTCCTTTCCTTTTGGATAAAATAAAAGTCGGTGGCGACTCTTGCTATCCGCAACATTTAACTAAAGTCAGTTCTCCCACCGTGTTACACTAACTACTGACACTAACCATTAACCATTAACATTTAATTCTTGCTCTTTACATTTATGCAATTTACCATTCTTGTACATATTATTCATTTTCTTTTCCCCCTTTGCTCATTTGAGCACATGTTTATGTTAATGCAATTTGCCTTTTGCTCACTTGAGCACATAATTGTGTATATATTATTGTGCTTGTGTTTTGTTTTGATTGTTGTGGACCACATGCAAAGAAATGGACAAATGAACTTAGTTTCTAGGACTTTCCCTATGCAAATTGGAGTAAAATGACCTTAATGTTGAAGATGGATTAGAAGGACCAAACCTCTAAACTCACTCTTGTCCATTCTTGATTTGCTTCATAAAACTCTTTGATGTGTGTGCTTTTGTGATAGGGGATCCTATGAGAGTTCAAATTGAAGAATCATTGCCATGTTCATCCAAAGTGAAAGATGCAAGAGACATTTGGGGATCTTCTAAGAAGTTTGGCTTGCTTGTTTGATTGCTTGAGTATACACTTATTTCGCTTGCATATTCCAAAGGATGGGAGCTACTTGGATCATCAATATGATCTCAAGAGAGGAACTCCATTTATGGTCTTGTTTCTTATCCCTTATCTCTTGTATGATTAGGACTTTAGCCATTCTTCATCTTCCCTCCACTCTAACCTAAGCCAAAACTTTTGTGCAAACATTTAACACTTGTTTTCAAACATTAGAAACCTAAGCCTTATGCTTTTGATTTTCAAAGTATCTTTTCATAACACTTATTTTGAATTGAACTTCTAAGTCAACTTTGACCATATTTTGCACATACTTTTCATTCGTAAATATAACTCATTCAAATACTTTTTTGTGTTTTCAATGGCCACTCTCTTAATCAAAAACTTTTCATAACCTTTAGCTATTAGGTTTGAGTTATCCTTGAGGTAGATGTAATACTCACTTATATCCTTAGTGATGGACAATGAGTCTTCCATGCTTATTATAGGGTTAACCCCTCACTAGCATGTTGAAGTTATCCTCACATGGTGGATTTGTGGTTTTAGGTTGAGTTTTCTCCCTTGGATAACAAAAGACCTTAAGGATTTTGGACCAATCAATTCACCAACTCATTTTGAGATTTTTACCCCGAATTACGAGGTTTTGATCCTAATCTTTTTTTAAGATGGTACGTAGGCAATGGGTTTATCCATCCAAACACAAAATGTAAATAACTTGTATATTCTCTTCTCATCTCTTCAATCATGTTTGCACAAACAAATATTCACAAAATACCAACCTTACAACAAGTATGAAAAGGGCTCCCTAGGAGTACCTAGGATGTTTTGGGTGCTTAAAACCTTCCCATTGCATAACCAATCCCCTTACCCCGATCTCTGACATTTTTACTGGTTTTTGATTTGATAAAACTCTTAGGTTTTTGTTCGCTTTCTAACCATTCCTTTGGATAAATAGAAGTGCGGTGGCGACTCGACCTGTATGGTTTACCTTAGATTTAGTCAATATCTCTAATGGTAACGAATACCCCGCTACAAGCGTCTTCAGGAAAATTTTGGTCATCTCCTTCTCTTCCATAGGTGGACTGATCTGAGCAGCAAGCTCTCTCCATCTATGAGCATATTCTTTAAATATCTCCTTATCCTTCTGAGACATCGACCTCAATTGGTCTCTATCTGGTGCCATATCCACGTTGTACTTATTTTGCTTGACAAATGCCTTGCCTAAATCATTAAAAGTATGGATGCTAGCACTGTCTAGGCCCATGTACCATCTCAAGGAAGCTCCAATCAAATTGTCCTGGAAGTAGTGAATCAGTAGCTGATCATTATTAGTTTGAGTAGACATTTTTCTGGCATATATAACAAGGTGGCTCAACAGAAAGGTATTCCCTTTGTATTTTTCAAAGTCTGGATCCTTGAATTTCATCGGGATCTTAACGTTAGGAACCAAATAGAGTTCACCATCACTCTTTCCAAAAAATCTTTCCCTCTCAGAGTCTTCAATTCCTTGTGCAGCTCAAGGAATTGATCTTTCATCGCATCCATCTTCTCATACACGTCCGGACCTTCAGACGACCCAGAGTGGTAGATAGTCTCCTCGACACGAGGAAGAGTGTGAAGGATGGGAGGAGGCACTGACATGATCGGGCTAGATACTGGCAGAGAAACAAATGTGGCTGCATACCCCTCTGGAATGAAATTTGGTGGCACTACCCAAGGGAAACCATCAGACATAGCAGGAATGGGCTGGCTGGCAGTAATTACAGATAGAGAAGTTCTCTCATAAATTACAGTCCTCTGAGGAGGAGGAGTTGCAGAAGAAGGTGATGGCTGGTTCTGAGCAGTAATGACTGACTCCATCAGCACCGTATGTCTGGCGATCTCATCCTTTAGCTCGTTATTCTCTTGTTCTAGATGCTTCATTCTCTTCAGTTGATTAGCACGAGTGTTATAGTGGTGAGTCAGCTTGCCTGATGCACGGAAGAAGAACTGATAAAACATCTGACGGAAGAAACCTGTTATGCAAATGATGCATGAAATGCAATGTTTTTTATTGTTTTTAATTTCAAGGACCATATGAAGTCTTATTTGCAATATATATATATATATATATATATATATATATATATATATATATATATATATATATATATATATATATATATATATATATATATATATATATATATATATATATATATCCAAATAATAACAATAATAACAATTTAATTGACCATAAAATCTCTTTTTATCCATAAAAATTTGGAAGGATTACACTGAGTACAATTTCAGAAACCAAAGTGTGAGACCCCAATTTTGACCCTAAGATCCCTCATGTTATTCTCATCATATGCACTAGCATTGGGATCACACCTTGGCATCCTCCTTACACCTCATTCATTGGGAGAGATCACCAAGCACCATTTGATTGTATCATATTTCATTTTTCTTTATTTTTACTAACCAAAATATCAAAAATATGTCATTCTATAGTTTAACTGTTTTGTAGGTAGTGCACATGCTCATCTATGCTCTATCAAGCTCACATTTAGGGTTTAAGACCCTCATTGCAAGGAGATCAATAAAGACTTGATTTACTATGGCTCTAAGTATCATATATGAATCTCCATTGTAATACCCCAAAATTTACCCTTCATTTTTCCTGGAAGCATGGGATTATGTTTTACACTTCATTAGCATCATATTAGGTCATACTCATTGCATACTGCTTAACAGAAGGAGCCCACACAAAGCAAGATTGAGAATTGGACTTCATTTTCTAATTATACAAGTCTCAAGGGTCTCAGGGGGGTCCAAGTATCTTATTAGGGTTTCATGGCTACCTGCAAAAGGCAATGTTTGGTTGGAAGTAGAGGAGCTCATCCATGTCATGATTAGAGAGGCATCTTGGCCTAGGAAGATTCACAATTATCTCAGAAAGATCCATTGGCAATCAGTGCAATCAGTTCCTGATCATTTTGCCCTAAAACTAGGGTTTGGTATAAAATCAGTTTATTTCTGATTCACAAGGGTCTACATACAAAAAATAAGCTCTTTATTTGAGCTATAAGTGCTTTAATTGATCAATGGAATCAAGAATCAGACAGTTTGGGAAAAGTCAACAGTGGGGCCAGAAAAGTCAACTCCTGACATTTTGAGAGTGGAATCTCAAAATCCATGCTTAGGGGATGCTACATGTGAAATTTGATCAAGTTTGGATCATGGATTCATCATTTAATCAGGAATTAGAAAAGTTACTTAATTTGGAAATGGTTGACTTTCCATTTAGGGCAAGTTTTCATGATCGTTGCACTCACTTTAAGCCCATTTTGCATCAAGATAAAAGCTCCATTTGAAAATTTCTCGAGCATGAAAGTTGTTCCTCTTGTTCCAAGCTTTCTAGAGATATAAAGTTTGCTCCATTTGGATTAGAATTGAGAAAGTTATGCTTAGTCAATGTGAGACATTTTTTTAGGACACTTAGAAAAATTTCTAAGTCCAAAATCTTCAAAATTTATCAAGACTTCTTGGCCAGTTTTCTTGCACTTCAAGGAATTATTTGAAAATACTTTCTTCACAACAATTCTACCTAGCCATGTCCTCTTTCACATCCTTTTGGAATCATCTCATTTGGATCTATGGTTTGAGAGATACATTCATTTAAAGTGGGCACCATGACTTGATTTTCTAGGAAGATTTTGGGCCTGGCTGGCCCAATCAGATTTTCTAAGCATGCTGCACAAACCAGTCACATTTTTTTTACCTCTTTTGGCCATGTATTGGACATCCATTCACTTAATTTTAGCCCAAAATAACAACATTTTATACCTCACTACACACTTTTATTCTTATGGATAAATCACTTATTAAAAAACCCACGAGAACACCTAATCCACCCTATTTAAGAAGCTGAAACCCTAACCCTAAAAGAGCATTGGAATTTCGTGGCAAGGAGGCAAAGCTTCATCACATATCAGATTCCATTCCACTTTTATTTTCCATTAGGTAATCATCTCTTCCATGGCCATGTTTTGATATATCTACGCTTGCTTACCATGTTCATCACCATTAATCCTTCCATTTTTATATTTCTTTTTCTTATCTAAAATATTTTCTTCGTCCATAACATTACCCAAAAATATTTTTCACTTTTCTTAACATTTTATTTAATTTTATATAATTTT
Source organism: Lathyrus oleraceus (assembly GCF_024323335.1). Classification (NCBI taxonomy): domain Eukaryota; kingdom Viridiplantae; phylum Streptophyta; class Magnoliopsida; order Fabales; family Fabaceae; genus Lathyrus; species Lathyrus oleraceus. Next base: position 354,518,764 of record NC_066585.1, on the reverse strand, counting down.
TATTTTCGTATTTTTTAATATTAATATTTTATTTTAATTATTTATTCTAAATGGTCCATTTTAACATACTTTTTTTTATTGATTTTATTTTTATAACTTAGAATTATTGTTAGCATTTGATTTTTGGGATGAAGGTTGACCACTGTCTCATGGTCAACCTGACCTTTTCTTGGAATTTTATTTCACATTTTCAATTTATTTTGGATTTATTTTTGACCTAGTTTGGTTGGTGGACTTTAAATTTGACTTCTGTTTTATTTTAATTAATTCACGTACCAATTTTCATTATTTTTAATACCTTTTTAGGGGATGATGATGTTCTGACCCCACCTAATTTTGTTTAATTTTCATAATTTTCTTGATTAATTTACTATTTATTCTTGATTTATTTCTAACCTAGTCTTATTAATTGACTTTTGGTTTGACCTATGTTTTGTTTTAATTAATTCACGTGCCAATTTTCATTATTTTAAAAATATTTTTGGGGGATGATGATGTTCTTACCCCACCTTATTTAGTTTAATTTTTCATAATTTTCTTGATTAATTTGCTATTTATTTGTTATTTTTTAAGTTGACTTGAATTTTCAGTTGACTTCTTTATGATCGATGTTTGACTTAGGGATTGCTTGTGGCAATTGAAGAGATCCTTTGATTCTCCCTCGTTCATCTCATATGCCATGTATTAGAGGCCTTTTACCTTGATTTTATTTGGTCCTTACCTCATTTCCTGATTAAATTATTCAGTGGACCCTTCGTGTGCATATTTTCATCTGTTTGATTCATTTGTTATCTTTTATACTTGTTTCTCTCATTCATGCTTTCTATTGCTTGATTATTTAACATGTTCATACTCCCATGCATTGTTTAAATGCTCCATTATTTGATTCTTTGGTTTGATTATATATTGTTTATTTATCCGATCTGATTGATAACTGTTGCCTACTTGTATGATGTATGAGGCATATATTCTTATTGTTTGTTTGCCATGAACAATCCCCATTCATAACAAATGTACCCCTCTCCCATAAAGTGTATATTATTTATTTCTTTATTTCTTTAGTCACCTGTTAATACAAGAATTAAAACGAACATCGAATAACCATTTCAAAATAAGATCAAAAGCTCGATCCAACGTCGAGTAATCATTTTCAAAACTTAACAGAACCAGCACGCATTCATCCATCCTCTTGCAAGTCGATTGCCTTGGGCATCACCATCTACTTGTAAGTCGATTACCGCCGGCATCGCCATCTACCCTTATCCGTAACTTCTCTCCTTGCTCCATCCGTCGACTCTTGTTCCGTTTAGGTAGCACCCATTAGGTAGAACCCTTTGTATGATAACATAGGTAGAATTCCCTTATTCTTTGCATGCTAACATTAGGTAAGTGTTCCCCTTTGTAAATCCTAACACATAGGTCCATATTGCATGACAACTCTAGAGCATAGCTTCCCCACTTTTAGACCTTCAGTGCGTCTCCGATCTTGTGACATGTCAGTCCGTTCTATTGCAAAGAGGTAACTGCCTAAGACTCGATTCAGCGAGCTGCGACACCTACTGCTAGGATGTTGAACACATTGCCCACCCTCCTTTGACACAGCTGGTGTCCTCTTTTGTAAGTCCATGTTCAGATGGCAATCCTTAACCCCTAGTTAGCCGAACTACGTTTTGCTCTGGTTCTCATTCCAGATGAGATACGTAGGCATAAGACGCGACGTCTTACCGAGCACACTTCTCTTTAACCCATAGGTAGCCGAGCTACGAAGACTCTGATTCTCATACTCAGATGAGATACGTAGGCAGTGGATGCGACATCCTTGCGAGTCATTTTCCTTTAACTTTCCTTTTAGTAAATAGTACTTTAGATATACCTACACCCTTTATACTAGAACAACACTTGTGAAAAGGGCTCCCTAGGAGTACCTAGGATGTTTTGGGTGCTTAAAACCTTCCCATTGCATAACCAACCCCCTTAACCAGATCTCTGACACTTTTACTAGTTTTTTATTCGATAAAACTTTTAGGTTTTTGTTCGCTTTCTAACCATTCCTTTGGATAAAGAGAAGTGCGGTGGCGACTCGACTTGTATGGTTTACCTTGGATTTAGTCAATATCTCTAATGGTAACGAATACCCCGCTACAAAAAAGTGGCGGCTCTGCTGGGGACTATCATTTGCCTAGTGGGTTTTGCCTACTTTTCATATTTGTTGTATTATATGGTATATTGCTTTGTGACATATTTTTGTGCAATTTGGGATTACTGTATTGTATGTAATGATTGAATTGTTTGAATATTAATTCCTTGTATGCTTGGTGATCTACGTGAGATGAGTTCTATACCCGAACTCGAGTGCACTTAGGATAGGAGAATGGCATAGTCTTGTTGACTTGTGTGGAGTTATTCCTTAGCAAGTTGACTTGCAAGCCCATTCACTTGGTGGAGGTTATGTTGGGATCAATAATGTCACACGAGTAGTCGTGGTTAGGCATTACTCTTTCCAATATATGCCTTAGAAGCCAAGGACCTTAGTTTACCACGCCCATCTTGGCCTATTTTTAGGACGTAGTGCGAAGATCATTCAAGTGTAAGATTTGATACGATTGTTACGTGATATTACACTCATAAGAGTCTCTCTTGAGAATATTTTTGGCATACGAGTAGTCGTTTATCCGATAATATCAGAAAGATGGGATGATGACTATTGGAACCTCTTGTAGAACATGATTCTCAGGTTTAACCATAGTACACTCCCTTTGGGTGGTTCTTAACCAAGACTCCATGCTCGCGACTCGCAACAAACCCTTGATTAGTGGTTGATCCATTCTTGTGTATCCTTAATATCAATGGAACTTGGGTGTTGATAAGGTGTAAACCATAATCCACCAAAATGGATGATTGATATTAAGGATGACTTGATCCATCCCATGACCTTTGTATGGTGTGATTTGCTTGATCCTTGAGTGTGATTGTTGCATCTATGCATTCATGCAATCATACACATCCATATCATCAACAATGAGAAAACTTTCAAGGAACTTAAGAGGTCTATTTGCAAATTTTCAGACATGGATAAGTAAAGAAGGAATACGAAGAAGTACAGTTTCAGACAACCCGGCTTGAAAGATTTAAGGAGTTTGACATCCTATGTATTAGATCCCTTGGAATTCAAGGCTCGTCATGGGAAGCTTTTGTCTATTCTGGCTACTCAAGTGGATGAAGGTCTAATGAGTGTGTTGGTGCAGTTCTATGATCCCTTGTACCGTTGCTTCACTTTTCTGGATTTCCAGCTTTTGCCCACGCTTTAGGAGTATGCCTATCTTGTGGGCATACCTATCCTAGACCAGTTGCCTTTCAGTGGCTTGGAGAGAGTTCCTTCTTCTCAAGAGATTGTTGATCTGTTGCGTATAGATGAATATATTATTGGTGCTCATATGACTACCAAAGGTGGAATTCAAGGTCTCCCGTATGATTTCCTCATTGATCAAGCTACTATGTTTAGGAAGGCCATGAGTGAGGACGCCTTTGAGGCCATATTTGTACTTCTCATATATGGGCTAGTGTTATTCCCCAACATCGACAAGTTTGTGGATGTGAACGCCATTAGGATTTTCTCTACTCTTAATCCCATTCCTGCTCTGTTGGGTGACACTTATTTCTCTTTGCATATGAGGAATGCAAAGGGCGGTGGTACCATTGTGTGTTGTTTGCCTCTGTTGTACAAGTGGTTTATTTCGCACTTGCCTCAGACGCTCGCCTTCAAGGAGAACAAAGGATGTCTACGGTGGTCCACGAGACTTATGTCTCTCACTAATGATGATATCTTTTGGTACAACCGTGTATATGATGGTGTGCAAATTATCGACTCTTGTGGTGAATTCTCCAATGTACCTCTTCTTGGTACATGCGGTGGAATTAACTACAACCCTATTTTGGCACGTCGTCACTTGGGTTCCCCCTAAAGGATAAACCCAATAACATTCTGTTAGAGGGTGTGTTCTTTCAGAAGGGTAAAGATCCCCAAGGCTTAAAGGGCAGGATGGTCCGCGCTTGGCGCAAGATCCATAAGAAAGGAAGGAAGGAGCTAGGTCTGAAGAACTGTATCGCTTTTGAACCCTATACCTCTTGGGTTAGGAGGAGAGCTTCTGAGTACCTCATGCCTTATGAGTATCCAAGACCCACACCTTTGGTTGTGGCTGGGCCTTCAACCTTCCCTAGCCAAGGAGTAGAGGAGTTGAGAGACGAAGACCGTTCGCGTGCTTGGATCTGTGAACGAGAGGAGTTGCTTCAGCAGATCAGAGAGAAGGATGCTTTGATAGAGTTCCTTGAGCACCAGGTTATTGATGATCCTGATGATGCATTGACTTCTCTACTTCCTCAGTCTTCCAAGTTTTGGAAGAGGAAGTATGATCGACTCGCCAAAGAGAAGGCAGATATGGAGGCAGCCTATGAGAGGGAGGTGAAGAGGCTTCGTGCAGCTTATCTTCAGGTCTCGAGAGCTTTAGACGATTGCTTCTAGGGATCCATAGGATGTTCATTTTCCTTCTCTCTTGTATTGTATTTGGTTACCAAGACTGTACTTCTTTGGTGTAAAAACATTTCCAAATATTAATTGACGTGATATTTTCGTATGTGATAAACGTTTAATATTTCCAAAATTTGCAAATAAGACTCTAAAGTTCCTCTGATATAAAAATTAAATCATAAGCATTGCATGCATCATGTTTATCTATTCCTAGGGGTTTATATCTTCTTCTTGATTCTAGTCGGTGTTTTCTTACACTGTTTATCTAATGTGAGACTGGAATCAAGGGGTAGAATACCCTTTAAAATTGAAAAACACGTCATTGCATTTGCATATTCATTAGCATGTCTTGCATAACAGGTACCGCCGCAGTGTTCTCATCTTGTTTGGTATTCCATTTTTAGGATAGCTGACTCAGGCATTCACCGATACGGTACCCGAAGGAATCGATAGAGAGCAATGGAAGGTTTACAAGCAGAGCTCGCTGAGATGAAGATTCACATGAATCAATTCATGGAAGCGGTCCAAGGAGTGGCTCAGGGACAGCAGGAGATTAGATTGTTGGTATAGGGGAATCCCCCTACTACTCAACCGGAGGTTATGGATGATCCTCCCGCTGGAGAGGCTAATGGACCCAATGGACCGGGGCATATCCCAATCCCACATGGAAACCTTGGTTAACAACCCATCCATGATGATCAGGAGGATCAATTCCCCCTACTTCAGGAGGACTTTGGCATGGGCCATGGTATGGACCTTATGTTTCGGAGACTGGAAGAGAGGTTGAAAGCTGTGGAAGGGCAGAATGCTCTTGGTGTGGATGTTGCTGACTTGGGGCTAGTCCCAGGCGTGAGAGTTCCGCCAAAATTCAAAGTCCCCGTGTTTGATAAGTACAATGGCAAATCTTGCCCCAAGACTCATGTACAAGCTTACTTCCGCAAGATGATTGCGTATTTTGATGATGAGAAGCTGCTCATGTACTTCTTCCAGGACAGCCTAGCTGGGGCATCCTTGGAGTGGTATATGACGCTGGACAGAGCCCATATTCGCTGCTGGAGAGACTTAGCTTAGGCCTTTGTGAAGCAATATCAGTACAATGCGGATATGGCACCTGACAGGACTCAACTCCAGAATCTGTCTCTCAAGAGCAACGAGTGCTTCAAAGAGTATGCTCAACGCTGGAGAGAGTTGGCTTCCCGTGTTCAGCCTTCGATGTTGGAAAAAGAGATGGACAACATGTTTATGAACACACTTCCTGGATCTTATTTGGAGCGTCTGGTGGGTTGCAACGCCTCGAATTTTGCTGATGTGGTCTCTACCGGTGAGAGGGTGGAGAACTACTTGAAGACGTGTAAGATCCAAAACGGGGTTGGATCATCTTCGGGGTCAAAGAACCCGTTCTTAGGAGGACAGAAGAGGAGAGAAGGGGATGCAAATGACGTGTCTTATCATCAGAGCAGGGGTAACCGCAGGAATAACTTTCAGAATTACCATCAACAACCTTATGTTGCAGTAGTGACCATTCCGGCTGCAGCACCAGTGCAACAACAACAACCTCAACGTCAACAAAAAATCCCATCAAAATTGGATTAAAATTGAAGCACTTATGATTTTTGAAAGATGGGCATATCAAATGAAATAAATATTGAAAAATAAAATGATTTAATTAATTAATTAAGCGGCAGTGGCATAACCGTAATTATCTGGTCTCTTAAGTGAAACTCTGCGTTTCACTTAAGGACGTGTTGGCCAACGACTGGTGCATGGCAATCAAACAGTGAGCAACATGCAAACGCGACCAAATACGAATTCTGGGTTGGAAAACTAGGGTTTCTGGGCAACAGTCATCATGTTCATCCATGGAACCCAGGTCAAGAACAGAGTTTCATGAAAACGGACAAATCACATATCCTCGTGTTCATCTAAGCATGTACATTCACAAAACAACAAACATTTGGTCTAACTCTCACTATTAAACACGAATCGAGCACAAGAAAGTTTGAACACCAAACTTAAAATCATGATAACTACTTCAAATCTTAATGAAATTTAATGGTTCAAAGTTCATTGCAAACTACATTCAAGGATCTACAAGAATCCTACAATAATTTCATGAATCAAGACTATGGAAAACTGACCTCTAATTCATGGCAGGGTTGGAATCGTGATCCTTGAGCTGTAAAAGCTGAAAACAGAAGCTCCACCAGGTCTAGGTTAATGAATGAATGAATGGTTTCAGCTCAGTTGTGCTCCATTTTCCTCTAATCACCAGCTGCCATGGAAGAAGCCAAGCATAACAGTTCCACGAATTGGCTTTACAATGACACATCCATGCTTGCAGAAGCTTTTAAAAGGATGGTGGATGATGGCACGATGCACAGGAGCAAGAGTCCTTTGAGGATTTTTTCAGAAAAACCTAAGTGAAGAATAGAGTGTTCTTGAGAGAAAATGAATTTTGATCTGTTTTGGCAAAGTGTGGCTAGGGTTTTTCTACCAGAAAGGTGAAATATATACTCTGTTTAATGTCCTTAAGTTTGGTTAATTGAGTGGTAATGGATATTAGCTTAAATGAAGTGTTTTTGGCCAATTAGTGAAAATCCACTCATGTTGCATGTGCATGAGCTACAGTTGCGAAAGTGGGCTTTAAGCACATCCAAAATGTAATTTCTGAACACTTGTAATTGGTAAAATGGATTGGAAATGGTTAATTTGAAAGTCAACTTTTTTACCTTTCCTTTTTTAATTCAAGTCAACTAAAAAAAGCCATTTTGATTGGTTGAGTTTTGGTGAATTGTGATGAAAGATTTGGATAGAGCACATCAAATATGACTTGTAGCAAAAAACCTCACTCAATTTGGCCAAATGGTTTGGAAGATATGCCACTTTGAAGTTCAAAATTGTTTGAGAATGATTTGATCATAACTTGCCAACCATACATGAGAAATGAGTGTTCTTGGACTTTTTGGAAATGGGAGAACAAGATCTTCAACTTTCATGTTGGACAAAAATTCATTTGAAGCTTGTATGATGATGTAATGTTGAGGAGAAGAACTTTCCATTTTTGGCAAATTCCAATTACAGGTCAACTTTCTATTTTTGGAAATTTCTTGTCTGACTTCAAATTCTTCACTGTGGATGTTTGACATGTTATATGAGGCTTATATGGACATGAATGAGATCTCTCAAACCAATTCCCACCATCAAATCACTGATTAAATGCACAGTTGACCAAGGTTGACTTCAGTTGACTTTGCTAGGGTTTTGGTTGACTGAACCATGTTCTGATGAATTCCAAGCCCCTACGACTTGATATCTTGATTCAAGATGATGTCACAACTCATATGAGCTCTTGATGAATGATCATGGTGCCCAAATTCTGCAAGAATGGCCACCATCTATTTCAATGACTGACTTTGACTGATTTGACCTAATTTGCTTCATCTGCAAGTAACATGGTTAGATGACAATATTTCTGTACTTTTGGTTAATAGACAGATGAAAAGCAATGATACACAAATGCAAAACATGCTTGGTGATCAAGAACCACACTCACAAGATAACCCACCCACTAGGAGGGAAGCAAAGGTGCACAAAGATCCTTGAGGCAATGATATGGTATGATATGATGCCATGAGGGATCTTAGGGACAAAATTGGGGTCTTACAGATGCCCCTATTTAAGGTCATTCTAGCCGGAGAAGTGAAGTTTAGAAATCTTCATCTCGACGCGGTAGAATGGGCTTAAATAACAGTAATGAGACAAATTTTGGTCCCTAAGAGACCTCATAATGCAAATGTATGCATGCAAAAGACACAAACTCTGTGGGGAATATGATTCACAAAGAAGAAAAGACGATCCATCGGAGTAATACACTCACCAGGAACAGAGACTCTAACAAGACTCTTATTGGGGATAGTAAAAGAAAAAGAATGTGTGAGCAGGACACGACTTCAAATTGGGGAAAAACAAAACTGACACAGCGTGAACAAGACACGACTCTGATTAGGAAAATAACAGAAATCAGACTGGAGACCTCACTGGGGAGTGAAGGACTCACACTGGGGAAAGGAAAATTCCAAAAGGAAAAACATCCATTGGAATGACACAAGCTGACTCTTGGGGATAAGCAAAAGGAAACTCCACTGAGGAAGCACCAAAGAATGAGATGTTACCGGTATAAGGGCAACAAACTCAGGAAGAATGAATATCTAAGACCGGTATAAGGGTGAGAGATATCAATCAACCAAACATCTGAGAAAGACCTGAAAAAGGTACAAAAACTCAGGAAAATCTGACTCCACAAGGGACCAAAGTCATAATAGGGAGCAGAAAAGAAGGAACACCATGGATACCGAAGTATATAATAGGTGACCGACCAAAGCGTGAATTGGTATATATGCCAAAACACTCATCATCCGAAAGGAGGGCTTGAAAAAGCAAATTGACTTACAGGATGGACATTCGAATCCACAACGGGAAAACGAACCTTACTCAACTGGGGACACAAACCCAAAGAGCGCATGAGATATAATATCCATTACCGGCAGACCGTGGATAAGGTTACTCGCATGAGATATATTATCTATTACCGTCAGAACGTAGATAATAAACTCGCATGGTAAGAAACACCAGAGATACCGAAGCATATAATAGGTGATCTACCGAAAACGTGAATTGGTATATATGCCAAAACACTCATCATCCGAAACACAAACTGGTTAGAGGATGGATATTCGATTCTACAAAGAATACGAATCTTGCTCAGCTGGGGAAAATCAACAAAGGATTCCAACTAAAGAGCGCATGAGACATATTATTCATTACCGGCAGACCGTGAATAATATACTCGAAAGGAAAAGACACCAGAGATACCGAAGTATATAATAGGTGACTAACCAAAAAGAGAGACAATCGATACCAACCAACCGGGTAAACGAAAGACAACTCAAAGGGATAAATTGCAAGCATCCGGCAATTATCCAACAACAGAAAATATTCGATTCCACAAAGGGAAATAACGAAACTTACTCGACCAGGGAAACACAAAAGGTTTCAACTGAAGAGTGCATGAGATATATTATTCATTACCGGCAGACCGTGAATAACATACTCGCATGGAAGATTATCCACAACCGGTATAAGGGTTAATAAAGGATAAATCAACCGAAAAGAAAGGTATCGGGATACCAAACTAGGTATATAATGATGACCAATCAAAAGGAGCAACAGACATTACCAACAAGAGGGTAAATGAAAGGCGATCTGCTGAGGATTCACTGGTGAGAATCAATGATCCAGGGATGAATTGCATAAACAGCAATTATCCACAACGATAAATTGCAAGCATCCGGCAATTATCCAACTGTACCACAAGGCACAAACTCCGCTGGGGAGAAACATCAACACTTGGGATTTACAACTACCAAATACGGGGTAGAAGACCACAAACTCAACTGGGGATAGAAATCACCACAGGGAGACACCAACTCTGTTAGGAATAAAACCACAACAACAGAAATCCACTTATAATCAGGACGTACCACAAAGGTTACTCTGTTAGGGGAAAAGAGATAGGACTTACAACTACCGAATACGGGGTAATAGCCATACTCTGGTGGGGATAACCACGAATTAGGGTTTACATCTACCGAATACGGGGTAGAAGACCAAAAAAAACTCTGCGTGGGGATAGAACAAATCACAAATCCGCACGGGAAACCAAAAAAAAGGTTTATAACAAACCACAAACTGCTGGAGAGCAGGAAAAAAAGGATTTACAACTACCGATTGCTAGGTAGAAAATCAAAACTCTTGCCGCGGAATAAAAGGGTATATAACCACCAATTCCGCTGAAAAGGCAAAGAAAATAGGACTTACAACTACCGGTATAAGGGTAGAGGCCCGAAAAAAACTCCGCTGGGGAACAACCCACTGGGAAGCACAAGACAGTTGACAAATAGCCAATCCGGGAATAATCCGGAAAGACAGACTGAATCAAGACACGTCCTAATGAGGATGTAACTCAAATAGGAAAATCCATCCCAATATATATGTTGGGAGGAAACGGAAGAAACCGTCATCCACGAGGATATATCTCAGTGGGGAACCGTAGAAGGACAGACAAAAGACACTTTCTGCGTATGGGGCTGACTCTATATGGAGAGATTTAACACCCGACATCTGCTAGGGGAGATTCATTAGGGATCTGCACCACCATAGCAAGGAACAATCAACAAAAGATACATGGCGAGAAATGCAACATGAATATCTGAATGTTTATGAATATGCATGGATATGCGTGATTTATGTTTGATGAATGCTGACAAAACAGACATATCTAACACAATAGGTCCAGGAATCAAACACCCGGTACTATACTTCCAGGGGAAAAACCAACTGGAAAGTCAATCTGCGGAGATCTACATGCTATAAAGCATAGATTTGCGGGTACTGCTGGAGAAGCAGAGGATTAGAGACATCAGGAAACACCAAATCTCTGAATGCTGGATCAGCAAACAACCCAACCAGGGTACAGAAAGTCACAACGGGCAAAACAGCCACCAAGATGAATCTGTTGGGGAACAAGAGAAAATCTCGAAGATCCGCAGGGGATCTCAGCATCAACTGAGAAACAAAAAGCTTTGCAACTCCAAACAACTCCGGGGAACAACCCACTGAAGGAAAAAACATCATCCAAGTAGAATCCAACTGCATAAGCAACTCTACTGGGGAAAACTACTGCTGGAGAAAAACTGAGTCTTCAACAACACTCTGCTTGCAACTATACTGGGGAACAACCCCATCACAAGATCTGAAGAAAGAAGATACTACCAAACCAGGAATATGAACCAAATGTTTTACCTGTTGGAGATCATGCCACCCTTGGGAGAGCACTGAGATATTCTTGAGTATCCTTTCAATCTTATGAATATTCACTTTGTTTAAAAACAACAATTTTTTGAAAAATCAGTTCGTTTAAAACAATGACATTTTATCAATTAAAACGTGCAAAACATTTGTTGAATTGAAACAAATAAGAGTGCAAATAATTGGATAAAAAGCTCAAATTCATTTGATGGAATGGTAGCCTGCAAATGGCAAGACTCCATAGATCTGTACAAATTTGAAATCAGTGATATATATTGGAAGAGGACTACATTGAACATAATGATCCTTTCTCTGCCAATTTGAATCTCGATGTATTCGAAGCTTCAGTTTGACGACGAATCCAGAATCCTCTGACGAAATGACAGCTGTGGAACAGAAAGTCTTGTCAGGATGCAGTTACTTGCCAAATCCCTAATTTTTGCCTAGATTGCCCCAGAGTAAGGTACTCAATCTAGCGGGATGCAAATATTCTTTTTTTTTTTTTTTTCAAGTCTCTAATTTTTGCCTGGATTACCCTTGCGGGTTCTCCACCGAGACGCTCATTTTTGCCTAAGCCGCCTTTTCGGGTTTTCAACTTAGCGAGCTATTCTGTTTTTCATTTGCATATACTTTTTTTCTAGGCAAAGTATTTCTTGACTGCATCTGAATTCACAGGACGACTGAAATCCTCCCCATCCATTGTTGTAAGCATCAAAGCTCCGCCTGAAAAGGCTCTCTTAACAACATATGGACCCTCGTAGTTTGGAGTCCACTTGCCCCTGGAATCGGGCGCGAAAGACAAGACTTTATTGAGCACGAGGTCACCCTCCCGGAACACCCGCGGCTTGACCTTCTTATCGAATGCTTTCTTCATTCTCTGTTGATACAACTGACCATGACACATGGCAGTTAACCGCCTCTCTTCGATCAAATTCAATTGGTCATAACGACTCTGAATCCATTCGGCATCAGTCAACTTGGCTTCCATCAAGACTCTCATTGATGGGATCTCCACCTCTACTGGGAGAACAGCTTCCATGCCGTAAACAAGAGAGAAAGGGGTTGCCCCTGTTGAAGTGCGTACAGACGTACAATATCCATGCAAAGCAAATGGCAGCATCTCATGCCAATCTTTGTACGTGACAGTCATTTTCTGGATAATCTTCTTGATATTCTTATTAGCAGCTTCAACAGCCCCATTCATCTTAGGTCTGTAGGGAGAGGAATTATGGTGTGCAATCTTGAATTCAGCGTACAACTCATCCATCATCTTATTATTCAGATTAGATCCATTATCAGTAATGATCCTCTCTGGCACACCATAACGGAAAATCAGCTGATTCTTGATAAACTTCACAACCACCTGTCTGGTTACATTCGCGTACGAAGCGGCTTCAACCCATTTGGTGAAGTAATCAATTGCTACGAGAATAAACTTGTGTCCGTTGGACGCTTACGGCTCAATCATGCCGATCATGTCGATTCCCCACATAGAGAAAGGCCATGGTGATGAAATCACATTCAGAAGTGTCGGAGGAATATGAATCTTATCCGCATAAATTTGACACTTGTGACATTTCTTCACATACTTGCAACAGTCAGACTCCATTGTCAGCCAATAGTAGCCTGCTCTCAACATCTTCTTAGCCATGGCATGTCCATTGGAATGAGTACCAAATGAACCCTCATGGACCTCAGTCATCAACAAGTTTGCTTCGTGTCTATCCACGCATCTGAGCAAAACCATATCAAAATTTCTCTTATACAGCACTTCACCCCTGAGGTAGAAACTGCCTGACAACCTTCTCAAAGTTTTCCTATCTTTCACAGACGCTCCAGGCGGGTAGACCTGGTTCTGGAGGAAATTCTTGATATCAAAATACCAAGGCTTGTCATCTTTCACTTCTTCGATCGCAAATATGTGAGCTGGTCTGTCCAAGCGCATCACAGTAATATTGGGGACATCATTCCACCATCTGACCACAATCATGGAAGCAAGCGTAGCAAGCGCATCTGCCATCCGATTATCCTCTCGAGGAATGTGATAAAATTCAACTTCTGTGAAGAATGTTGAGATCCTTCTTGCGTAATCTCTATATGGGATGAGACCAGGTTGATTCGTCTCCCACTCTCCCTTGATCTGATTAACAACCAAAGCCGAATCACCATACACATCAAGATACTTGATTCTCAAATCAATGCATTCTTCAAGTCCCATAATACAGGCTTCATACTCTGCCATATTATTCGTGCATTTGAAAGTTAGCCTTGCTGTAAACGGAATGTGTGAACCTTGAGGAGTAATGATCACTGCCCCAATTCCATTTCCATATTGATTAACAGCACCATCAAACACCATCGTCCATCTGGAACCAGGTTCCGGACCTTCATCAAGTGTAGGCTCATCGCAATCTTTCATCTTCAAATACAGAATTTCCTCATCAGGGAAGTCATACTGAACAGACTGATGATCTTCGATCGGCTGGTGCGCTAAATGGTCAGCCAAGATACTACCTTTGATAGCCTTTTGAGCTCGATACTCAATATCATACTCAGACAATAACATCTGCCAACGGGCAATCCTCCCAGTTAAAGCAGGCTTCTCGAAGATATACTTAATCGGATCCATTTTGGATATCAACCAAGTCGTATGATTTATCATGTACTGGCGCAAACGCTTAGCAGCCCAAGCCAAAGCACAGCACGTCTTCTCAAGCATAGAGTACCGAGACTCACAATCAGTAAACTTATTACTGAGGTAGTATATAGCAAATTCCTTCTTCCCTGATTCATCTTGTTGACCGAGTACACAACCCATCGAGTCTTCAAGAACTGTCAAATACATAATCAGAGGTCTTCCTTCCACAGGCGGAGACAATATCGGAGGTTCAGACAGATATTCTTTGATACTGTCAAAAGCTTTCTGGCAATCCTCGGTCCAATCATGAGACTGATATTTCCGGAGGAGCTTGAATATCGGCGCACATGTGGCAGTCATGTGGGATATAAATCTGGAAATGTAATTCAAGCGGCCAAGAAAACCTCGGACTTGCTTCTCAGTTTTGGGTGCGGGCATCTCTTGTATTGCTGTGACCTTTGCAGGATCAACCTCAATACCTCTTTCACTTACCATAAAACCCAACAACTTGCCAGAACGGACTCCAAATGTACATTTGTTCGGATTCAGGCGAAGTTTAAACTTCCTCAAACGCTGAAAAAGCTTCAACAAATGCTCAATATGCTCAACTTCCGTTCGGGACTTAGCAATCATATCATCAACATAGACCTCTATCTCCTTGTGCATCATATCATGAAACAAGGTAGTCATAGCTCGTTGATACGTGGCTCCGGCATTCTTCAAACCGAAGGGCATCACTCGATAACAGAATGTTCCCCAAGGTGTGATGAATGTTGTCTTCTCCATATCCTCTGGTGCCATCTTGATTTGATTATATCCGGAAAATCCGTCCATAAAGGAAAAGACTTTGAATTTAGCTGTATTGTCTACCAACATATCGATGTGTGGTAGAGGAAAATCGTCTTTCGGGCTAGCTTTATTCAAATCTCTATAATCAACGCACATACGGACTTTTCCGTCCTTCTTAGGAACAGGCACAATATTGGCCACCCATTGAGGATATGTAGAAGTCACCAGAAACCCCACATCAATTTGCTTCTGAACCTCCTCTTTGATCTTCACTGCCATATCTGGATGAGTTCTTCTGAGCTTCTGCTTCACAGGCACGCACTCAGGCTTTAAAGGCAGGAAATGTTGCACAATATCTGTATCTAAACCCGGCATGTCTTCATAGGACCAAGCAAAGATATCTGAATATTCTCGTAGCAAACTGATCAAATCTTCCTTGACAGACCCTTCAAGAAGTGCCCCAATCTTCACCAGACGAACACAATCCTCAGACCCCAAGTTGACTGTTTCCAAGTCTTCGAGATGCGGCTGAATGATCTTCTCTTCGTGCTCAAGGAGACGGGTAATCTCATCAGGAATCCCCTCAACGTCATCTTCCTCTGCCTCAAATACAGGGAATTCAAAATTGGGAGATGGCGTTGGATCATTATGTTCAATGGGTTTTAGGATCAACCTGCATAATGATTTTGGTTAATGAAAAACTTCAGAATTTTAAACAAGCAAACCATTATGTAGATGAAAAAGATTGCTTTTATTCTTGTTTTTTATGGGTTTTTTGTGATCACTGATTTTATGCAAAAAAAGCAAAAAGTGAAAACAAAGGAAAAACAAATGTTTAACAATGCATTAATTGAATGAAAACATCATTGTATATATGCTTTGCCAACAATGTCATCACTTCTACTTTTGGCATGGGAGAAGGGTTTTAAACAAAATGAACAATTACTCTGATCTATGGATGACCGTAGGAACATCTACAGCGACCCAATTGTGGCAGACACCACCAGGAATAACGAAGTTGTTCACGTCCTCTGCATCCTCTTCCAAGATAGCAGCAGCTTCCTCTTCAGGTTGATCAGCATGGATGAATCCTCCACTTGTGAACAAACCTTGCTCATTACATGCCCCAAAACAGTAGCCAATGCCAGCCCGGGATCTATTGTCTTCAAGTTCAATCACCTTCCCTAAACCAGCAACTGCACCACATTCAATGGCCAACTTTGTATCACGGTAGGAAGTGAATGAAGGAGACTTCTTCTCGATTGGTTCATCAATAGATAAAGCTTGGAACGGGGTTCCAACTTCATCCTCAGCGTCAATGTACGAGAAAGAACACAGATGGCTAACCAGGAGAGCCTTTTCTCCCCCTACTACAACCAATTTCTTATTCTTCACAAATTTCAACTTCTGGTGTAGGGTGGATGTCACGGCACCAGCCTCGTGAATCCATGGTCTGCCTAAGAGACAGCTATAAGATGGGTGGATATCCATTACCTGGAAGGTAACCTGGAAATCACTTGGTCCAATTTTGATTGGGAGATCAACTTCCCCAATCACGGTCTTACGCGACCCATCAAATGCTTTCACAACAACCCCACTCTGCCTCATAGGAGGACCTTGATATGACAATCTGGAGAGTGTGGTCTTTGGCAATACATTTAGAGAAGATCCAGTGTCCACCAGCACATTGGACATTGCATCAGATTTTCAATTCATGGAGATATGTAAGGCCATGTTGTGGTCTCTTCCCTCCTCAGGGAGATCAGTGTCACAAAAGCTCAAAGTGTTGCAAGCGGTAATGTTTGCAACAATACTGTCAAACTGCTCAATGGTGACGTCATGATCAACATACGCCAGATCCAAGACTTTCTGCAGAGCCTCCCTATGAGGTTCTGAATTCAGCAGCAGAGAAAGAATGGAAATCTTGGATGGTGTTTGTAGAAGCTGGTCTACAACGTTGTACTCACTCTTTCTGATGAGCCTCAGCATCTCATCAGATTCTTCATCTACAATGCCACTCGGGCCAACTGAAGAAGTAGGAGTTTTGTGTACAGAGGAGGATGGTTTGGCAACATCACGTGCCTGATTCTGAACATTCACAGCAGTCCCAACCGGATGCTCAACCGTATCAGAAGTAACAGCCTTAGGAGGCGCAGAAAACACACGACCACTTCGGGTCAACCCACTTACATCAGCGACGTTGGTCACAGAAGTTGAAGGCAAAGGCACTTCTACCCCATCTTGCACGGCAACAGGGTTATATCTGAATGGAACGGCCTTATCAGATGAATAGGGCACAGGGCCGGCAGGTTTATTGACCAAAGAAGGGGAAGCCTTCGGCTTGCTGCTATCATAGCGGATAACAACATGCTCAGGCAGCTTGAACACCGGAGATATAACATTAATCTCAGGCTCGTCTTTATCAACATTGCGATTCTGCAGAATCTCAATGGTACCCTCATCCAACAACTTTTGGAGTTCTCTTCGTACTTGGTTGCAACCCAAGCGGTTAACCGAGCAGACGCGGCACTTGTCGTGGTTATGCTCCAAGTAGCTGTACTGACACAGCAAACGATGTAATTCAACCAACGACTGCCTAATGTGGCTCACATATCTGACCTTGTACTTCCCAAGGTATTCCTGAACCATATTAACTGACTTCCCATGCGCAGGCAATGGGTTCTTGGTGACATTCGGGCCTGAATCTTCAAAACTCAAGATTCCACATCTCATAAGGTCTTGAACCTTAGTCTTGAGTGGGTAGCAATTCTCTATATTATGACCCGGAGCACCGGAATGGTAAACACAATGTTGGTCAGGTTTATACCACCATTGTGGATTTGCAGGAATAGCAGGAGGATCCCTGGGAGAAACCAATTTCCTTTCCAACAAGGAAGGATAAAGCTCTGCATATGTCATAGGAATTGGATCGAAGCTGATCTTCTTCCTATCATAGTTCACGTTAGCTTGATTAGTTGTACTTCCACGAGGCTGGTAAGCCTGTTGCTGTGGACGATGTTGTTGCTGATACTGAGGTTGTTGATATTGTTGCTGATGCTGATATTGCTGATGTTGCTGAGCATTGTCTTTGAAGACAGGTGCTATATGAGCCACCTGGTGCTGATGACCGGCACGACGTGCGGGCTTCCTCTGAGCAGAGGGTCTTCTATGCTTGGGATGGGATTGCACAGCATGTGCTTCCCCATCCTTCCTCTTAAATGCCCCATATCGTTTAGAGGAAGAGCTCTCATCCTTCGCCAATCGTCCTTCACGGACACCCTCCTCGAGACGCATCCCCATGTTCACCATCTCGGTGAAATCAGAGGGAGCGCTTGCTACCATCCGCTCATAATAGAATGAGCCAAGAGTCTTCAAAAAGATCTTGGTCATTTCCTTCTCCTCAAGCGGTGGAGTAATCTGAGCTGCCAGCTCTCGCCACCTCTGGGCGTACTCCTTGAACGTTTCCTTGTCCTTCTGCGACATGGACCTGAGTTGATCTCGGTCAGGCGCCATATCGACGTTGTACTTATATTGCTTGACGAAAGCTTCGCCAAGGTCATTGAAGGATCTGATATTGGCACTGTCCAAGCTCATGTACCATCTGAGCGCGGCACCAGACAGACTGTCTTGGAAATAATGAATCAGGAGCTGATCATTATCAGTCTGGGTAGACATCTTCCTGGCGTACATGACCAGGTGAGCGAGTGGACAGGTGTTCCCTTTGTATTTTTCAAAGTCAGGTACTTTGAATTTGATCGGTATCTTCACACCAGGAACAAGGCACAACTCGGCAGCAGACTTGCCGAATAAATCTTTGCCTCGAAGAGTCTTCAATTCCTTTCTCAGCTCAAGGAACTGGTCGTTCATGGCGTCCATCTTTTCATAAACGTTCGGGCCCTCAGACGGCTCGGAGTGATAGACGGTGTCGTCTACCCTTGGCATGGTATGCACGACAGGAGGAGCGGGAACAGGGACCGGGCTAGATGCCGGCATGTGGGCAAATGTTGGCGCAGGCCGATCAGGCATAAAACTTGGAGGCATTCCCCAAGGAAACCCGGCTGGCATAGCATTGGGCACCGGATGAGCACTGACTGACACAGTCGAAGTGACGACCTCTGAGATGATTGTCCTCTGAGGAGGAGTTGCAGGAGGTGGAGAAGGTTGATTTTGAGCAGCGAGGAGTTGCTCCATCAAAGCGCCAAGTCTGGCGACCTCTTCCTTCAGTTCTATGTTCCCTTATTCTAGCTGCTCCATCACTCTTGCAGAATTGACTCGCGTATAATACCGGTGAGTCAGCTTGTCTTCAAAATAAACGAAGAACAAAGAGTTAGGACAAGAAGACCAGAAACAAAGGGTACCTGCTTATGCAAAAATGATGCATGAAATGCTTGTGCAGATGCTTTGTTTATTTTCAAGGAACCCTTAGGGTATTATTTGCAATATTTTGAATAGTTAAAGCATTTTAATTTCTCATGGAAAATATTTCATTCAATATACCAAGACAAAGAAGTACATCATATTTTTTTGATCATTACAAAGAGAAAAGGGGAATAAACATCCTATGGATCCCTAGAAGCTCGGGATGCTGGAAGACGAGAAGTACACAGCTTCTTGATCTCTCTCTCATAGGCCGCTTCCATGTCTGCTTTCTCCTTTGCAAGTTGATCATACCTCCTCTTCCAGAATTTGGAAGACTGAGGAAGCAGAGAGGTCCAAGTGTCGTTCGGATCGTCGATCACTCGATTCTCGAGGAACTCAATCATAGCGTCCTTCTCCTTAAGCTGCTGAAGCAATTCTTCTCTTTCACGGATCCAAGCACGTGAAAGGTCTTCTTCTCTCAACTCCTCTACACGTTGGGTAGGGAGGGTTGAAGGTCCAGCCACATCCAACGGTGTAGGTCTCGGATGATCATATGGCATCAAGTACACGGCAGCTCTCTGTCTGACCCAAGAGGTGTATGGCTCAAAAGCAATGCAGTTCTTTGGACCCAACTCGTTCCTACTCTTCTTGTGAATACTACGCCAAGCACTGACAAATCTGGCTTTCAGGCCTTGAGGATCTTTACCCTCCTGGAAGAACACATCTTCTAACAGAATGTTATGAGGTTTATCCTTCAGGGGGAACCAAAGCTGACGTCATGCGAGAATAGGATTGTAGCTGATCCCACCACATGTGCCAAGAAGAGGCACATTAGGGAATTCACCACAATAGTCAATGATCTGGACGGTATCATACACGCGATCATACCAAGTGATATCATCATTGGTGAGAGACATGAGTCTCTGAGACCACCGTAGACATCCCTTGTTCTCCTTGAAAGCAACTGTCTGCGGCAAGTGCGAAATAAACCACTTGTACAGTAGAGGTAGACAGCAGACAATAACTCCTCCACCCTTTGCGTTCCTCAGATGCAAAGAGACATAGGCATCGCCCAACAAAGTCGGAACGGGATTAAGAACTGAGAAGATCCTAATGGCGTTCATGTCCACGAACTTGTCGAAATTGGGAAACAACACCAATCCATAGATGAGCAGCACAAACAAAGCCTCAAAGGCATCCTCACTCATGGCCTTCCCATAAAAGGTATCTTGGGCAATGAGGAACTCGGAAGGAAAACCCTGAATTCCGCCTTTGGTAGTCAGATTAGCCCTAATCAAATCTTCATCTATGTGCAACAAGCTGGCAATCTCTCGAGCAGTCGGAATACTCTCTAGGCCACTGAACGACACTTGATCCAGAATCGGGATCCCAATGAGATGAGAATACTCCTCCAAGGTTGGCAACAGCTGGAAGTCCGGAAATGAGAAGCAATGATACAGCAGATCATAAAACTGAGCCAGAGTACTCATCAGCCCTTCATCAACCTGAGTAGTCAGCAGAGGTAGAAGCTTCCCATAGCGAGCTTTGAAACCCAAGGGATCTAATACATAAGATGTCAGATTCCTTAACTCTTTTACATCGGGTTGTTTAAAGCTGTACTTCTTCGTATGCCTTTTTGGTCTTTCCATGTCTGAAAATTTTGCAAATAAACCCTTTTTAAGTTCCTTGAAAATTTTCTTTTTCTGATGACATGAAGTGCAGATGAATGCATGATTGCATGAATGCAACAATCACACTCAAGGATCAAGCAAGTCACACCAAACAAAGGTCATGGGAAAGCTCATTGTATCCCTAATATCAATCATCCATTTTGGTGGATTTAGGTTTTTACCTTATCGACACCCAAGTTCCATTGATATTAACGGTACATGAACCGGCTCGAACATCCTTAATATCAACCATCCTTTTTGGGGGATTTAGGTTTTATACCTGATCAACGCCCAGGTTCCATTGATATTAAGGTTGTCTGAACGACTCAACCACGAATCACGGGTTTGTTGAGAGTCACGAGCATGGAGTCTCGGTTAAGAACCACCCAAAGGGAGTGTACTAGGGTTTAAACCTGCCAGACATGTTCTACCAGAGGTTCCCATAATCATCGTTCCATCTTTCGAATATTATCGGATGAACGAATACTCGTATTCCAAAAATATTCTCAAGAGAAACTCTTATGAGTGTAGTATCGCGTAACAATCGCATCAGAACTTACATCTGAACGACCTCCGCACTACGTTCCTAAAAATAGGCCAAGATGGGCTTGGTAAACTACGGTCCTTGGCTTCTGCGGCACATGATTGAAAGAATAATGCCTAACCACAAATAACTTGTGTGACATTATTAGATCAACATGACCTCCACCAAGTGAATGGACTCACAAGTCAACTGGCTAAGGAATACTCCACACCAGTCAACAAGACTATGCCATTCTCCTATCCTAGAATGCACTCGAGTTCGGGTATAGAACTCATCTCACAGATCACCAAAGCAAACAGCAATTGTATATCAAGCAATTCAAACATTACAATCAATACAGTTATCCCAAATGGTACAAAAATATGTCATATAACAAATAATAATATAGCACAACAAGGGTGAAAAGTAGGCAATACCACCAAGGATCGATTATCCCCAGCAGAGTCGCCACTTTTCTGTAGCGGTGTATTCGTCGCTATATGATTTATTGATTAAATCAAAAGCAAAGCATACAATGAATTCGAGTCGCCACCGCACTTTTATTTATCCAAAGGACTGGCTAAAAAGCGAACAAAAGCCTAAGAAGTTTTACGCGTAGAAAACTAATGAAAAGATCAGAGAGTCTGGGTAAGGGGTAAATTACGCAATGGGAAGGTGTTAGGCACCCACTACGTCCTAGGTACTCCTAGGGAGCCCTTTTCACACTTGTTGTTTGAAAATTGTTATTTGTTATGACATAAGTATTGTGCAAACATGATTGGGATGATGAGAAAAGAATATACAATTTTTTTATTATTTTTGTGTTCGAACGGATGAACCCGTTGCCTACGTACCTTCCATCAAAGGTAAGGATCAAAACGCCGTAGTTCGGCTAAAAGATTTCCAAAAGTTAGTGGATTCAATTTTAAACACAAGCCCTAAGGTCTTACGTTATCCACGGGAGAAAACTCAACCTTATACAAACAACAAGTCCACCATGTGAGAACAGCTTTAACTTGCTAGTGAGGGGTTAACCCTATAATAAGCAAGGAAGACTTACAATTCAATCAACTAAGGACAAATAGGTGAGATTGACATCAACCAACTAGGATAAATCAAACCTATGGCTAATGTATGAAAACTTAACAAGAATGGACAAAGCCACAAAACCATTGAATGGGTGAAGTTAATTGATTATGATTATTCACAAAAGAAGGGTCAAAGTATGATTAAGATTGATTTAAAAGAAGTATTATGAAATGGAGTTTGAAAAAAGTCAAGGACTTGGGGTCCAGGTTTTTAATTTAAAAGCATGAAGATGTTTGCACAATATTTATCTCAAGTTTTGAAAGCAATGTGTGAAAAGGTTTAGGACAAAATGGATGAATGGATGAAGATGGAGTGTAAAACTTCCTAGAAGGTTCACCTCTTGAAATCATATAGAAGATGACTCAAGTGTGTCCTTTGGAATAGGCAAAGAGCAATAACAAACAAGTAAAGCAAAGGAAGAAAGTCAACAAAAGCGGATACCGGATGCCAATTACTGGACTTATACCAATCTCCTAAAACAGAACTGGATATCAGAGGCCACTCTATGGACTTATACCAATCTCCTCAACAAAGAAATAAAAAGTGGATACCGGATGCCAATCTATCTGGACTTATACCAATCTCCAACAACAAAGCAAA
Organism: Lathyrus oleraceus; assembly: GCF_024323335.1. Taxonomy (NCBI): domain Eukaryota; kingdom Viridiplantae; phylum Streptophyta; class Magnoliopsida; order Fabales; family Fabaceae; genus Lathyrus; species Lathyrus oleraceus. The sequence continues at coordinate 354,495,704 of NC_066585.1, read as the reverse complement.
CACTTAGATGTCAGATGCCAATCTATCTGGGCTTACTCTAACCTCCAACATATGATCATGGGAAAACAAATGCCAAATTACACGGACTTACAATTGCATCCTCACATAAATCAAACAAATGCATCAAGCAAAGAGAAGATGAGTGGCCAATGAAATGGTCTTATACTCACTTCCATATCATAGGAACAATGGCCAATGAATGGTCTTACAATTGTCCTCAATGGGCAAACAACAAAGATATGTCACAAAGACAAATGAAATGATCATGCACTAATGAGCAATTAATGATGATAAATGCACAAAGCATACAAGCAAACATGTGCATATGAAATAAGCAATCAATCAAATGAAGTCATTCAGCACACTCTATAACCAAACAATTAGGTTCATACAAAAGGGTAGGCATTAAAGCCAACTGGAATAGGGTTAATGGTGCTCTTAACCTTGACATTGAGAGCCAAGGTGAAGCATATGAAAGGATATGAGGGGTGTGCCTCATCACTCTTATCCCTGATCAGGGAGAGCATTGAATATCAGAAGGTGTGGGAGTTCAGAAAGTAGGAACTCTCTTCACAAGTTATTGACTCGATAGATCTTGGGTTTTTACTCACTATGCATCAACACAAGTAGTGTGAGCAATGTGAGTGACTCACAGAATAGTAGGAGATAGGTTACATATCTCTTTTGTCTACCAATTGCCTTATTCAAAGGACTTTTCCTGCTTGGGACAAAACTAAACAAGCACAAACATCACCTCTTAAGGAGGACTTCAGACAGTTGCCTGGCCAAGTAACAGGCCAGGTCTTCCAGACTACATGAAGAAGAAGGTGCTATACCTCAATGAAAATGCTATCAAGCAAAGCAATGCAAGTTCTCAAAGAACTATTAGCAACTTAATGGTACCTGAAACCAATCAAACATAATCAGTATGCAACTCAAATTCAAAACCAATATAAGATAAGGATCAACAGTCAACACAATCGATCCCATGTGCAAAGCACAAAGCTCAAAGCATATGAGCTAAGCATCCTACAAAACAAACAAGTTAGTTCATGACAATCAATCAAACTCAATCAACTTGCATTAATCTCCTTAAAGCATTTGCTTCTTAACATGAAAAACCAAACTCAAACATGAGCAACAAGACCACTAGGACAAGCCTAGGGTCAAAAGGAGATAAAAAATCCAAAACAGCAAGTGAAAGATATCCAAAATCAAGTTCAAACAATTAAGAAACAAACCCAAGTGGTTTCATGTTCATATCATTCATCATTATCATTTCACAAACAAATTAGGTCAAGGCATGTCATATAGAACCTCAAAGAAGTCAACAGAATGATTCAAGTCAAATCCAATCACAAACATTTCAAACAATTCTCAAATAATTCATGATCAAACATCATCCATAACATGCTATCCATATCAAATTTCAGCTCATTTGGATCAAGGGAAGTAGGTCAATGAAAATCATAAAGTCAAAGCAAGTTCAAACCAACTCATACAAAGCATCAAAACATGCACCAACTTCAATAAATCATAAAACAGTGACAACACATGATAAATGAATGGGACTAAAACCATGACAAACTTTAAGATGTCTACAATTCACATGTCAAGTTTCAAGTCCATCCAATTAAGCATTAGAATTTCACAAACCAAATACAAACATGTATCACAAAAAGTCAACAAATGACCAAACAGGGGAGAAAATTCCAATCAAATAGGAAATGCCATCAATAATTCCAGAAGAATTCACATGTAAACTAGACATCCACAAGTATGTTCATGCAAAAATACAGGCCAATTTGAGTTCAATAAGCATGGTAATAAAAATCATGAAGTTGGACATGAATGGTGTGACACAAATTGTCACACCCCTATTCAAAAAATCACATCTCATCAACCAGCAATGATAAATTCACAAACTCTACACCAAAATCACCATGAACATGTCTAGTTTTAGCACAAAAAATTTGGGAAGCATTGGATAAAGTATCATCATTTCACAATCAATTTGGCAGGACATACATAAAATGGACAACATGAACAAACCCTAGCACATTTTAAAATCCACACATGCAAAAAATCTGGAAAAATCATCATAAAAAACTAGAGGTCATGAGGATCAATCCACAAAAAATCCCATCAAAATTGGATTAAAATTGAAGCACTTATGATTTTTGAAAGATGGGCATATCAAATGAAATAAATATTGAAAAATAAAATGATTTAATTAATTAATTAAACGGCTGTGGCATAACCGTAATTATCTGGTCTCTTAAGTGAAACTCTGCGTTTCACTTAAGGACGTGTTGGCCAACGACTGGTGCATGGCAATCAAACAGTGAACAACATGCAAACGCGACCAAATACGAATTCTGGGTTGGAAAACTAGGGTTTCTGGGCAACAGTCATCATGTTCATCCATGGAACCCAGGTCAAGAACAGAGTTTCATGAAAACGGACAAATGACATATCCTCGTGTTCATCTAAGCATGTACATTCACAAAACAACAAACATTTGGTCTAACTCTCACTATTAAACATGAATCGAGCACAAGAAAGTTTGAACACCAAACTTAAAATCATGATAACTACTTCAAATCTTAATGAAATTTAATGGTTCAAAGTTCATTGCAAACTACATTCAAGGATCTACAAGAATCCTACAATAATTTCATGAATCAAGACTATGGAAAACTGACCTCTAATTCATGGCAGGGTTGGAATCGTGATCCTTGAGCTGTAAAAGCTGAAAACAGAAGCTCCACCAGGTCTAGGTTAATGAATGAATGAATGGTTTCAGCTCAGTTGTGCTCCATTTTCCTCTAATCACCAGCTGCCATGGAAGAAGCCAAGCATAACAGTTCCACGAATTGGCTTTAGAGTGACACATCCATGCTTGCAGAAGCTTTTAAAAGGATGGTGGATGATGGCACGATGCACAGGAGCAAGAGTCCTTTGAGGATTTTTTCAGAAAAACCTAAGTGAAGAATAGAGTGTTCTTGAGAGAAAATGAATTTTGATCTGTTTTGGCAAAGTGTGGCTAGGGTTTTTCTACCAGAAAGGTGAAATATATACTCTGTTTAATGTCCTTAAGTTTGGTTAATTGAGTGGTAATGGAGATTAGCTTAAATGAAGTGTTTTTGGCCAATTAGTGAAAATCCACTCATGTTGCATGTGCATGAGCTACAGTTGCGAAAATGGGCTTTAAGCACATCCAAAATGTAATTTCTGAACACTTGTAATTGGTAAAATGGATTGGAAATGGTTAATTTGAAAGTCAACTTTTTTACTTTTCCTTTTTTAATTCAAGTCAACTAAAAAATGCCATTTTGATTGGTTGAGTTTTGGTGAATTGTGATGAAAGATTTGGATAGAGCACATCAAATATGACTTGTAGCAAAAAACCTCACTCAATTTGGCCAAATGGTTTGGAAGATATGCCACTTTGAAATTCAAAATTGTTTGAGAATGATTTAATCATAACTTGCCAACCATACATGAGAAATGAGTGTTCTTGGACTTTTTGGAAATGGGAGAACAAGATCTTCAACTTTCATGTTGGACAAAAATTCATTTGAAGCTTGTATGATGATGTAATGTTGAGGAGAAGAACTTTCCATTTTTGGCAAATTCCAATTACAGGTCAACTTTCTATTTTTGGAAATTTCTTGTCTGACTTCAAATTCTTCACTGTGGATGTTTGACATGTTATATGAGGCTTATATGGACATGAATGGGATCTCTCAAACCAATTCCCACCATCAAATCACTGATTAAATGCACAGTTGACCAAGGTTGACTTCAGTTGACTTTGCTAGGGTTTTGGTTGACTGAACCATGTTCTGATGAATTCCAAGCCCCTACCACTTGATATCTTGATTCAAGATGATGTCACAACTCATATGAGCTCTTGATGAATGATCATGGTGCCCAAATTCTACAAGAATGGCCACCATCTATTTCAATGACTGACTTTGACTGATTTGACCTAATTTGCTTCATCTGCAAGTAACATGGTTAGATGACAATATTTCTGTACTTTTGGTTAATAGACATATGAAAAGAAATGATACACAAATGCAAAACATGCTTGGTGATCAAGAACCACACTCACAAGATAACCCACCCACTAGGAGGGAAGCAAAGGTGCACAAAGATCCTTAAGGCAATGATATGGTATGATATGATGCCATGAGGGATCTTAGGGACAAAATTGGGGTCTTACAAGTCCAATTACGATTGCTTAATGTAACACCCCGAATAAAATAAGAGAATTATTTAAATTAAGTTAATAATATATTTATTAATTTAATTAAATAAATTGAATTATTGGATTATTATTATTATTATTATTTGGAATAATAATTAGTGGAAAATATATAAGTTGGAATAAGAGAAAAGGGTTTTCATTTTTGGTAAAGAGTTTTCACGTGGAACAGAGAAGCGGCTGAAAAGTGGAAAGTGGAGAAAGGGCAAAGAGGAATAGCTAGAGAGCAAAGGTTGAAGAACGGAAAAGCTTGAAGCTTAGAGATTGCCGGATTATCTCAGGTAAGGGGGGTTTATCGTCGTTTAATGGGTATTATAGATTAACATGTCATGGGTAGTGATAAACCGTGGAATTGACCCTAATTGGGATGTTGAATGCTGAAATATTGTGATGAATAAGTTGTATTAAAGCTGTAATTGAGTCCGTAATTGTGTGAGTCGTGTTCCCCCGAGCGTATAGCTTTTTACGGAAATTGAATCGGAGGTCCGGAAGTCCTCCAACGGCGGAAAATGCGGAGAACTCTGCATTCTGCCTTGTGTTAGCGCAGGAACTGCTGTTTTGTCTGCGTTAACCGGTTAACCCAGGGCGTTAACCGGTTAACACTGTCATATTTTGTGGAAATGTGCTGTTTTGCTTGCGTTAACCGGTTAACCCAGGGCGTTAACCGGTTAACACTGTTGCATTTTGCCAGAAAGTGTGTTTTGTCCTGCGTTAACCGGTTAACCCAGGGCGTTAACCGGTTAACACTGTTGAAAATTGGAAAAATTGATATTTTAATGTTGTGAACATAATTGGTTATTGGCCTATTATCGTTAATTTTGAGGAGTAACTTTGTTGAGTTTATGTTATGAGGTGTTGATACAAATATGTTGATAAGTTGTGTTAAAGTTGTTGAAAATACTGAGTTGTAGGCTTGGTGAGCCAAAGTTGATTATAAGTTGATTATAAGTTGATTATAAGTTGATTTTGTTGAAAACATTGTTGTATTGCTATTCTTATTATGTTGTCGGCAGTTTAAGTCTTGTATGCCATGTACATTCATATGCATTAAGTCGGAGCTTTGCTCACACCACGTTGGCCTGGATTGGCAAAATTTTAAGTTGAAAGTTGAAGGCTTATGCCTTGATGCCCACTAAAATGGCAATGATTTTAAGTTGGGAGTTTTACTCCGATTGGTACCACATGCATGACGAGTCGAGTCTCATTTGAGTTGCATTTTATGTTGTTATTGAGTATGATATTGGAGTTGATGTGCCGTTATTGAATGTGTAAATCTGATTTGGGTGATGAAACGTGTTAAATTACTTAGCATTACATGATGATTTATAATGCTTATAATATCGATTGAAGAACTCACCCTTACAACTATTTTTCAGGTAACGAGCAGTGATTGAGTAGAAGCTAGTGCTTGGAGTCTAGTGTAGTCTCCGTAGTGGGTCGTGCTCTGATAGATGTAACATCGGGACGGGATGTTTTTAATTGTGGAATAATTTTACATGTAATCTGTTATATGTTTGAATGGTTGATTTGATTTCTATCCGCTGCGAATTATGCAAAAATGTTATTTGAATTAAATAATGAGCATGACTGAATTTTATGGTGAAATGTGTGAAGTGTTGTATGACACCCTTGGTGCATAATTACTCTGATATATATTTGTTATTGTTATTTTAATTAAATATTTGGGGTATTTTAGAAGGGTGTTACATTAGTGGTATCAGAGCAGGTCGGTCTGTCCGGCCAGTTGTCGTGTCGTTACTGTCTAACAATTGTGTATTGTTACTAATCTAACTTTTAAGTTGTGTTGTGTTGATAAGTTGGAATGGCTGGAAGGAATGACGCTGCAATGGCTGCCGCAATGCAAGCGATGGCACAAGCTGTGCAGAACTTGCTAAATGCTGGTGGTGATGCTGGATCACGTAGCTTGGCGACTTTTCAGAGAGAGAATCCGCCGGTGTTTAAAGGGAAGCATGATCCAGATGCAGCCTTGGGATGGTTGAAAGAGATTGAGAGAATCTTCCGTGTTATGGATTGCACTCCAGCTCAGAAGGTTCGGTATGGTACTCACATGCTAGCAGTCGAAGCTGATGACTGGTGGCTAGAGACTCACGAGAGGTTGACCGTGGTAGGTGAAGTCATTACTTGGGATGTATTCCGTAGGGAATTCATGAGAAAGTATTATCCGGAAGATGTCCGTGGTAAGAAGGAAATTGAGTTCCTTGAGCTGAAGCAAGGAAACCTGTCTGTCACTGATTATGCTGCGAAATTTGTGGAGCTGTCCAAATTTTATCCTCATTACACTGGTGCTGGTGCTGAATTTTCAAAGTGCATCAAGTTTGAAAATGGACTGCGCTCTGAAATTAAGAAGGCTGTTGGGTATCAGAAGATACGCATTTTTACTGAATTGGTTGATGGCTGCGGGATATTTGAAGAAGACAATAATGCTCATTACAAGATTGTCAGTGACCGCAGGGGCAAGCAACATCAAAACCGTGGAAAGCCGTATGATGCCCCAGTGGGAAAAGGGAAACAAGGAGCTGCTCCGGCTCAGAGGACTAGTAGGGGAGGTGCTCCTGCTGGTATAGTTTGCTTCAAATGTGGTCAGGCTGGTCATAAGAGTAATGTATGCACTGCTGAAGTAAAGAGGTGTTTTCGCTGTGGTAAGACTGGCCATGCAATAGCTGATTGCAAGCATAAGGAAATGATTTGTTTTAATTGTGGCGAAGAAGGGCATATTGGAAGTCAGTGTCAGAAGCCAAAGAAATCTCAAACTGGGAAGGTGTTCGCATTGACCGGAACTCAAACCTCCAGTGAGGACAGACTTATCCGAGGTACGTGTTATATTAATGGCCTTCCTCTTGTAGCTATTATTGACACAGGTGCGACTCATTCCTTTATATCTTTGGATTGTGCTGTGAAACTTAAGTTAGAGATATCTGAGATGTTTGGTAGTATGGTAATTGATACTCCTGCGAAGGGTTCAGTGACTACTACTTCGGTTTGTTTAAATTGTCCTTTGAGTATTTTTGGTAGAGACTTTGGGATGGACCTAGTGTGTCTTCCAATAGTGCAGATTGATGTTATTCTGGGTATGAACTGGTTGGTGTTTAACCGAGTTTCTATTAATTGTTTTGATAAGACTGTGATATTTCCTGAGGTTGAGGAAGGAAAAAGTTTGTTTCTATCAGCGAGGCAGGTGAATGAGGCATTAGTAGATGGGGCAGAGTTGTTTATGCTGTTAGCGACTTTGGAGGCTAAAGATAAACTGGTGATTGGCGATCTAGCCGTGGTGTGTGATTTTCCTGATGTGTTTCCGGAAGAGGTGAATGAATTACCGCCAGAGCGCGAAGTGGAGTTCTCGATTGATTTGGTACCTGGTACTAGGCCGATATCGATGGCTCCGTACCGTATGTCTGCTGTTGAGTTAACTGAATTGAAGAGTCAGTTGGAAGATCTGTTGGATAAGAAATTTATTCGTCCGAGTGTGTCACCGTGGGGTGCACCAGTGTTATTGGTTAAGAAGAAAGAAGGTACTATGAGGTTGTGTGTGGACTACAGACAACTGAATAAAGTGACGATCAAGAATCGGTATCCTTTGCCGAGGATTGATGATTTGATGGATCAATTGGTTGGTGCGAGTGTGTTCAGCAAGATAGATTTGAGATCTGGGTATCATCAGATACGTGTGAAAACCGAGGATATTCAGAAGACTGCTTTCAGAACAAGGTATGGACATTATGAGTATTCTGTAATGCCTTTTGGTGTGACTAATGCACCTGGAGTATTTATGGAGTATATGAATAGGATTTTCCATCCGTACCTAGACAAGTTTGTTGTGGTGTTTATTGATGATATTTTGGTGTATTCGAAATCTGAAGAAGAGCATGCTGAACATTTGAGAGTGGTTTTGGGAATTCTACGAGAAAAGAAGTTATTTGCTAAATTGTCCAAGTGTGAATTTTGGTTAGGAGAGGTGAGTTTTCTTGGTCATGTGATTTCAAGAGGTGGCGTTGCTGTTGATCCTTCTAAGATAAAAGCGGTATCTAAGTGGGAAGCTCCGAAGTCTGTTGCTGAGATTCGAAGTTTCCTTGGTTTGGCTGGTTATTATAGGAAGTTCATTGAGGGATTTTCTAAGTTGGCGTTACCGTTGACGATGTTGACTAGAAAGGGGCAAGCATTTGTTTGGGACTCAAAATGTGAAGAAGGTTTCCAAGAGTTAAAGAGAAGGTTGACTACTGCTCCTATTCTGATATTACCGAGTCCGTCGGAACCATTTGAAGTTTACTGTGATGCTTCATTGTTGGGTTTGGGTGGTGTGTTGATGCAGAATAAGCAGGTTATAGCTTATGCTTCAAGACAACTGAGGGTTCATGAGAGGAACTATCCGACACACGATTTAGAGTTGGCAGCTGTGGTATTTGTTCTGAAGTTATGGAGGCATTACTTGTACGGGTCAAGATTTGAGGTTTTCAGTGACCATAAAAGTTTAAAGTATTTGTTTGATCAGAAAGAGCTGAATATGAGACAGAGGAGATGGTTAGAATTTCTGAAGGATTATGACTTTGGTTTGAATTACCATCCGGGTAAAGCAAACGTAGTGGCTGAGGCATTGAGTCGGAAATCATTACATATGTCTATGCTAATGGTTAAGGAATTGGATTTAATTGAGCAGTTTAGAGACTTGAGTTTGGTGTGTGAGAGTACTCACAATAGTGTTAAATTGGGAATGTTGAAGTTAACAAGTGGTATTCTGGATGAGATCAGAGAGGGTCAGAAATCTGATGTGCTTTTGGTTGATAAGTTAACTCTAGTGAATCAAGGTCAAGGTGGCGAATTCAGAGTTGATGGGAATGGTGTTTTGAAATTTGGTAATCGGGTGTGTATTCCGGATGTTACCGAACTTAAGAAGAGTGTTCTGGAGGAAGGACATCGTAGTGGCCTGAGTATTCATCCTGGAGCTACGAAGATGTATCATGATTTGAAAAAGTTATTTTGGTGGCCGGGAATGAAGAAAGAAATTGCGAGTTTTGTTTATTCTTGTTTGACTTGTCAGAAGTCAAAGATTGAGCATCAGAAGCCGTCTGGGCTAATGCAACCGTTGGCTATTCCAGAGTGGAAGTGGGATAGTATCAGTATGGATTTTGTTTCTGGTTTACCGAGGACAAATAAGAATTTTGAAGCTATTTGGGTGATTGTTGACAGATTGACGAAGTCGGCTCATTTCATTCCGATTAGAATGGACTATCCGTTAGAGAAATTAGCTGAGTTGTATATTGAGAAAATTGTAAGTTTGCATGGTATTCCGTCGAGTATTGTTTCGGACAGAGATCCTAGATTTACATCGAAATTTTGGGAAGGTTTGCAGAAGGCTTAGGGAACTAAACTGAGATTGAGCTCTGCATATCACCCGCAGACTGATGGTCAGACTGAGAGGACGATTCAGTCATTGGAGGATCTTTTGAGAGCTTGCGTTTTGGAAAAGGGAGGTGCTTGGGATTGTTATTTACCTTTGATTGAGTTTACCTACAACAATAGTTTTCATTCGAGCATTGGTATGGCGCCGTTTGAAGCTTTGTATGGTAGGAGATGTCGGACACCGTTATGTTGGCATGAGTCCGGTGAGAGTGCTGTAGTTGGACCGAAGATTGTTCAACAAACTACAGAAAAGATTAAGATGATTCAGGAGAAGATGAGAATTGCTCAGAGTCGTCAGAAGAGTTATCATGACAAGAGGAGGAAATCACTTGTGTTCCGAGAGGGAGATCACGTGTTTCTTCGTGTTACTCCGATAACTGGGGTTGGTCGAGCTTTGAAGTCAAAGAAGTTGACACCTCGATTTATTGGTCCTTATCAGATTTTGGAGAGGATAGGAGAGGTAGCCTATCGTATCGCTTTACCGCCGTCACTTGCGAATTTGCATGAGGTTTTTCATGTGTCTCAGTTGAGGAGGTACATTCATGATCCGTCACATGTGATCCAAGTAGATGATGTACAGGTAAGAGATAACCTGACTGTTGAAATATCGCCTATGAGGATTAAGGATCGAGAGTTGAAGCAGTTGCGGGGTAAAGAGATTGCCTTAGTGAAAGTAGCTTGGGGAGGACCAGCAGGTGGCAATGTGACTTGGGAACTGGAGAGTCAGATGAAAGAGTCTTATCCAGAGTTATTTGCTTGAGGTATGTTTTCGAGGACGAAAACTCTTTTAGTGGGGGAGAGTTGTAACACCCCGAATAAAATAAGAGAATTATTTAAATTAAGTTAATAATATATTTATTAATTTAATTAAATAAATTGAATTATTGGATTATTATTATTATTATTATTTGGAATAATAATTAGTGGAAAATATATAAGTTGGAATAAGAGAAAAGGGTTTTCATTTTTGGTAAAGAGTTTTCACGTGGAACAGAGAAGCGGCTGAAAAGTGGAAAGTGGAGAAAGGGCAAAGAGGAAGAGCTAGAGAGCAAAGGTTGAAGAACGGAAAAGCTTGAAGCTTAGAGATTGCCGGATTATCTCAGGTAAGGGGGGTTATCGTCGTTTAATGGGTATTATAGATTAACATGTCATGGGTAGTGATAAACCGTGGAATTGACCCTAATTGGGATGTTGAATGCTGAAATATTGTGATGAATAAGTTGTATTAAAGCTGTAATTGAGTCCGTAATTGTGTGAGTCGTGTTCCCCCGAGCGTATAGCTTTTTACGGAAATTGAATCGGAGGTCCGGAAGTCCTCCAACGGCGGAAAATGCGGAGAACTCTGCATTCTGCCTTGTGTTAGCACAGGAACTGCTGTTTTGTCTGCGTTAACCGGTTAACCCAGGGCGTTAACCGGTTAACACTGTCATATTTTGTGGAAATGTGCTGTTTTTCCTGCGTTAACCGGTTAACCCAGGGCGTTAACCGGTTAACACTGTTGCGTTTTGCCAGAAAGTGTGTTTTGTCCTGCGTTAACCGGTTAACCCAGGGCGTTAACCGGTTAACACTGTTGGAAATTGGAAAAATTGATATTTTAATGTTGTGAACATAATTGGTTATTGGCCTATTATCGTTAATTTTGAGGAGTAACTTTGTTGAGTTTATGTTATGAGGTGTTGATACAAATATGTTGATAAGTTGTGTTAAAGTTGTTGAAAATACTGAGTTGTAGGCTTGGTGAGCCAAAGTTGATTATAAGTTGATTATAAGTTGATTTTGTTAAAAACATTGTTGTATTGCTATTCTTATTATGTTGTCGGCAGTTTAAGTCTTGTATGCCATGTACATTCATATGCATTAAGTCGGAGCTTTGCTCACACCACGTTGGCCTGGATTGGCAAAATTTTAAGTTGAAAGTTGAAGGCTTATGCCTTGATGCCCACTAAAATGGAAATGATTTTAAGTTGGGAGTTTTACTCCGATTGGTACCACATGCATGACGAGTCGAGTCTCATTTGAGTTGCATTTTATGTTGTTATTGAGTATGATATTGGAGTTGATGTGCCGTTACTGAATGTGTAAATCTGATTTGGGTGATGAGACGTGTTAAATTACTTAGCATTACATGATGATTTATAATGCTTATAATATCGATTGAAGAACTCACCCTTACAACTATTTTTCAGGTAACGAGCAGTGATTGAGTAGAAGCTAGTGCTTGGAGTCTAGTGTAGTCTCCGTAGTGGGTCGTGCTCTGATAGATGTAACATCGGGACAGGATGTTTTTAATTGTGGAATAATTTTACATGTAATCTGTTATATGTTTGAATGGTTGATTTGATTTCTATCCGCTGCGAATTATGCAAAAATGTTATTTGAATTAAATAATGAGCATGACTGAATTTTATGGTGAAATGTGTGAAGTGTTGTGTGACACCCTTGGTGCATAATTACTCTGATATATATTTGTTATTGTTATTTTAATTAAATATTTGGGGTATTTTAGAAGGGTGTTACACTTAACATAGCGCTAAATTTGCCTTATGGCACACTAACTACTAACATTAGCCATTAACCATTAACTTTTACTTCTTGCACTTTACATTTATGCAATTTACTATTCTTGTACATATTATTCATTTGCTTTTTTCCTTTGCTCATTTGAGCACATGTTTATGTTAATGCAATTTGCCTTTTGCTCACTTGAGCACATAATTATGTATATACTATTTAGGCTTGTGTTTTGCTTTGATTGTTGTGGACCAAATGCAAAGAAATGGATAAATGGACTTAGACTTTAGGAATTTCCCTATGCAAATGTGGAGTCAAAGAGCAACTAGGCATTGAGCCTTTAGAGTGCTATAAAAGTCAAAGAGCAACTAGGCATTGGGCCTTTAGAATGCTATAAATGCTAAAGAGAACTTTGGAAGGACAAATTTCTAAACTCTTGCTTGTTCATTCTTGATTTGTTTGATAGAACTTTTTAATGTGTGTGTTCTTGTGCTAGGGATTTCAACATTGAACCTAAGTGAGGAACCATTGCCATGAGCTTGCAAGAGAGAGATCTAAGAGCCATTGAGGAACTTTCCAAGAGCTTATTTGATTGTTGATTGCTTGAGCTTACTATTAGTTTGCTTGCATATTCCAAAGGATGGGAGCTACTTGGATCATCAATATGATCTCAAGAGAGGAACTCCATTTGTGGTCTTGTTCTCTTACCCCCTTATCTCTTGTATGCTTAGGACTTAGCCATTCTTCTTCTTCCCTCCACTCTAACCCAAGCCAAAACTTTTGTGCAAACATTAACGCTTCTTTCCAAACATTAGAAACCTAAGCCTTATGCTTTTGATTTTAAAACTCTTTTCATAACACTTATTTTGAATTGAACTTCTAAGTCAACTTTGACTATATTTTGTACATACTTTTCATTGGTAAGTATAACCCATTCAAATGTCTTTTTGTGGTTCCAATGGCCACCTTCTTAATCAAAATTTTTATAACCCTTAGCTATTAGGTTTGAGTTATCCTTGAGGTAGATGTAATACTCACATATATCCTTAGTGATGGACAATGAGTCTTCCATGCTTATTATAGGGTTAACCCCTCACTAGCATGTTGAATCTATCCTCACATGGTCGATTTGTGGTTTTAGGTTGAGTTTTCTCCCTTGGATAACAAAAGACCTTAAGGCTTTTGGACCAATCAATTCACCAACTCATTTTTAGATTTTTTTTACCCCGAACTACGAGGTTTTGATCCTAATCTTTTTAAGATGGTACGTAGGCAATGGGTTTATCCATCCAAACAAAATGTAAATAAACTTATATATTCTCTTCTCATCTCTTCAATCATGTTTGCACAAATAAATTTTCACAAAATACCAACCTTACAACAAATATGAAAAGGGCTCCCTAGGAGTACCTAGGATGTTTTGGGTGCTTAAAACCTTCCCATTGCATAACCAACCCCCTTACCCCGATCTCTGACATTTTTACTAGTTTTTGATTCGATAAAACTTTTAGGTTTTTGTTCGCTTTCTAACAATTCCTTTGGATAAATAGAAGTGCGGTGGCGACTCGACTTGTATGGTTTACCTTGGATTTAGTCAATATCTCTAATGGTAACGAATACTCCGGTACAGAAAAGTGGCGACTCTGCTGGGGAGACATTTTCCTAGTGGGTTTTGCCTACTTTTCATATTTGTTGTATTGTATTATATTGTTTTGTGACATATTTTTGTGCAATTCGGGATTATTGTATTGTATGTAATGATTGAATTGCTTGAATATTAATTCCTTGAATGCTTTGTGATCTTTGTGAGATGAGTTCTATACCCGAACTCGAGTGCACTTAGGATAGGACAATGGCATAGTCTTGTTGACTGGTGTGGAGTTATTCCTTAGCAAGTTGACTTGCAAGTCCATTCACTTGGTGGAGGTCGTGTTGGGATAAATAATGTCACATAAGTAGTGGTGGTTAGACATTACTCTTTCCAATATAGACCTTAGAAGCCAAGGACCTTAGTTTACCAAGCCCATCTTGGCCTATTCTTAGGATGTAGTGCGAAAGTCGTTCAAGTGTAAGATTTGATACGATTGTTACGCGATACTACACTCATAAGAGTCTCTCTTGAGAATATTTTTGGAATACGAGTAGTCGTTTATCCGATAATATCCGAAAGATGAGATGATGACTATGGGAACCTCTTGTAGAACATGTTTGGCAGGTTTAAACCCTAGTACACTCCCTTTGGGTGGTTCTTAACCGAGGCTCCATGCTCGTGACTTGCAACAAACCCTTAATTCGTGGTTGATCCGTTCATGTATCCTTAATATCAATGGAACTTGGGTGTTGATAAGGTGTAAACCATAATCCACCAAAATGGATGATTGATATTAAGGATGACATGATCCATCCCATGACCTTTGTTTGGTGTGCTTTGCTTGATCCTTGAGTGTGATTGTTGCACTCATGCATTCATGCACTCATTTGCATCCATATCATCAATAATAAGAAAAAAATTCAAGGAACTTAAGAGGTCTATTTGCAAATATTCAGACATGGAAAGACAAAGAAGGAATACAAAGAAGTATAGTTTCAGACAACCAGACTTGAAATAACTAAGGAAATTGACATCTTATGTATTAGATCCTTTGGGTTTCAAAGCTCGTTTTGGGAAGCTTCTTTCTCTTCTGACTACTCAAGTGGACGAAGGATTGATGAGTGTATTGGTGCAGTTTTATGATCCCTTGTACCGTTACTTCACGTTTCCGGATTTCCAACTTTTGCCTACGCTTGAGGAGTATGCCTACCTTGTGGGTATACCTATTCTAGACCAGTTGCTGTTCAGTGGCTTAGAGGATATTCCTACTTCTCAAGAGATAGCAGACATGTTACATATAGATGAATCTCTGGTTGGTGCTCATATGACTACCAAAGGTGGAATTCAAGGTCTTCCTTCTGAGTTCCTCATTGCTCAAGCTACTATGTATGGGAAGGCCATGAGTGAGGATGCCTTTGAGGCCATGTTTGTACTTCTCATCTATGGGTTAGTGTTATTCCCCAACATTGACAAGTTTGTGGATGTGAACGCTGTTAGGATTTTCTCAACTCTTAATCTCGTTCCGACTCTGTTGGGTGACACTTACTTCTCTTTGCATATGAGGAATGCAAAAGGCGGTGGTGCCATTGTATGCTGTTTGCCTCTGTGGTACAAGTGGTTTATTTCTCAATTGTCGCAGACGGTCGCCTTCATGGAAAATAAAGGATGTCTACGGTGGTCCATGAGACTTATGTCTCTCACTAATGATGATATCTTTTGGTATAACCGTGTGTATGATGGTGTGCAGATTATCGACTCTTGTGGTGAATTCTCCAATGTGCCTCTTCTTGGTACATGTGGTGGGATTAACTACAACCCTGTCTTAGCATGTCGTCAGCTTGGGTTCCCCCTAAAGGATAAGCCCAATAATATTCTGTTAGAGGGTGTGTTCTTCCAGGAGGGTAAAGATCCCCAAGGCTTGAAGGGTAGGATGGTCCGTGCATGGTGCAAGATCCATAAGAAAGGAAGGAAGGAGTTGGGACCAAAGAATTGTATTGCTTTGGAACCTTATACTTCTTGGGTTAGGAGGAGAGCTGCTGAGTACCTCATGTCTTACGAGTATCCGAGACCTACACCTTTGGTTATGGTTGGGTCTTCAACCCTCCCTAACCAAGGAGTAGAGGAGTTGAGAGATGAAGACTGTTCACGTGCTTGGATCCGTGAACGAGAAGAGTTGCTTCAGCAAATTAGGGAGAAGGATGTTTTGATTGAGTTTCTCGAGCATCAGGTTATTGATGATCCTAATGATGCATGGACTTCTCTACTTCCTCAGTCTTCCAAGTTTTGGAAGAGGAAGTACGATCGACTCGCCAAGGAGAAGGCAGATATGGAGGCAGCCTATGAGGAGGAGGTGAAGAGGCTTCGTGCATCTTATCTTCCTGTGTCCCGAGCCTTAGATGATTGTTTCTAGGGATCCATAGGATGATTATTTTCCTTTTCTCTTGTATTTGGTTATCAATGTTGTACTTCTTTGGTGTAAAAAATTATATTCCAGATATTATGAGATGTTTCCATATATGATAAAAGTGTAATATTTCCCAAAATTTGCAAATAGAACTCTAAAGTTCCTCTGATATAAAAAAACAAATCATATGCACAAGCATTGCATGCATCATGTGCATAAGCAGGTTTTGTTCCCGGCTTCTTGTCCTATGGTCTAACTCTATGTTCTTCATTTATTTTGAAGATAAGCTGACTCACCGGTACTACACCAGAGCCAACTCTTCGAGACTGATGGATCATTTGGAATAAGAGAATCGCGAGCTGAAGGAATAAGTAGCCAGGATGACTGCCATGATGGAGTCATTCATGGCTGCCCAGAACTAGCCTTCTCCAGCACCTACAACTCCTCCCCAGAGGACGGTCATTTTTGAGATTGCGACTTCTACTGTGCCTGCTGCAACAGCCCACTTTGCGCCATCTATGTCGGTCGGGTTCCCGTGGGGAATGCCTGCCAATTTCATGCCAGAGGGTTTTGCTCATACTCTTGCTTCTTTGCTGGCATCTAGCCCGGTCCTTTCAGTGCCACCTCCCGTTGTGCACACATTACCAAGGGTTGAAGATACCATCTACCACTCTGAACCATCTGAAGGTCCAGATGTTTATGAGAAGATGGATGATATGAAAGACCAATTCCTTGAGCTTCGCAAGGAACTGAAGACTCTGAGAGGGAAGGACCTCTTTGGTAAGAGTGCTGCTGAGTTGTGCCTTGTGCCCAACGTGAAGATCCCTATTAAATTCAAAGTACCAGACTTTGAGAAGTATAAGGGAAACACATGCCCTCTCAGCCATCTTGTGATGTATGCTCGCAAGATGTCGACGCAAACTGACAATGACCAATTGCTCATCCACTATTTCCAGGATAGCCTGTCCGGTGCCGCTCTCCGGGGGTACATGGGTCTGGAAAGTTCGAACATCCACTCTTTCAACGATCTTGGCGAGGCCTTCGTCAAGCAATATAAATATAATGTGGATATGGCTCCTGATAGGGACCAACTGAGGGAAATGTCCCAGAAAGAGAAAGAGATGACCAAGATCTTTTTGAAGACCTTGAGTTCATTTTACCATGAGAAAATGATAGCCAGTGCTCCCTCAGATTTCACCGAGATGGTAAATATGGGAATGAGACTGGAAGAGGGGGTCCATGAAGGACGTTTAACTCGAGATGAAGGCTCTTCAGCAAAGAGATATGGAAGCTTTGCAAAGAAGAAGGAGGGAGAGACACATGCTGTGTCTTCCCATGTTAAGAGAAGACCCTCTGTGAAGAGGAAGATTGCCCGCCCCAATAACAACCAGCATCAGGTGGCTCATATAACACCTGTTTTCAGACAAGCCCAGCATTATCAACAACAACCATCTCAGTAATATCAGCAACAACAACAGCGTCCACAACAACAGGCCTACCATCCTCGAAACAATAACAATAATGCCAGCACCAACTATGAGAGGAAGAGGGTCACCTTTGATCCAATTCCGATGACTTATGCTGAACTCTGACCATTAAGCCAGTCGGTCGTATACCGTACTCTTCCAAGAAGGCGGTCCCCTATCGCTACAATGTTGTGGCATTAGAGAATGGGAAAGAGGTGCCCCTGCCCTCTTCATCTATTGTTAACATTGCTGACGTTAATGGCTTGACCCGCAGTAGTCGTGTTTTTTCGGCCTCGTCGAAACCGCAAGCTGATGCTCAAGGAAGTGTTGATGCTGATTTTGTTGAACGCCCGATTGGGAATGCTGTGAGCGCTCCGAATCCGGCACTTGTTGCTAAGCCCTCCTCTACGTTGAGAACTCCTGCTTCTGCTGACCCGAGTGGAAATGCGAAAGAAGATTGTGATGAAATGCTGAGGCTCATCAAGAGAAGTGAGTACAATGTTGTAGATCGGCTTCTGCAAACGCCATCCAAAATATCTGTGTCATCATTGCTATTGAATACAGAACCACACCGAGAAGCTCTGCAGAAGGTGTTGGATGTGGCGTATGTGGATCACGACGTCACAATTGAGCAATTTGACAGCATTGTTGCAAACATCACCGCTTGTAACAATTTGAGTTTTTGTGACGCTGATCTCCCCGAGGAGGGAAGAGACCACAACTTGGAATTACACATATCGATGAGCTGCAAAGATGACGCCATGTCCAATGTGCTGATGGACACTGGGTCATCATTGAATGTATTGCCGAAGTCCACTCTTACAAAGTTGTCATATCAGGGGCCTCCCATGAGGCAGAGTGGAGTAGTTGTGAAGGCTTTCGATGGGTCTCGCAAAACTGTGATTGGCGAGGTTGATCTCCCAGTCAAAATCGGACCAAGTGATTTCCAGATTACCTTCCAAGTTATGGACATTCACCCATTGTATATTTATCTCCTAGGCAGACCATGGATTCACGAGGCTGGCGCCGTGACATCCACCCTACACCAGAAACTGAAATTTGTAAAGAATTAGAAGCTGGTGGTGGTAGGGGGAGAAAAGGCTCTCCTGGTAAGCCATTTTTCTTCCTTCTCTTATATAGATGCTGAGGTTGAAGTTGGAACTCCCTTCCAAGCTTTATCTATTGTTGAACCTATTAAGAAGGGAACTCCTTCATTTGCTTCCTATAAAGATGCGAAGTTGGCCATTGAGCATGGTGCAACTGCTGGTTTGGGGCAAATGATTGAGTTGGAAGACAATAAATCCCGGGCTGGCATAGGCTATCCTTCTGGGGTCTTCAACAAGCAAGGACTGTTCAAGAGTGGAGGTTTCATCCACACCGGTCAAGATGAAGAGACTGTTGCTATTCTGGAAGAAAAGGAAGAGGATTCTGGCAATTTCATCATCCCTGGAGGGATCTGCAATAATTGGGTTGCTGTTGATATTCCAACAGTTATCCATAAGTCAAAGTAATGTTTATTGTGTTTAAAAACCCTTCTCCCATGCCAAAAGGAGAAGTGATGACATTGTTGGCGCATAAATACAATGATATTTTCATTCAATAAATTCATGTTAAATGTTTGTTTTTCCAATTATTTTCCCTTTTCGCTTTTGTATGAAATTGGTGATCACATAAAACCCTAAATAAGAATAAAATCAATCTTTTCATCTGCATAATGATTTGCTTTGTTTGAGTTTTAAAATCTTTTCTTATCCAAAATCATTATGCAGGTTGATCAAACCCATTGAACATAATGATCCAACACCATCTCCCAACTTTGAATTCCATGTATTTGAGGCGAAAGAAGATGATGTTGAAGAGATTCCTGACGAGATTACCCGTCTACTTGAGCATGAAGAGAAGATCCTTCAGCCGCATCTTGAGAATCTGGAAACAGTCAACTTGGGGTCTGAAGATTGTGTGCGAAAAGTGAAGATTGGGGCACTCCTGGAAGAGTCTGTTAAGAAGGGGTTGATCGAGTTGCTACGAGAATATGTTGACGTCTTCGCTTGGTCATATGAAGACATGCCTGGTCTGGATACAGATATTGTGCAACATTTCCTGCCTTTGAAGCCTGAGTGCATGCCTGTGAAGCAGAAGCTCAGAAGAACTCACCCTGATATGGCAGTGAAGATCAAAGAAGAAGTTCAAAAGCAAATTGATGCGGGGTTTCTGGTGACTTCTACATATCCTCAATGGGTGGCAAATATTATGCCTGTGCCTAAGAAAGATGGAAAAGTATGAATGTGTGTGGACTATAAAGACTTGAATAAGGCTAGTCCGAAAGATGATTTCCCTCTACCACATATTGATATGTTGGTAGATAATACGGCTAAATTCAATGTCTTCTCATTTATGGACAAATTTTCTGGAAATAATTAGATCAAAATGGCACCCGAGGATATGGATAAGACAACATTCATCATAACTTGGGGAACATTCTGTTATCGAGTGATGCCCTTCGGTTTGAGGAACGCCGGAGCCACGTATCAACGAGCTATGACTACCTTGTTTCATGATATGATGCACATGGAGATCGAGGTATATGTTGATGATATGATTGCTAAGTCAAGAACGGAAGTTGAACATATAGAGCACTTGTTGAAGCTTTTTCAGCGTTTGAGAAAGTATAAACTTCGTCTGAATCCCAACAAGTGTACATTTGGAGTCCGTTCCGGCAATTTATTGGGCTTTATCGTTAGTGAGAGAGGTATTGAGGTTGATCCTGCAAAGGTCAAAGCAATACAAGAGATGCTTGCGCCCAAAACTGAGAAGCAAGTCCGAGGGTTTCTTGGCCGCTTGAATTATATTTCCAGGTTCATATCCCACATGACTGCCACATGTGCACCAATATTCAAGCTCCTCCGGAAAGATCAGTCTCATGATTGGACCGAGGATTGCCAAAAAGCTTTTGACAACATTAAAGAGTATTTGTCTGAGCCTCCGATTTTGTCTCCGCCTGTGGAAGGGAGACCATTGATTATGTATTTGACAGTTCTTGAAGACTCAAATAGGTTGCGTCCTCGGTCAGCAAGATGAATCAGGAAAGAAAGAATATGTTATCTACTACCTGAGTAAGAAGTTCACTGATTGTGAGTCTCGATACTCAACGCTTGAGAAGACATGTTGTGCTTTGGCTTTGGCTGCTAAGCGCTTACGCCAGTATATGTTGAATCATACGACTTGGTTGATATCCAAAATGGATCCATTCAAGTATATCTTCGAGAAGCCTGCTTTAACTGGAAGGATTGTCCGTTGGCAAATGTTGTTATCTGAGTATGACATCGAGTATCGAGCTCAAAAGGCGATAAGAGGTAGCATCTTGGCTGACCACTTGGCACATCAACCAATCGAAGATTATCAGTCAGTTCAGTATGACTTCCCAGATGAGGAGATTCTGTATTTGAAAATGAAAGATTGCGATGAGCCTACGCTCGATGAAGGGCCAAAGCCTGGTTCCAGATGGAGTATGGTGTTTGATGGCGCTGTAAATCAATATGGAAATGGTATTGGGGCAGTGATTATTACTCCTCAAGGCACACATTTTCCTTTTACAGCGAGGCTAACTTTCAAATGCACGAATAATATGGATGAATATGAGGCATGTATTATGGGATTGGAAGAATGTAATGATCGTAGGATCAAGCATCTTGATGTTTATGGTGATTCGGCCCTCGTTGTTAATCAGATTAAGGGTGAATGGGAAACGAATCAGCCCGGCCTCATTCCATATAGGGATTATGCGAGGAGGATTTCAACGTTCTTTACTGAGGTTGACTTCCATCATATTCCTCGAGATGAGAATCAGATGGAAGATGCTTTTGCTACACTTGCTTCGATGATTATGGTCAGACTTTGGAATGAAGTTCCCAATATCACTATGATGCGTTTGGACAGACCAGCTCATGTATTTGCAGTAGAGGAGGTGCAAGATGGTAAGCCATGGTATCATGATATCAAGTGCTTTCTTCAGAGCCAGATTTACCTGCCTGGGGCATCTGTGAAAGTTAGGAAGACTTTGAGGAGATTGTCAGGAAGTTTCTACCTCAATGGCGATGTGCTTTATAAGAGAAATTTTGACATGGTTTTGCTCAGATGCGTGGATAGACACGAAGCAGACCTGTTAATGACTGAGGCCCATGAAGGTTCATTTGGTACTCATTCCAATGGACATGCCATGGCTAGAAAGATGTTGAGAGCAGGCTACTATTGGCTGACAATGGAGTCTGACTGCTGCAAATACGTGAAGAAATGCCATAAGTGTCAGATTTATGCGGACAAGATTCATATTCCTCCAACACTTCTGAATGTGATTTCATCACCATGGCCTTTCTCTATGTGGGGAATTGACATGATTGGCATGATAGAGCCAAAAGCGTCCAACGGTCACAGATTTATTCTCGTAGCAATTGACTACTTCACAAAATGGGTTGAAGCGGTATCATATGCGAACGTGACCAGGTAGGTGGTTGTGAAATTTATCAAGAATTAACTCATATGCCGGTATGGTGTGCCAGATAAGATCATTACTGATAATGGATCTAACTTAAACAACAAGATGATGAAAGAGCTGTGTAGCGAGTTCAAGATTGCACATCATAATTCTTCTCCTTATAGACCCAAGATGAATGGGGCTGTTGAAGCTGCTAATAAGAATATCAAAAAGATTATCCAAAATATGGTTGTTGCGTACAAAGATTAGAATGAGATGCTGCCATTTGCTTTACATGGATATCGTACATTTGTCTGCACTTCAACAGGGGCAACCCCTTTCTCTCTTGTTTACGGCATGGAGGTTGTGCTCCCAGTAGAGGTGGAGATCCCATCAATGAGAGTCTTGATAGAAGCCAAGTTGACTGATGCTGAATGGGTTCAGAGTCGTTATGACCAGCTGAACTTGATTGAAGAGAAGAGATTGACTGCCATGTGCCATGGCCACTTATATTAGCAAATGATGAAGAAAGCTTTTGATCTATGGAGTCTTGCCATTTGCAGACTACCATTCCATCAAATAAATTTGAGCCTTTATCGAATTATTCACACTCTTATTTGTTCCTATTCAACAAATGTTTTGCATGTTTTAATTGAGGAATATCATTGTGTTTTAAATAAATAAAATTTTCATAACTTATTTTTAAGCAAAATGAACATTCACAATGACAAAAAGGATACTAGGGATGTCCTCAGTGCTCTCCCAAGGATAGTAGGATCCTCGACAAGGTAAGACATTTGTTCATATTACTGGCATGTTTATATCCTCTTCCTTCGGAACCTTTTGTGGCTTCCCCCCTCAAGCAGAGTGCGTGATAAAGGTATTTTAGCCTCCTTCTTCCCCAGTGAAGTCCCCACGAAGATCCATCATCCCCTTTTTTGATAATTTCCCCGGCAGAGTGGCTTTCCCAGCAAAACTTATCCGTGCCATGATCCTGTTCCCGGTGGAGTGGATTTCCCAGCAGATGTCTGTGTCTGATCTCCCCATGTAGAGTCATCCCCATAAGTAGAAAATGTTTACCCTTTCTTCCATATTCCCCACCGAGTTATGTCCTCGTGGACGATGGTTGTTTTTGTCTTCCTCCCAACACATATATTGGGCTGGAACTTCCCATCGAGTTATATTCTCATAGGGACAAGTCTTGTTTCATCATTGCTGCTCTGGTTTGATCCCAGATTGGCTTTTTGTGCCCGCTTCCCGCGCTCCCCCCGTAACTTAGATGAATAGTTGCTCATTAACCAGTAATTATCCATCATTTCCCCGGCGGAGTCTGTGGCCTTCTACCCTCATACCGGTAGTTGTAAACCCTATTTTTATCCCCTTGGCAGGGTTAGCCTTTTATTCATCCTAATCGATGATGGTTACTTTTTCGTGGTTTTCTACCCAGTATTCGGTAGATGTAATCCCCTCCTTGACGGTTATCATTATCCAATATTCGGTATTGATAGTTCTTCACCCCTTTTTTTTTTTAGTATATCTTCCGGATCATTACCTTCGTTAATGTATCCTTAGCGAGTCATCTTTCATGTACCGTTTGTCGGTAATGATTGTTTCTCCCTTTGAATGGTCATCATTTTGTACCTGGTTCTCGGTATCCCAATGTCCTTTCTTTTCGGTCGATTTATCCTTTATTAACCTAGTAACCGGTTGTGGATAGTCTTCCAGGCGAGTATGTTATCTATGTTCTGACGGTAATAGATAATATATCTCATGCACTCTTCGATCGAAGTCTTTGATCTTCCCCAGTCGAGTAAGATTCGTATCCCCTTTGTGGAATCGAATGTCCATCCTGTAGTCGAGTTCGCTGTTAGCCCTCTCTTGGATGATGAGTGTGTTGGAAATATTCCCCAATTCACGCCCTGGTCGGTCACCTATTATATGCCCAGTAACCGGTATCCCTGGTGTTCCTTCCTCTCTGCTCCCTATTATGACCTTGGTCCCCTGTGGAGTCAGATTTTCCTGAGTTGAAATATACCTTTAGGTTTTCCTCAGATGATTTTGGATGTTTGATATCTCTCACCCTTATACCAGTCTTAGATAGTCATTCTCCCCGAGCATGTTGCTCTTTCACCCTTACACCGGTGTTTTGATCACATGTCTCCTTGAGCTTATTACCCAATAACCGTTAATACCTCGTCTTGTTGCTTCCCCTAGAGGGATCCTGTTTGGATGTTTCCCCAGTGAGGTCCGTCAGTGGATTCTCCCCATCTGAGTCCGGATTTTTATCTGATGTGCCCTTGATGGATAACTCTGCTGTATTGGCATATTCCCCAATACATGCTCCTTTGAGTCAGCTCGGGTCTCTCCATTGATTTATTCTTTTGGGAATTCTGCTCCCCAAGCCTTGAGTCATGTCCTGCTCACGCAATTTATTCCCTTTCTATCCCCATAAGAGTCCCAGAGTCTCTGTCCCATTGAGTGTGTCACTCATATGGATTGTTAGTTCCTCCTGATTTCTTTTCCTCTTTGTGGACACATATCTCCACAGAGTATTACCTTTTTGCATGCATACATTTTAATCACGAGGTCTCTTAGGGACCAAAATTCGTCTCTTTATTATTATTCAAGCCCATTCTACCTCGTCGAGACGAAGATTTTAACCTTCACTTCTCCGGCTAGAATGACCTTAAATAGGGGCATCTGTAAGACCCCAATTTTGGCCCTAAGATCCCTCATGGCATCATAACATTGCATTTACAAAGCCTCAAGGATCATGAGCATCTTGGTTCCCTTTGCCTTTGGGTGGGACCTCTTGTGAGTGGTTTGAGATCACCAAGCATGCTTGAATTTTATATCATTGATTTTCCCATTTTATTTACTAACCAAAAGCACAAAAAATATGTCACTAACATTTCCGGTTTGCAGCTTGAGCAATCACAAGGTCTAAAAGCTTCTAGGAGATCCTTTATGCAATGATAAAGTCAAGAGAAGATGAAAGCAAGCATGGAAATGGTTCCCAAAGCTTTAATTCATCAAATATGCCTCCCTAGTATCTCAATTCATCATTATAATCAAAGCAAGTCAAGGGGGTTGAGGTTTGTTTCCCAAGGAAACCCTAATTCATCTGATCATCAACAATGCCTTGCTCATGAAGCAACCTCAACCCATGGTCAAATACCATCAAGGAGAAGTTATTTGATTCATCATTCCATGCATATTTGAACTTATTTGAGTGTCCTCAATCATCAATTCATCAAGATAGGAGTTGTGGACTTGAGAAGTTGATCAGTCAATTCATCTCACTATTTTGAAATGCACTGAGACCTAACTTTTTGTGTGTTGGTCAAATGGAGATGATCCCAAGAGAAACAATGTTCTTAAGAACAATATGAACAACTTTCATGTTCATAAAAATTAGATTTGAAGCTAGGAAAATCATCATCCATTCCAAGACATTATAGGTTATTTTGACTGAAACCCTAATTTTGGGTCAACTTCCCAAGAATATAACTCACTCATTTTTTATGATTTTAAGGGGGAACCAAATGCATTGGAAAGCTTAATGTGTCTAATTCAAATGTTATGTTGAGCAAAATTTCAAAATCTCAAAAGAAATACATGTGATAATGCAAAACATTATAGGTCACTTTTGGCCAAATGCATTGAAAAGGAAAAAAGTCCAAATTCAAGTGCCCATAACTTCTTCATCAAAAATCCAAATGATGCAAAGTGTAAATCCAAATTGATTGTCTTGAAACGATCTACAACTTTCATGTTGAAGGTTTTATCATTTGGAGCTTTCATCATTGAGACAGAAAGGCTTGTAGAGAGAGTTTGCGTGGTTTTCCCACTTTATTTGTGGGATACCCCCTGGAGGTTTCATTCCGATTACCTGTACCGACTCACTTTCGTTGATGGTGTTTAGCTTGGAAGGATCCCTGGGTTTCCCATTCCTCTAACTACTGTTACTTCGGATCTTTATCCGCGTGGTACTTTTATATTTTTCCCGCATTTTACTGCTTTCCTAGTTGGAAGACCTCGATAGGAGGCAATGTTTTTGTGTTTACTTTATGCAGGTTCCTTTGTCCAGGGTTAAGAGCTATGAGGTCTTATCCTCATTACCCCTTTTGCATGAGTAACCCTCAAACCCTAAAACCCAAAGCAACACGTTAACTCCTTCTACTACAGGCGAGTAAGTCTCCAAAGGTCGAGCATCCGGTAGATTGCGTAGTGACGTCGTTCGTCCAAAACCCAATCCATAACCCCGTAGTTAGCCGAACTACGGCTTGCTCTGATTCTCATTCCAGATGAGATACGTAGGCATAAGACGCGATGTCTTAGCGAGCACACTCCTCTTTAACCCATAGGCAGCCGAGCTACGAAGACTCTGATTCTCATATTCAAATGAGATACGTATGCAGTGGATGCGACATCCGCGCGAGTCATTTTCATTTAACCCTTTTTTTTTGGTAAACAGCACAAGATAAACTCACACCCTTTAGAAAAGAACTACAAAAGTGGATCCCGTAGAGTACTACGGATGCGTAGGGGTGCTAATACCTTCCCTTCGCATAACCGACTCCCGAACCCAAGATTTGGTTGCGAGACCCCGTCTTGTCCTTTCCTTTTTCAGGTTTACTTCGAGCGTTTCCTTTCCCTCCTTTGGGATGAATAACGCACGGTGGCGACTCTTCTATCATTTTCTTTCACCGGTTGTTTTTTCGCGCACTGTATTTTTCAGGTTGCGACACGTACCAGACGGATTCTTTTTCAAGACCACCTCTTGGCCGATTCTGACAGGCATTGTTACTTCATTTTTTCACTTCAGTGTAAATTTTCGGGCTTTTATCGTATTCAATCACTTGATACCTCGAAAGTGCGAAAGCCGTTGCTATCTTCCTTTCGGGTTTCCAATTGATTGAATAGGGGCAGTTGTAATACCCCAAAATTTACCCTTCATTTTTCCTGGAAGCATGGGATTATGTTTTACACTTCATTAGCATCATATTATGTCATACTCATTGCATACTGCATTAGTGACATGGAGATCAGGTTTTGATCGATCACTCCGTAACAGAAGGAGCCCACACAAAGCAAGATTGAGAATTGGACCTCATTTTCTAAGTATACAAGTCTCAAGGGTCTCAGGGGGGTCCAAGTATCTTATTATGGTCCTCAGTTCATCAGTGAAGGATTCAAAGCTATCAGAGTGTTCATCTGGATTTAGTCAGAAATTAGGGTTTCATGGCTACCTACAACAGGAAATGTTTGGTTGGAAGTAGAGGAGCTCATCCATGTCATGATTAGAGAGGCATATTGGCCTAGGAAGATTCACAATTATCTCAGAAAGATCCATTGGCAATCAGTGCAATCAGTTCCTGATCATTTTGCCCTAAAACTAGGGTCTGGTATAAAATCAGTTTATTTCTGATTCTTTGGGTGAAACTCTTTTCCATGGCCCTCCATATGTCCACAAGGGTCTACATACAAAAAATCAGATCTTTATTTGAGCTAGAAGTGCTTCAATTGATCAATGGAATTGGGAATCAGACAGTTTGGGAAAACTCAACTGTGGGGCCAGAAAAGTCAACTCCTGACATTTTGAGAGTGGAATCTCAAAATCCATGCGTAGGGGATCCTACATGTGAAATTTGATCAAGTTTGGATCATGGATTCATCATTTAATAAGCAATTGGAAAAGTTACTTAATTTGGAAATGGTTGACTTTCCATTTAGCGCAAGTTTTCATGATCGTTGCACTCACTTTAATCCCATTTTGCATTACGATAAAAGCTCCATTTGAAGATTTCTCCAACATGAAAGTTGTTCCTCTTGTTCCAAGATTTCTATAGTTATAAAGTTTGCTCCATTTGGATTAGAATTGAGAAAGTCATGCTTAGTCAAAGTGAGACATTATTTTAGGACACTTAGAAAAATTTCGAAGTCCAAAATCTTCAAAATATGTCAAGACTTCTTGGCCAGTTTTCTTGCACTTCAAGGCATTATTTGAAAATACTTTCTTCACAACAATTGTACCTTGACATGTCCTCTTTCACATCCTTTTTGAATCATCTCATTTGGATCCATGGTTTGAGAGATACATTCATTTAAAGTGGGCACCATGACTTGATTTTCTAGGCAGATTTTGGGTCTGGCTGACCCAATCAGATTTTCTAAGCATGCTGCACAAACCAGTCACGTTTTTTTACCTCTTTTGGCCATGTATTGGACATCCATTGACTTAAGTTTGGCCCAAAATAACAATATTTTACACCTCACTTCACACTTTTATTCTTATGGATAAATCACTTATTAAAAAGCCCATGAGAACACCTAATCAACCCTATTTAAGAAGCTGAAACCCTAACCCTAAAAGAGCGTTGGAATTTCATGGCAAGGAGGCAAAGCTTCATCACATATCAGATTACATTCCACTTCTATTTTCCATTTGGTAATCATCTCTTCCATGGCCATGTTTTGATATATCTACGTTTGCTTACCATGTTCATCACCATTAATCCTTCCATTTTCATATTTCTTTTTCTTATCTAAAATATTTCCTTCGTCCATAAAATTACCAAAAAATATTTTTCACTTTTCTTAACGATTTACTTAATTTTATATAATTTTTATTTTCGTATTTTTTAATATTAATATTTTATTTTAATTATTTATTCTAAATGGTCCATTTTAACACACTTTTTTTTATTGATTTTATTTTTATGATTTAAAATTATTGTTAGCATTTGATTTTTGGGATGAAGGTTGACCACTGTCTCATGGTCAAACTGACTATTTATTGGAATTTTATTTCACATTTTCAATTTATTTTGGATTTATCTTTTACCTAGTTTGGTTGGTGGACTTTTAATTTGACTTCTACTTTATTTTAATTAATTCACCTACCAATTTTCATTATTTTTAAAACCTTTTTGGGGGATGATGATGTCCTGACCCCAACCTATTTAGTTTAATTTTTCATAATTTTCTTGATTAATTTACTATTTATTCTTGATTTATTTCTAACCTAGTCTTATTAATTGACTTTTGGTTTGAACTATGTTTTGTTTTAATTAATTCACGTGCCAATTTTCATTATTTTAAAAATCTTTTTGGGGGATGATGATGTCCTGAACCGGCCTTATTTAGTTTAATTTTTCATAATTTTCTTGATTAATTTACTATTTATTCTTGATTTATTTCTAACCTAGTCATATTAATTGACTTTTGGTTTGACTTATGTTTTGTTTTAATTAATTCACGTGCTAATTTTCATTATTTTTAAAATATTTTTGTGGGATGATGATGTCCTGACCCCACCTTATTTAGTTTAGTTTTTCATAATTTTCTTGATTAATTTGCTATTTATTTGTTATTTTTTCAGTTGACTTCTTTATGATCGATGTTTGACTTAGGGATTTCGTATGGCAATTGAAGAGATCTTTTGATCCTCCCTCGTTCATCTCATATGCCTTGTATTAGAGGCCTTTTACCTTGATTTTATTTGGTCCTTACCTCATTTCCTGATTAAATTATTCAATGGACCCTTCGTGTGCATATTATCATCTGTTTGATTCATCTGTTATCTTTTATACTCGTTTCTCTCATTCATGCTTTCTATTGCTTGATTATTTAACATGTTCATACTCCCATGCATTGTTTAAATGCTCCATTATTTGATTATTTGGTTTGATTATATATTGTTTATTTATCTGATCTGATTGATAATTGTTGCCTACTTGTATGATGTATGAGGCATATATTCTTATTGTTTGTTTGCCATGAACAATCCCCATTCATAACAAATGTACCCCTCTCCCATAAAGTGTATAATATTTATTTCTTTATTTCTTTAGTCACCCGTTAATACAAGAATTAAAACGAACATCCGATAACCATTTCAAAATAAGATCAAAAGCTCGATCCAACGTCGAGTAATCATTTTCAAAACTTAACAGAACTAGCACGCATTCATCCATCCTCTTGTAAGTCGATTGCCTCAGGCATCGCCATCTACCTGTAAGTCGATTGCCTCCGGCATCGCCATCTACCCTTATCCGTAACTCCTCTCCGCGCTCCATCCGTCGACTCTTGTTCCGTTTAGGTAGCACCCATTAGGTAGAACCCTTTGCATGATAACATAGGTAGAATTCCCTTATTCTTTGCATTCTAACATTAGGCAAATGTTCCCCTTTGTAAATCCTAACACATAGATCCATATTGCATGACAACTCTAGAGCAGAGCTTCCCCACTTTTAGACTTTCCGTGCGTCTCCTATCTTGTGGCATGTCAGTCCGTTCTATTGCAAAGAGGTAACTGCCTAAGACTCGATTTAGCGAGCTCCGACACCTACTGCTAGGACGTTGAACACACTGCCCACCCTCCTTTGACACAACTGGTGTCCTCTTTTGTAAGTCCATGTTCAGATGGCAATCCTTAATCCCTAGTTAGCCGATCTACGTTTTTCTCTGATTCTCATTCTAGATGAGATACGTAGGCATAAGACGCGACGTCTTACCGAGCACACTTCTCTTTAACCCATAGGTAGCCGAGCTACGAAGACTCTGATTCTCATACTCAGATGAGATACGTAGGCAGTGGATGCGACATCCTTGCGAGTCATTTTCTTTTAACTTTCCTTTTAGTAAATAGTACTTTAGATATACCTACACCCTTTAGACTAGAACAACACTTATGAAAAGGGCTCCCTAGGGGTACCTAGGATGTTTTCGGTGCTTAAAACCTTCCCATTGCATAACCAACCCCCTTACCCAGACTCTGACATTTTTACTAGTTTTTGATTCGATAAAACTTTTAGGTTTTTGTTCGCTTTCTATTCCTTTGGATAAATAGAAGTGTGGTGGCGACTCGACTTGTATGGTTTACCTTGGATTTAGTCAATATCTCTAATGGTAACGAATACCCCGCTACACCCATGATCTTCACATGTTATTTTGATCCAGAAATCATCAAGAATTTGGAGTTGGTTTGCCTTGGAAACCCTAATTCATCTAGGTATCTTATGTGATTTCTTCAACAAGTTTCTTCTCCAATTGATCAAATATTTCAAGGGATAATTCATATTTCATCATCTTATACGTATATGATCCTCCATGAGTCCCAAAAGTCAAGAGAGTGTCAAGCTAGCAAGTTGGTTCATGGTGGTTGACCAGAGAAAGTCAACTAATCAAAACTGGGGTTCCCTAGACCCTATCTCCAACAATTTTTGTCATATGAAAATGATTCCAAGATACAATTTACTCTAAATTACATTCCAATCAACTTTCATGTTGAGGTATAGAGCTAGTGTTGCTTGGAAAGTCATTTTTTATGGTGAACGGTTATAGGTCATTTTGTCTAAACCCTAATTTAGAGGTCAACTTCCCAAGATCATAACTTGCTCAATTTTTATGAGATGAAAACCCTTCAAGTTGCATAATCAAATTCAATATGTCTAATTCAACTTTGATGTTTGGAGGAAATGTAAATTCAACTTGCAAATACATGGGATATGAGGAAACATTATAGGTAATTTTGGGCCAATACCATTGAACAAGTGATTTTCCTCAACTTCTAAAATGCATAACTCCTTCATTCTAAATCCAAATGAGGTCATATTTATGACCAATTTGAAGGACTTTGAGAGAGATACAACTTTGATGAAGGAATGTTTCTCATTTCAAGCCCATAGAAAAAGTTATCTAAGGTTGAAGAAGTGAACATATGGCTTGGTACTTAGAATTTTCTTTGGTATGTTTGATTTTCCAAACTTCCACCGCAAAATTCATCATGATCCAAGATTCAAATGGAAAAATGTTCAACATGAAAGTTGTTCCTCTTAATCTAGCATTTCTAAAAAGTCCAAATTCATCCCATTTGGACAAAGAATAAATGACTTGAGCATGGCTTAAAGTTGAAGGACCATTTGGAAGATTTGAAGTTCCACTTTCCATACACGAATGCATGGCCTTTCCACATGACTTTAGCATTGCTTACACTCATTTTTGGACCTAAATGCATCATTACATGGGCCTATGACACGCCCATGCATCCATGCAAAGGTAAATTGCTATTTTTGGAGTTTTGAAAGGAGTGTGTGAAACCAATTGAATTGCCTATAAATGAGACCCTTCATGCTCAGAATTACAGACCCTGGTGCACAAGCTTTGAATCAGTAAAACTAAACCCTCACATTCAAAGGATAAGCTTGGTGATTTTCATTGAAAATCGAGTTTGAATCTCCCACTTTTTTTGAGATTGAAACTACAAGAGTCCTTCACTTTCCTTCATCCATTTCCACTTCATCTAGCATCTGAAGCAAGGCCAAACACAATCGAGAGCAAGATCGTGCCAATCTGAAGCTGCAGTGAAGGTGAATTTCTGAATTTTTCATCTCTTTGGTTTTCACTCAACTCTCCATTATTCTTGTTTGTTTTTGGTTGTCTGAAGTCCTACCAATGTAGGCAACAAGATTGAGTTGCTTAGAGGTTAAATCGAAGCAACTCAGATCGTGATCCTCAAAATTCAACTCCTTGTATCTTTCTATATACTTGGAGTTAGGTGAAATTGAGGCCATATTCGAGCTCCTGAGCATTTTTACTTTAAATTCATGTCCTACTTTTTTATTTTGGTGATGGTTAAGGGTGGACCAGTCCGGTGAGGTCCACCGGAGAAGAGGATCGGAGCTCTGGCTCTGGTGGTGTGTTTGCATGCTTCTGAACCACATGATCCTTCTAATTTGTTTTAATCTTGAGCGTCCAAAGTGATTACCATGCGTGTGGAACATTTGACTAGGGAACACATGGATATCGTGCTCTGATCCACTTGTTCTGCCACCTCAATTAATGAGGGAGATCCAGTGGTCCACATTTTTTTGTAATTTCTTATTTTCATTTTAATTGACTTATTTTCATCAATTCATATTAATTTTAATATTGATCCAAAAAATATGGCACTTTCACTAAAAATTCTCAAATATTTTTCTCTTTCATTTTTTGAATTAAAATTATTTTTTGGATCAATATTAATATTTTTCATGATTTAATTGTTTTTGTGCATATTTTTAATTGTTTAAAAATACTTTTAAGTTTCCCAAAATTATGAATTTTTTTCTCCAAGGTCCTTTGACCTTGTTTGACCTATGATAAATCTCTTGGCCATTTATTTGGTGTTTTGAAGAGGTTTTAGGTTTTTGATCAACCATATTTTAATTTAATGTATATTTTAATTGATTTTTAATTGTTTAATTGTAAATAAATTGTGTTGAGCTATTTTTGTTGACTTGTTGAGTTTGACTATTGTTGTTGGGCCTTGGTCAAGGTTGATTTGAATTTGTTGGATTAAAATCATTGGATTTAGGGGATTGGTAAATGTACATTTCATCTCCCAAAATGAATGAATGATTTTAATTTGATAAAAGTCCTCCCATGACCAATTTGAGTTTATTCCATTTCCCCTCCCTCTTCATTTTCAATCTCTTTCTATCCCATTCATTCCATTGACCTATGATATCTCTATATCATAAGGCTAATTGGTTCATAAACCAATATAAGTATGGATGAGATTAGGTCCACCCTTTTGCCATTTTCTTATAAGTGTGGTATGTTTTAGGAGTATGATTCATAATACCATATCTCTAACATGCACTAACACTAAAATTTCTATTGCCTGACCTCAAATAATTGTGACTTCTGCATAAGTCCAATTACGATTGCTTAACATAGCGCTAAATTTTGACCCAAAAGCATAACATTCTAGTAAGTGAGATTGTAAGTCTCCCCCCTTTCATGGTATTGTGTGGAAACTTGGCCTTTTTTCCTTCCTTTGGAAGATGTCTGGGCTCAAGGATCCATGCTTGTGAATAAAGGGTTGAGTGTTCTCCAAAGAATGACTTAAACAATTGAAAAGCAAAAGCAATACTAACTTCTAATCAACTAACATTTGACTAACTTTTAATTTCAAGTCATTTACTTTATGCACTTTAAATTCAAGTCTTTATAATTTGCCATTATTCATACCATTTAACTTGTTTATTTTCATACCATTTGAAGCAAGTATTGAGATCCCTTTTGAGCTCATCTGCAACATGGTCCTGATGCAATCGGTATTCTGAACCTGTGACTAATGACTTATTCTGAGCCATTCAAAGGATTATTTCATCTGATACATGGGGAAGATTATGAAGAAGATCATAAAGTTTCTAAGCTTGGATATGGCTATCTTTATTTGATGCCTTGCTCTTCTTGCTATTTGTGTAGTGATATTGCTTAATTCTAAAAGTCCAAGGGAAAATTGGGTTTCTATACGACATTCTTGTCTATTGGATTGTATCCCATTGGTCAGATCTTTTCAACTCTTAACTTTTAAATTTTTACTTAGGCTTAGTCTCTTCATCTCCTCCCACTTCTTAAATCTCAAATCTTTCCCCCTTTTCAAAACCTTCTTTGCTTGTGATTTCTAAACTTAGACTTTGTTGCAAATTAGAAACTCTGGCCTTATGCCATTGCATTTTTAAACTCTTTTTCCTAATCAAATGTGTAAATAAACCTAACTATACTTGATTTAAAATTTCAAAAAAAGACAAAAAGAACTAACACTCACTCAAATCCTTTTAGGCCTTTTGCTGGCTCTCTCAAAATTTTGTAAAAAGCAACTCACTCACCTTGAAATTGATACCATAAACTATGAGGTTTTGATCCCTCATTTTATGTTGGTACGTAGGCACAAGTCTGAAGGTCTTGTCAAACACAAAAATATAATTAATGAATTGTTTTCTGATCCCCACACTCTATTTATTGCAAACATCATTTTATACTAAAACACATGTACACACAAAAAGGGCTCCCTAGGAGTACCTAGGACACTTTGGGTGCTAACACATTCCCTCTATGTAACAAACCCCCTTACCTGTAATCTCTGACATTTTATTAGTTTTAATTTGAAAACTTCTTATATTTGGGTTTTGTTCGTACTTTTCCCTTTTCCCTTGGAAATAATAAAAGCGCGGTGGAGACTCTAGTTTAATTGACGTTAAGTTTACCCATAGCTTAATGGTCATGAATTTACCGCTACAGAAATTAAGTGGTGACTCTGCTGGGGAGTAGTCCTCAGTGGGTTTAGCCTACTTTTTTATGTGTGTATATATTTGTATATTTGATGTATGTATATTTGTATGTGTGATATAATCTGCTTGTTGTGCTTGGTGATCTCTGAGTGGTAAGATAAGTTCTAACCTGAACTTGAGTGCAATTAAGATAGGAGGACAATATAGTCATGTAAGACTTGTATAATGTAGTCCTTAATAAGTTAGCTTGAGACCCATCTACTCAGTGGAGACCCTTTTGGAGCTATTGATGTCACACAATTATTTGTGGTTATGCATTAATTTCTCTAATTTGGGGTCCGAGAAGTTGGGGATCGTAGAACATTTAACCCATCTTAGCCTATTTAGGACATAGCGCGGAGACTGTTTAGGTGCAGACTTGATAACAGTTGTTACGCGATACTACACTCAGATGAGTTTCTCTTAAGAATATTATGGTTTGATGAGTCAGTCATCCTAACCTGTAATATCTGATAGATGGAATTAAGACTCTAGGAACTTTTTAGAACATGATCTACATGTTTTTATCCTTATTACACTCCTTTGGGATGATTCTTAACCTGAATCCATGCTCGTGACTCACAACAAACCCTTGATCCTTGGTTGATCCAATCAAGTCTTGTCAATATCAATGGAACTTGGGTTTGATAAGGTGAAAACCATAATACACCAAAATGGATGATTGATCTTGACAATGACTTGATTCATCCCTTGACCTTTGTTTGCTTGCCTTGTGTGTGATCCCCTACTTGTGATTGTTTCATTCATGCATTCATGCGCATCATAACATTCATCACCCCAAAGATAACTTCAAGGAACTGAGGTTTTATTTGCAAATATTTTTAGACCATGGATTATGGACAAAGGAACACTAAGAAGTACAATTTCAGATGTCCGGATTTGAAAGAGCTAAGGAAGTTATCATCCTTTTACTAGATCCCTTGGACTTCAAACAACGTCATGGGAAGCTCCTATCTATGTTATCTACTAATGTAGTTGAAGGACTTTTGAGTGTGTTGTTTCAGTTTTATGACCCTCTCTACTGTTGCTTCATTTTTCCCGATTATCAACTTGTGCCTACGTTGGAAGAGTATGCCCATCTCTTGGGAATACCTATTTCTAGCAAGGTGCCCTTCAGTGGATTGGAGGAGATTCCCAGATCTCATATCATAGCTGAAGCTCTTCATTTGAAGAAGTCTGAGATTGAGGCTCATTGGGTGAAGAAAGGAGGTATTTTTGGTTTGACTTCTGAGTTTCTCATAGGGAAAGTTACTGCCTTTGCTCAAGCTGGTAGTGTGGACACTTTTGAAGCTATATTTGTGTTGCTCATCTATGGGTTGGCTTTGTTCCCTAACGTTGATGGTTTTGTTGATGTTAACACCATTAGAATCTTCTTGATTGGAAATCCTGTGCCTACTTTGTTGGGTGATATGTATTTCTCTTTGCATCTAAGGAATTCTAAAGGTGGTGGAACTATTATATGTTGCGTTCCTCTTCTGTGCAAGTGGTTTATTTCGCACTTGCCTCAGACGCCTGCTTCTGTGGAGAACAAACAATGTCTAAGATGGTCCCAGAGACTTATGTTTCTCACTAATGATGATATAGTTTGGTATGATTCTTCATTGAGTAGATTGGATATTATTGATAGTTGTGGTGAATTCTCTAATGTGCCTCTTATCGGTACACAAGGAGAAATCAACTACAACCCTGCTTTGGCTCATCGTCAACTTGGGTTCCCTTTGAGAGACAACCCTAATAACACTCAGTTAGAAGGTCTTTTCTATCAAGAGGATAAAGATCCCCAACATTTGAAGCAGGAGATAATTCATGCTTGGCATAATGTGCGCAGGAAAGGAAGATCCGAGCTTGGTCCGTGAACTGTGTAGCTTTGAAAGCCTACACTTTTTGGGTGAAGAAGAGAGCTTTGGAATTGAAGATGTCGTATGCTTGTGAAAAACCTATGTCTATGGTTGTGGTTGAGCCATCAACTCTCTCTAACCAAGATGTAGAGGAGTTGGAAGACACACTCACCAAGATGAAGCAAGAGAAGGATATTTGGGAAGAGTGATTCCATGCTTTGAGCAGAAAGCATGAGAAGTTGAAACTTGAGTCTAAGGACAAGGATGCACTTATTGAACTTCTTGAAGATCGAGCACTGAAGAGACATAGAGAGCCAGAGGTTTCATCTTCCTCCAGTATGCCTCAACCTTTCGGTGCTTGGAAGAAGATTGTTGATCAGCTTGTCCTCGAGAAGGCTCAGATGAAGACTTCTTTTGAGTTTGAGATTCGACGCATCCGAAGGAAGTAAGTGCCTACAGCCAGATCATCTGACACTGTTGTTAGAGGATCCTTAGGATGACTAGTTTCCTTTTCTCTTATATTTGTATTTTGGTTTCTGAAATTATACTTAGTGTAATTCTTCCAAATTATATGAATAAAAAGGATTTTTATGGTCAATCAAATAAAATAGTATGTTCCTTGAAAATAAAAACAATCAAAGCATTGTATTTCATGTATCATTTGCATAACAGGTTTTTCTTCCGCCAGATGTCTTATTGGTTATTCTTCTGTGCTTTCGCCAAGCTGACTCATCAATACAATACTCACGCAAATCATCCGAGAATCATGGAACACTTGGAACAAGAGAACAGAGAACTGAAGGACATGATTTCCCGCTTGACTTCCATGATGGAGTCAGTTCTAGCTGCTCAAAGTCAATCTTCTCCAACGCCTACAACTCCTCTTCCTCATAGGACTGTCATTTCAGAGGTTGTTACTTCAACCGTGCCTGCCACTCGGTTTACTCCTGCCATGCCTTCCGGATTCCCGTGGGGAATGCCGCCTAACTTTGTGCCTGAAGGTTTTGCGCCTACTTTTTCTTCCATGCCGGCATCTAGCCTGGTCATGTCTGTTCCACCTCCAATTGTTCACACGCTGCCTCGTGTTGAAGACACCATCTACCATTCTGAGTCGGCTGAGGGTCCGGACATTTATAAGAAGATGGATGAAAGGAAAGACCAATTCCTTGAGTTGCGAAAGGAGTTGAAGACCTTGAGGGGAAAATATTTGTTTGGTAAGAGTGCTGCGGAAATTTTCTTGGTTCCCAACGTCAAGATCCCGATGAAGTTCAAAGTCCCTGACTTTGAAAAGTATAAGGGGAACACTTGCCCGCTCAACCATCTTGTCATGTATGCCAGGAAAATGTCAATGCAAACTGATAATGATTAGTTAGTGATTCATTACATTCAAGATAGTCTGACTTGTGCCACTCTGAGGTGGTACAAGGGTTTGGATAGTGCGAGTGTCCGCACGTTCAATGATTTGGGTGAGTCTTTCGTAAAGCAGTACAAATACAATGTGGATATGGCGCCAGATAGGGACCGACTGAGGTCGATGTCTCAGTAGGACAAGGAGACGTTTAAAGAATACGCCCAGAGATGGAGAAAGCTAGCTACTCATATTACCCCGCCATTGGAAGAAAACAAGATGACCAAGATTTTCCTCAAGACCCTGAGCTCGTTTTACTACGAGCAAATGATTACTAGTTCCCCTAGTGACTTTTCCGAAATGGTAAATATGGGGATGATATTAGAAGAAGGTGTCCATGAGGGAAGGTTGTCTAAAGAAAAGGTATCATCGAGCAAGAGGTATGGTAACAGTTTCGCTAAGAAGAAGGAAGGCGAGACCAATGCAGTAAGTGGGGAGGCAGAGGAGGCCTCATGTCAGAAGAATTCCACAACCCCGTCAACACCATCATCAAGTATCATCTATTATTACAGTATTTTACAATAATAAATCAGTACCAGTTCAACGACAACGTCAACAACATCCACAACAAAAAACAAACAACTACAACAACAACACGAACAATAATCAACAACAACCGAATTTCGAGAGGAAGAAGGTCTCTTTTGACCCTATTCCTATGACTTATGCCAAATTGTATCCATTTTTCTTCTCAAGAACCTTCTTCAACCAAGAAATTCGCCGCAAATTCCATAACCACTTTCATGGTGGTATAAGCTAGAGCTTCATTGTGCCTTTCATCAAGGGGCTCCTGGCCATGATATTGAGAATTTCTATCCACTAAAATATGAGGTTCAAAAGCTCGTGAAGAGTGGGATGGTGTCCTTTGAGGACCGTGCACCGAATGTGAAAGCTAACCCATTGCCTGCTCATGGTAATTCCTCTATCAACGTGGTAGATGGCTGTCCAGGAAGTT
Organism: Lathyrus oleraceus; assembly: GCF_024323335.1. NCBI lineage: Eukaryota > Viridiplantae > Streptophyta > Magnoliopsida > Fabales > Fabaceae > Lathyrus > Lathyrus oleraceus. The sequence continues at coordinate 354,456,248 of NC_066585.1, read as the reverse complement.
TCCGAGTGTTTGATGTGCGACGTATTCGTCGGTCCTTGGTAGAGATGCATAAAACCCTGTGTACCATTAGTGATTGTGAGCATGACCATGTCGATTGTTCCATTTGCAGTGTGAACCCCCATGGGTGTTCAGTTGTCAAGAGAGATATCCAGAAGTTGATGTATGAGAATGTAATCCAGAGTCAATAGTCAATGGATATAGATGATGTCAATGTAATAGTTCATGTGTTCAAGACCCCTGAGAGGGTGGTAATTCAATTTGACAGTAGTAGCAGTAACATGATCAACAGATCGGTATCGCTGTTGGTAATACAGTTAGCGGGCCCAGTCTCATACGCATCTGATAGAGTTATTCTGTATCAGTATAATGCAACTATGTTGGAGAATGGTCAAGAGGTTTCGTTGCCTACGACCAGTTCTGTTGTGAGTATTGTTGATATTACAAAGGTGACTCGTAGTGGTCGTGTTTTTGGGCCTGTGTTCCCAAAGGATGTAGAAGATGTCCGTAAGAAGGTTGATATGCCTGTAGTAGATCTGGTTAGCGCTCCAAGATGTTAGTATGGATAATCCAACAGTTTGAAGCCTAATGATGATAATGAGGTACTCCGTTTGATAAAGAAAAGTGAATTTAATATGGTGGAGCAATTGCTCCAAACTCCTTCCAAGATTTCAGTGTTGCAACCAAGTGATTGCAATTTGAAACTTCATCTGATACATCATTCAAGATCCCTTTGAGTTCATCTGCAACATGATCATTGTGAAATTGTTATTTTGAACTTATGACTTCTGGAATTCATCTGCTACATGGGCTTAATCTAAGGAAGATCATGGAATGGCTAAGCTTGGATGTGGCTATCTTTATTTGATGCCTTTCTCTTCACGATAATATTGTATGCATTGTTTGTTGCTTGATTCTAATATCCATGGGAATTTGGGGTTTCTATATGGCATTCTTGCCTATTGGGTTGCTACTCATCGGTCAGATATTTTCAACTCTTAACTTCTAATTTTGTGCATACGATTAGTCTCTTCATCTTCTCCCTATTTCTTTAATTTCAAAATATCTTCCTCCTTTCAAAAACTTCTTTGTTTGAACTTGTTATTTTTCTAAATTTTGACCACTTTGCAAGATAGAAACTTTGGCCTTATGCCATTGCATTTTCAAACTTCTTTTCTTAATCAAACTTCTAAATATACTTAACTATACTTGACCTAAACTTTCAAAAGCCAAAAAAGAACTAACTCATTCAAACCATTTTCAGGCCTTTGTGGCTTTCAAACTTAATTTTTGTTAAAAGAAATGCATTCACTTTGAAATTTGTATCACGAACTACGAGGTTTTGATCCCTCATTTTTATGTGGGTACGTAGGAACAAGTCCGAAGGTCTTGTCAAACACAAAAAAATAATTAATGAATTCTTTTCTCATCCCCTCACTCTATTTGTTTGTAACCATCACTTTGTACAAAATACATATGGACATAAGAAAGGGTTCCCTAGGAGTACCTAGGACACTTTGTGTGCTAACACATTCCCTCTGTGTAATCAACCCCCTTACCTGTAATCTCTGACATTTTATTAGTTTTGATTTGAAAACTTCTTACTTTTGGGTTTTGTTCGTACTATTCTCTTTTCCCTTGGAAACAATAAAAGCGCGGTGGCGACTCTTGTTATTTGATGTCTAGCTTATCCTTAGCTTGATGATCATGAATTTACCACTAGAGAAATTAAGTGGCGACTCTGCTGGGGAGTAGTCTTCAGTGGATTTAGCCTACTTTTTTGTGTGTATATAATCTTATATATGTGATATATGTATATTTGTGTGATATAATCTGCTTGTTATGCTTGGTGATCTCTGAGTGGTGAGATAAGTTCTAACCCGAACTTGAGTGAAATTAAGATAGGAGGATGGTATAGTCATGTTCGACTTGTGTGGAGTAGTCCTTAACAAGTTAGCTTGAGATCCATCTGCTCAGTGGAAACCTTTTTGGATTTGGAAATGTCACACAAGTATTTGTGGTTAGACATTACTATCTCTAATTTGGGTCCGAGAAGCTGAGGACCGTAGAACATTTACCCCCTCTTGGCCTATTTAGGAAGTAGTGCGGAGACTATTCAAGTGTAGACTTGATAATAGTTGTTACGCGATACTACACTCAGATGAGTTTCTCTTGAGAATATTATGGGTCGATGAGTCAGTCATCTTAACCTGTAATATCCGATAGATGGAATTAAGACTCAGGAAAGTTTTTAGAACATGATCTATAGGTTTTTATCCTTAGTTCACTCCTTTGGGATGGTTCTTACCCAGACTCCATGCTCGTGACTTACAACAAACCCTTGATTCTTGGTTGATCCAATGAAGTCTTGTCAATATCAACGGAGTTTGGGTGTTGATAAGGTGTAAACCATAATCCATGAAAATGGATGATTGATCTTGACAATGACTTGATTCATCCCTTGAACTTTTTTTGTTTGCCTTGTGTGTGATCCCTTATTTGTGATTGTTGCATTCATGCATTCATGCGCATCATAATATTCATCACACGAAAATTTCAAGGAACTGAGGTATTACTTGCAAATATTTTCAGACCATGGATTGTGGACGAAGGAACACTAAGAAGTACAGTTTCAGATGTCCCGACTTGAAAGAGTTAAGGAAGCTAGCATCTTTTGTATTAGATCCTTTGGACTTCAAACAACTCCATGGGAAGCTTCGGTCTATCTTGTCTGCTGATGTGGTTGAAGGACTTTTGAGTGTACTAGTGCAGTTCTATGATCCTCTCTATCGCTGTTTCACTTTCCCAGATTTTTAGCTTGTGCCTACATTGGAGGAGTATGCCCGTCTCTTAGGGATACCTGTTTCTAGTAAAGTACCTTTTAGTGGATTGGAAGAGATTCCCAGATCTCATCTTATTGCCGAAGCTCTTCACTTGAAGAAGTCTGAGATAGAGGCTCATTGGGTGAAGAAAGGGGGATTGTTTGGGTTGCCATCTGATTTCCTCATCAAGGAAGCTACTACTTTTGCTCAAGCCGGTAGTATGGATGCTTTTGAAGTTATCTTTGTGTTGCTCATTTATGGATTAGCTTTGTTCCCTAACATTGACGGTTTTGTTGATGTTAACGCCATTAGACTTTTCGTGATTGGGAATCTTGGGCCTACTTTGTTAGGTGATATGTATTTCTCTTTGTATATAAGGAATTCTAAGGGTCGTGGAACCATTGTCAATTGCATTCCTCTTCTGTACAAGTGGTTTATTTCTCACTTGCCTCAGACGCCTACTTTTGTGGAGAACAAGCAATGTCTACGGTGGTCTCAGAGACTTATTCCTCTCACTAATGATGATATAGTTTGGTATGATCCTTCTTTGGGCAGTTTGGACATTATTGATAGTTGTGGTGAATTGTCTAATGTACCTCTCATTGGTACACAAGGAGTAATTAACTACAACCCTGCTTTGGCTCATCGTCAACTTGGGTTCCCCTTTAGAGACAAACCTAATAACACCTTGTTAGAAGGTCTTTTCTATCAAGAGGGTAAAGATCCCCAACATTTGAAGCGGAATATTGTGCATGCTTGGCATAATGTGCATAGGAAGGGAAGATCTGAGTTTGGTCAGTGCAATTGTGTAGCTTTGGAAGCTTACACTCTTTTGGTGAAAAAGAGAGATTTGGAGTTGAAGATGCCGTATCCTTGTGAAAGACCTATGTCTATGGTTGTGGTCGAGCCATTAACTCTCCCTAACCAAGATATGGAGGAGTTGGAAGACGCACTCGCCAAGATGAAGCAAGAGAAGGATATGTGGGAAGAGTGTTTTCGTGCTTTGAGCAAAAAGCATGAAGAGTTGCAGTTGGAGTCTAAGAAAAAGATGCACTTATTGAGCTACTTGAAGACCGAGTGACAAAGAGACAAAGAGAGCTAGAGGTTTCATCTTCTAGCGTGCCTCAGCCTTTCGTTGCTTGGAAGAAGATTGTTGATCAGCTTGTCCTCGAGAAGACTCAGATGAAGGCTTCTTTTGAGATTGAGATTCGACACATTCGAAGGAAGTACGCGCCTTCAGCTAGATCTTCTGACATGGTTGTTAGAGATCCTTAGGATGACTATTCTCCTTTTCTCTTGTATTTTTATTAGGTTTCTGGAATTGTACTCAGTGTAATCCATCCAATTATATAAATAAAAAGAGATTTTTGGTCATATAAAATTATTGCAATTATATATATATATATATATATATATATATATATATATATATATATATATATATATATATATATATATATATATATATATATATATATATGATATATATAAGTTCCTTGAAAAATAAATAATAAACAAACAAGCATTGCATTTCATGCATCATTTGCATAAGCAGGTTTCTCTTTCGCCAGATGTCTCATTGGTGTTTCTTCTGTGCTTCAGCCAAGCTGACACATCGTTACAACACTCGCGCCAATCATCTCAGAATCATGGAACATCTCGAGCAAGAGAACAGAGAACTGAAGGACGAGATTTCTCGACTGACTGCCATGATGGAGTCAGTGTTGGCTGCTCAAAGCCAATCTTCTCTAACGCCTGCAACTCCTCCTCAGAGGACGGTTATTTCAGAGGTGGCTACCTCTACCATGCCTACTGCTACCGCTCATTTCGCGCCTACCTTGCCCTCCAGATTCCCGTGGGGAATTCCGTCCAACTTTATGCCTGAGGGCTTCGCGCCTACTTTTTCTTCTATGCCGACATCTAGCCCGGTCATGTCCGTGCCACCTCCCGCTGTGCACAACTTACCTCGTGTAGAGGACACCATTTATCACTCCGAGCCGTCTGAGGGACCAGATGTTTACGAGAAAATGGATGAAATGAAGGATCAGTTTCTTGAGTTGCACAAGGAATTGAAGACATTAAGGGGTAAGGATTTGTTTGGGAAAAATGTTGTTGAGTTAGGTTTAGTGCCAAATTTGAAGATCCCGGTGAAGTTCAAAGTGCCTGACTTTGAAAAGTATAAAGGGAACACATGTCCACTCAGTCATCTAGTGATGTATGCCCGCAAGATGTCTACCCAAACTGACAATGATCAACTCTTAATTCACTATTTCCAAGACAGTTTGACTGGTGCTGTGCTCTGTTGGTATATGGGGTTGGACAGTACAAGCGTTCGCACTTTCAACGACTTGGGGGAGACTTTTGTCAAGCAATATAAGCATAATGTGGATATGGCGCATGATAGAGACCAGCTGAGGTCTATGTCTAGAAGGATAAAGAGACATTCAAAGAGTACGCACAAAGATGGAGGGAATTGGCTTCTCAAATCACTCCTCCCATGGAGGAGAAAGAGATGACAAAAATCTTTCTAAAAACCCATAGTTCATTTTATTAAGAGCGTATGATTGCTAGTGCTCCAAGTGACTTTACCGAAATGGTAAATATGGGGATGAGGCTTGAGGAAGGTTTCCGAGAAGGACATTTGTCAAAAGATGAAGCATCGTCAAGTAAGAGGTACGGCAGTATCTTTGGGAAGAAGAAAGAAAGCGAAACAAATGCAGTAACCAGTGAGAGGCAGAGGAGGCCTCAGATTAGAAGGAATCAACCACCCGTCAACATCATCATCAAGTATCTTCAGTTATCCATGTATTCTCTAATAATCAATCAGTACCAATTCAACAACAACAACGTCAACAACAACAACCTCAACAACGAGCAAACACCTAGAACAACAAGAATACCAACAATCATCATCAACTAAACTTAGAGAGGAAGAAGGTCTCTTTTGACCCAATTCTTATGTCATACACAAAACTCTATCCATCTTTGGTTCTCAAGAACCTAATCTACCAAGAAACCCGCCGCAAATTCCAGAACCACTCCTATGGTGGTACAAGCCTGAACTTAGTTGTGCTTTTCACCAAGAAGCACCCAGACATGACATAGAGAATTGCTATCCACTCAAGTATGAGGTTTAGAAGTTGATGAAGAGTGGAATGGTGTCCTTTGAGGACCGTGCAACATCAACAACAACAACCTCAACAACGAGCAAACACCTACAACAACAAGAATACCAACAATCATCATCAACAAAACTTAGAGAGGAAGAAGGTCTCTTTTGACCCAATTCTTATGTCATACACAGAACTCTATCCATCTTTGGTTCTCAAGAACCTAATCTAACCAAGAAACCCGCCACAAATTCCAGAACCACTCCCATGGTGGTACAAGCCTGAACTCAGTTGTGCTTTTCACCAAGAAGCACCCGGACATGACATAGAGAACTGCTATCCACTCAAGTATGAGGTTTAGAAGTTGATGAAGAGTGGAATGTGTCCTTTGAGGACCGTGCGCCGAACATGAAAGCAAACCCATTACCCGCCCATGGAATATCTTCTGTTAATATGGTGGATGGTTGTCCTAGCGAGTTTCAGGTTTTTGATGTTCATTTTATTCGGAGGTCCTTAGTGCAGATGCATAAGGACATTTATTTGGTGAGTGATTGTGAGCATGACCATGAGGGTTGTGTTGTTTGCAATGTTAATTCAAGGGGTTGTAAAGTTGTGAAAAGGGACATCCAACGACTGATGGATGAAGGCATGATTCAGATTGTTCAATCCCGTCATGTAGATGACGATGTAAATGTCATAGTGCCCATTTTCAAGCAGCCAGAGAGATTGGTAATTCAATACGACAGCAGAAACAATAACAATGTCAGCAATAGATCAGTATCGCCGTTAGTTATATGGTTAGCAGGTCCAGTCTCGTATTCATCTGATAAAGCTTTTCCATATCAGTATAGTGCTACGATGATGAAAGATGGTCAAGAGGTCCCATTGCCGACGACCAGTTCTGTGGTGAGCATTGCTGATGTTACCAAGGTGACCCGAAGTGGTCGTGTGTTTAGGTCGGTGTTCCCAAAGGATAAAGAAGAATCAGTTGTTAGTAAGAAGGTAGAAGTGTCTGATGTGGGTACAATTAGTGCTTCAAAGGGTAAGTCTGTTGAATCCAACGATTTGAAGGCTAACGATGATGATAAAGTACTTCGATTGATCAAGAGAAGTAAGTTTAATGTGGTGGAGCAGCTACTCCAAACCCCCTCAAAAATCTCAGTGTTGTCTCTGCTCAGGAACTCAGAAGCGCACAGAGAAGCACTGCAAAAAGTTCTCGAGCAAGCTTTTGTGGAACATGATGTTACAGTGGATCAGTTTGATCATATTGAGGCTAACATCACTTCCTGCAACAATCTCAGCTTTTGTGATGAAGAACTCCATGAGGAGGGCAGAAATCATAACTTGGCTTTGCATATCTTTATGAACTGCAAAGATGAAGCTTTGTCAAATATGCTTGTTGACACCGGGTCCTCGTTGAACGTACTTCCGAAGTCAACATTGTCAAAGCTATCATATCAAGGAGCGCCTATGAGGTATAGCGGTGTAATCATCAAAGCTTTTGATGGTTCGCGCAAAGCAGTGATATGTGAAGTGGACCTTCCAGTTAAGATAGGTCCGAGTGACTTCCAGATTACTTTTCAAGTAATGGATATCCACCCGACCTACAGTTTCTTGTTGGGAAGGCCATGGATCCATGAGGCGGGAGTTGTTACCTTCACATTGCATCAGAAGCTCAAATTTGTCTAAAATGGAAAGCTTGTAATCGTTGGCGGGGAGAAGGTGTTGTTGGTTACCCATCTGTCATCTTTCTCTTATGTTGAAGTTGAGGATGAGGTTGGAACTCTGTTCCAAGCCTTATCTATTGCTGGTGAAAAGAGGATTGGGGCACCCATGTCCTTATTGAAGGATGCAAAGAAGATTGTAGAAGAAGGCAATGTCGATCAGTGGGGGCGCATGGTAGAGGTCTCCGACAACAAAGGCAAAACCGGTCTGGGTTTTCAGCAAGGTTCATCAACTACAAGGTCTGAAGATATGCAACTTAGCTTCTGTAGCGGAGGGTTCATTCATGGCAATGAACAACACCTAGTTGTTGTGCTAGAGAATGACGAAGAGGAAGACTGCACCAATTTTGTGACGCATGGAAAGGCTTGCAACAATTGGACTGTTGTTGATGTTCCTATTATTTTGCATCGATCTAAGTAATTGCTTTTATATGTTTTCAGAATCCTTCTCCTATGTCTAAGGGAGAAGAGAACATTGTTTGGGCATTTTCAAATTGATCATTAATAAAAATTAATTATATTCATCCACATCTATGATGTTTGTTTTTACTTTTTGCTTTATTCTGAAAATGGTAATCACAAAAAACATAAATAAACAATATAATTGTCCATCTGCATAATATTTGGTCACAAATTCAGTTCTCTAAAATCAAAAATATCAAATCATTATGCAGGTTGGTTCCTAACCCCATTGAATACAATGATCATTCTCCTTCTCCAAATTTAGAATTCCCTGTGTTTGAGGTCGAGGAGGAAAGTGAGGAAGAAGTAAGTGATGAATTATTTCGTCTTATTGAGCATGATGAAAAAGCCATTCAGCCGTTCGAATAGCAAATTGAGCTAGTCAACTTGGGTTCTGAGGATGATGTGAAGGAAGTCAAGGTTGGGTCTCGCCTGTGTCCAGATGTGAAGAAGGGGTTGATTGATCTTCTTCGAGATTATTCAGATGTGTTTGCTTGGTCCTATCAAGATATGCATGGGTTGGATTCTGATATTGTGGAGCATAGATTGTCGTTGAAGCCAGAATGCTCGCCAGTCAATCAGAAATTGAGAAGAACTCATCCTGATATGGTAGTGAAGATCAAAGAAGAAGTGCAAAAGCAGATTGGGTGGCTAATATTGTGCCTGTGCCAAAGAAAGATGGAAAGGTCTGCATGTGTGTTAACTATAGAGATTTGAATAAAGCCAGTCCAAAAGATGATTTCCCTCTACCACACATTGATATGTTGGAAGACAATACTGCTAAATTCAAAGTCTTTTAATTTATGGATGGATCTGGACATAATCATATCAAGATGGCACCCGAAGATATAGAGAAGACCACATATATTACACCTTGGGGAACATTCTGTTATAGAGTGATGCCTTTTGGTTTAAAGAATGTTGGTGTAACTTACCAAAGAGCAATTACTACTCTTTTTCATGATATGATGCATAAAGAGATTAAAGTTTATGTCGATGACATGATTGCTAAATCAATTGGTGAAGAGGAACATGTTGAGCATTTGTTGAAGCTATTCCAACGTTTGAGGAAGTATAAACTCTGCTTAAATCCCAATAAGTGTACTTTTGGTGTTCGTTCTGGTAAGTTGTTGGGCTTTATTGTCAGCGAGAAGGGTATTAAAGTTGATCCTGCCAAGGTCAAAGAAATATAAGAGATGCCTGCGCCCAAAACTGAGAAGCAAGTCAGAGGGTTTCTCAGCCGCTTGAATTATATCTCAAGATTCATTTCACACATGACTGCCACATGTCCGCCTATATTCAAGCTTCTTCGGAAAGATCAGTTTTGTGATTGGACCGAAGACTGCCATAAAGCTTTTGATAGTATCAAGGAATTTTGCTTGAACCTCCGATTTTGTATCCACCTGTTGAAGAAAGACCATTGATCATGTATTTGACTGTGCTTGAAGAGAGTATGGGTTGTGTTCTAGGTCAGCAAGATGAGACTGGAAAGAAAGAATTAGCAATTTACTACCTCAGTAAGAAGTTCACCGACTGTGAGACTCGGTATTCTATGCTTGAGAAGACTTGTTATGCATTGGCTTGGGCTGCTAAGCGTCTGCGTCAGTATATGTTGAATCATACCACTTGGTTGATATCTAAAATGGATCCAATCAAGTATATATTTGAGAAGCCTGCTTTAACTAGGAGAGTTGCCCGTTGGCAGATGTTGTTATCAGAGTATGATATTGAATATCGATCTCAGAAAGCAATCAAAGGTAGTGTCTTGGTTGATCATTTGGCTCACCAACCAATTGAAGATTACCAGTCAGTACAATATGATTTTCCTGATGAATAGATCTTGTACTTGAAAATGAAAGATTGTGATGAACCATTGCTTGAAGAAGGGCCAGAACCTGGTTCCTGTTGGGGCATGGTATTTGATGGAGCTGTTAATCAATATGGAAATGGCATTGTGTAGCACCTCAAATTTGCACCCCCCATTCATGCATTCATTTCATATTTTTAGGTCATTAACATTACATTAACATTGCATATTACATTGCATCTTGGCAACTAGAAATGGCATCAAGAGGATTCACCAGTGCAAGAGACCAAACATATCCTTGAGATGAAGGCCATATGAGTATTCTAAAAAGATTGTGAAGTTAAACCAAAAGTTTCCCAAAATGGAAAGTGACCTGTAATTTCAAGTTTCCAAAAATAGCAAGTTTTTGGACCACATTCAACTTGACTTTCCAACATCAAAGAAGCTTCAAATGAAATTTTGGTCAACATGAAAGTTGAATATCTTTCTCTCCCATTTCCAAAAAGTCCTAGATCATGAGCATCTGATGCATGGTTGAGAAGTTATGAACAAAGGATCACCAAGTGTGCATGGAACTTCAACAAGCCATAACTTGGGTTTCAAAACTCCAAAATGAGTCACTCTTTTTGCATATTTCTTCTCATGACCTATAATTTCCAAATCCATCATTACATTGCATGAAATTTATTCATATGATCATTTGCCCATGCATGTGTATTTTGGAGGGAAAATTGGTAATTTGAATTTGGTGCATCATACATGTTTAATTCCAATCCAATTGTGTTCATGAAATGATTTTGAATGATATGACACACTAATATGCTACTGTTCACGTGTGCCTTGCCATGCATAAGGTGAATTTTGCAATTTGGTCATACACCTCATTTTGCATTAAACTTTCATTAGCCATTGCAAATTGTCATTAGCAAAGTAATTAGCATGTGGTATAAAGGCTTAATCATAACAGAATTTCTGAGTTTCACAAGTTCTAGATCTAGAATCACATTCTCCTTCCAATTTTTCTCTCCATCCAAATTTCAAAATTCTTCACACAACACCTCATTTTTATTGCATAATCTGGTTCAGTGAGTGTCATTTAGTAGGAATTGAGCATTGATTTGAAGATTTTGGCCAAGATTCGTGCATACTCCAAGCAAACTCATGAAGATGGAATTTGCAATCTGAGCTAGATCCAGGTCGTGTCAAGCATCAATTTCTACATCAAGCTTCATAACAAGAGTTGAGGAGAATATCTGGAGCTGGAGAGAGCTATAGCACGCGTTTTCATCTCACTATTCTTCAAGAGGTTAGAAATTCGATCCTTATGATTCTTTATTTTATGCACATGATATTGTAGACCTTTTCATGCTGATTATCCTGATGCTTTTAGAATTTGAAATGGTTGAGTATTGATTGAGTTATGCTGAGTAGAAGTTTTGAATGCATTTATGTTTTCTCTTCGATTTGCATTGGTTATGAGGAATTAATGTGAATTGAGCCTGGATTCGTGTTGTACATAGAATAAGCTTTCGATTGGTATGATTTTTGCTGTTTTCTGGAGAATTTTGATGAACCTGGCATTGTAGCGCCACCGTCTCCATGATGAAGACGGTGGAAACCACCGCTCTGGCCGCCGTCTGCAACTGGTGGTGTTAGCTAGGGTTTTTGTCCACATGCGCATCCACGTTCGTGCCTCATGTCCAAATGATTGGCCAGCGCTTCGTTTTGATCCTTGTGAACGCTACACCATTCGATCCTTGGCAATTGCACTTTGTGAATTTATTTTGTTTACAGCGCATTTTCCTTCACACACGATTCGATTCCCACTGGCAGCGTTATTTCAAATTTGTTTCAATCATTTCATTTCCCTCCAATTATCATGTGCATGATTCACATTATTTCAAATATTTCTATCCAACTTTGAAAAATCATAACAAATTGAAAACAAGTCCAATTTAATCCATTCTTTTTTTTCACATGATCATTTGGATGTCTATTATTTTGTGGTGTGATTTTTCTGATTTTATCATTTCTGGATTGAACATGATGCAAAATGTGACATGTGTTGCTAAATGACTTGTGAAATGCTCATACTTTGCCCAATTGCCATGAAATTTGATGCGCTGATTCCTAACACATAACATGATCTTTGAGAATTGGTTTGGCATTTTTAGCATTTTTTCATCTCTGTTTTAGGCACATGAACTTAGGGTGTGACAATGTGTGTCACACATTTTGATGTTGATCTTGTTCATTTTCATTGACATGTCATTTGATCTCTTCTGGTCCTAAATTTTTGCATGATGATTGTGTTTAACATGTTGATAGCACATAAAAAGTTTAATGACCATTGGAGGTGTTTTTGATTTAATGTGGTTTTTCTCATTTGAATGTCCAATGTGATCATCTTGTGTACCTTTTGCCTTATCTTGTGCAATAGATGGCCTTGCCTTAGGATTTGAGTTTGGTCCTTTTTAGGACATGTTCTTACTTGAATAAATATGCTTCATGTTGAATATTGGCTGCTGTTTTGACTTTTTGCTTTGCCTTTGACCCTAGTCTTGATACTAGTGGTTTGTACTCATCTTTTGAGCTTTGTATTTCAGGTTCAAGCTATTAGCTCTAGTGGTTGATGCAATCTTATGACTTGAGATGCAAATTTGATTTGTCCACTAACCTTTGTTGTGTTGTAGGTACTTTGGTGATGAAATCACTTGAGTTGTTGACTTGCCTTGTGTGCATATTGGTTGTAACATTGTTGATTGACTGTTTGGTTTGTCTGAATGTGAATATTGACTTGTTTGACTTTCTTACAGGTACTATAGCCGCTTTAGCTCATTGCTTGAGCTTTGCTTTGCTTGTGGTTGGCATACCACCTAGGTAATCATCCTCTAACTCCATGTAGTCTGGAAGCCCTGTCGTTTCTTTTGGCATGCATTTGGCTGAAGTCCTGCTTAAGAGGCAATGACTGTGTTTGTTTACTTATTGTGCCATGTACTTCAAGTCCTCCTAAGTAAAGAGGCAATTGGCAGATAGAAGTGACTAGCAGTCAGTCCCCTGCTAATCGTTTGAGTCGTTCATTATGCTCGCACCACGTGCTGAGGCTCTTGAACCTAACCCACGATCCTTGTATATAAAGTCAGTCAAGTGGAGTAGGGTCCCACATTCTGGATCCCCATGTTTTCATTGATTGAAGCTGACCCAGGCCCGGGTTAAGAGCTATGAGGTCTTACCCTCATTACCTTTAATCTGCTCACCCTGACGGTCAATGTCAGTGGTTAAGAGCCTTCATACCCTACAGTTGGCTTGTTTGTCGAGGTTGATATGACCCCTTGACTAAAGCCCGACTTATTTGTCGAGGTTTATATGACCCCTTGACTAAAGCCTCACCCTTGATGTTTGAGCCCCCTTGTTGGTATGTTTACTTCATGTATATGTGTTTGTGTGGTGTGATTGTATCCCCATAGGATTGCTAGACTTCGCATAGTCTTTTGTTTGCATGTCAATTAAGGTAGCACGGTTCCTTCGTCTAGGACTTCCTTTCTTGCGTGAGCAATCCTTAAACACAAACAAAAATTATCTTCCCTTAAGGACACGTTAACTCCTTCTACTACAGGTGAGTAAGTCTCCCAAGGTCGAGCATCCGGTAGATTGTGTAGTGAAGTTGGTCATCTAAAAAACACAAAACAAATAGAAATAGTTTAGCCGAACTACGGCAACTCTGATTCTCATGTTCAAATGAGATACGTAGGCACGAGATGCGATGTCTTGTCGAGTTTGATTGACAACTAACTTTGATCATTTTCTCTCGCCCTCGTTGCGATTGAGACCTTCCTTTTCTCTCGCCCTCGTTGCGATCGAGACCTTCCTTTTCTCTTGCCCTGGTTGCAATCGAGACCCTTCTTCTTTTTGTGTGCGTTTGTCTGGAGTCTGATGTAAGTCCAGCGATTGGCATTCGGTTTCCTGTTTGTTTGTTGTTTGTTAGGAGTCTGATGTAAGCCCAGCGATTGGCCTTCGGTTTCCTGTTTTGTTTGTTGTGTGTTAGGAGATAGATGTAGGACCATTGATTGGTTATCTGTTTCCTGTTTCTTTTATGGAGTTGGATGTAAGGCCAGCGATTGGCATTCCGTTTCCTATTTGCGTTTGTTTGTTCGGAGTTGGATGTAAGCCCAGTGATTGGCATTCCATTTCCTGTCGTGTGTTTGCTTTGACGTCTCAGCGTCTTCTTTCAGCGTTCTGTTTCAGCGTGCGTTAGGCGAGCTACGAGTGCTCAGATTCTTCCTCTGGTTAGAGAAGATACGTATGCATAGGATGCGAGGTCCTAGCGAGCACGTTTCCCCATTTCCCCGAACTACGTCGACTCTGATGTTTGTTTCTGACAAACTACGTAGGCCCAGGATGCGACATCCTGCCGAGTCCACTTTCTCCGTCTCCTGTCGTCTTCCAGTTTGTGCATTCTTTGAGCAGTTTATTTAGCAACCTTATTCTATTCTTTCTGAGCGTGGATCCCGTCGAGTACGACGGACGTGAGGGGGTGCTAATACCTTCCCCTTGCGTAACTGACTCCCGATCCTTGCAATCTCTGGTCGTAAGACCATTTCCTTTCCAGGTTTACTTCGAGCATTTCCTTTCCCTCCTTTGGGATAAATAATGCACGGTGGCGGCTCTGTGTCTTTTCCCGTCAGTTGTTTTTCGCGTATGCGACAGCTGGCGACTCTGCTGGGGACTTAAAAGAAGTTGACCTCTTGCTGGTCCATCTTCCCTGAGCGAGTCAATCCTAGCGTTCTCTAGGATAGTTTTGGGTTGCGTTTGCTCTATTTATTGCATTTATGATTATTATACTGTGTATATATTTGCATATATGTTTGCATGCATCATATTATCATTGTGCTGGATTCTGTAAAGGTTTGGTTCCTCTGATTTGGGGTGGGTGTTCTGAGTGGGGCTAAAACCCAGGCCCGAGTATACACCTAGGATTAGCGTGGTCTCACGTTCCTCACATGTTGGGTTGACATGATTGTTGCGATGTGACATACCACAAGCCGGACAAGGTTCTTCTGAGAGAGCTCTTCCTTGTTCGAGTTTCCACTATGGTTGGGTTTTACCTCTTTTGAGCTGTTGACTTCGGTGACCGTTCTTTCCCGGATCTTTGGTTTAGACGATCTTATGAGAGCTGCAGCGGCACACCCGAAAGGGCAAACCCGTTGAGTATCTTGTCCAATTGTCGAGACCATTATCCGCCTTAGGATGACCTTATTAGAATTCACCTGTGAGGGGAGGGTTTGATTCCTGCAGTACAGGTTCCGTCATTGATTCTGTGATGGTAACTTTGGTTCAGTCGGACTTATGGATTTCTGGGACGCCGGAGGTTTGTCCGTGGTATTTATCAGCGGGTTCCGTTTATTTCGGATCCCCGGGCTGAATCCAAGGGTACTTGTTCAGAGGATCTTGTTGTCATCCGTTCAGCGGATGTTCGTGTAATGATGGTGATGTATCCTCCGGTTCCGTTTATTTCGGAACCCATGAGTTGGATTTGTGGTGACTCGGGCCCTCAGATGACTTTGACCGATTCAGAGACTTGATAGGTGTTCAGATGACTTGGAGGATGGCACTGTGACTTGCATTCATGCATCTGCATCATTCCCATTTTGCATTCATCCGCATCTAACTCATGTCTATCCATACTCAGGGAACATTCTCGATTGAGACTCTGGTTGAGAGACATCCTGATGTCAGAACGTTATTGTCAAATTATTATCCGTCTCGATGAAACCAGAATCAAAAGACAGAGTGTTCCTCGTACGGATAGACATTGCATTCATGTGTGAGTCATATTAACCCGTTTTCTATTTTGTAGGTGTCAGTATCTAACCTGTTTGGTTGACAGAAGAGTCACTGCTCCCGCACACCGGATCTTCCTTCGCACATAGCTCGTTCGCTCAGACACCCTACCATACGCAAAAAATCCAAACTGATGGATCCACCCAACGCCGACATTCTCGAATTGAAAGCGATGATGAGGGAGTTGTTCAATGTCGTGCAAGGGCTCGCCTTGGGGCAGAAAGCAATTGCTGAGAGGTTGGAGAGGATTGAAAGTTGGCTGATAATGGAGAAGACTCAGGGGAATGCTCCATCGTCCGGAGTAAAGAAGCTCTCTGGCAAGGGTCAGCACAAGAAGGAGGTTGAATCAAGTGGTGTGCATACCAGAAAGGAACATGGTAGAGATCGTTACCACCCGTCTACTGCTGTAGTGACTATTCCTGCTGGTAATCAACCTGTACAACAGCAGCAGCAATCACCTCAACAGAGAGCACAGAAAGTTGGGTGCCAAGTTAAGAAGGGAACGACGGATCGTCAGTTTGATAAGCCACCCGTGACTTATACCCTCCTGTTTAAGAGGTTGAGGGATCTTGGGTTAGTTCAGTCGAGGATATTGGTTCCTATAGGACTAAATCAGAGGCCTGCAAATTACGATGAGAACGCCAGGTGCGAGTTCCATTCTGGGGCACCCGGACATCATGTTGAGGGTTGTAGAGCTTTTAAGAATGTCGTTCAAGATTTGGTGGATTCTAAAGCCATCGACTTTGCACCGACGCCGAATGTTGATGCTGACCCCACGCCGACGCATGGTCCTGTGGGGGTAAACGTGATGTCCAAGGACAAGAGAAGAATGAAGGTGACAGATGAGGATCAGTTAAAAACTCCAATGTCTGTGGTCCAGAGGCATCTGATGAAGAGTGGAGCTTTCCCTGGTTGTGATAATTGTTGTGCGGCTATCGTTACAAATGGGTGTGTAATGATGAGGGGAACGGTTCAGAGAATGATGTAGGTGGAAATGGACGGTGTAGTATGTGAAACACCGAGTCAGGAAGTTGAAACCGTCAAGGTGGAGAATGCCATTGTTGCTGAGAAAGAGAAAAAGCTGTCCATTTCTTCTTACAAACAGGCCATGGAAGTGGTGAGAAGCGGAGAAGCCCAAGGCTGGGGAAGAATGGTAGACATTGCGGTGAAAGCGGATAAGTTTGGGGTTGGCTATCAGTCGGGCCAGGGCTCGTCTGAACAAAACAGAGGACGTCGTCAACCGTTCACATTCATCAGTGCTGGAATGTTAGATCCAGGTCACGCCTGTGCGGTGGGTGAAGAGATTGACAGTGACTGCGAGCTTGACTCGTGGATAAAATCGTGCGTACCAGGAAACTGGAAGGCCTCAAAGATCATCACTGTCACTCATCATGAAGAGTAATATTTCTGTTTTTCAATTCTGGTTGCATGAACGCCATACGTTTTGCCCAAAACGTAATGGTCCATTGTAAGGGCCACCTCATGTGTTTCATTTTGCAACATTTTGCATCATTAATAAATGGATATTTTTGTAGTAAAAGCGGTGTTCCCTGTTTTTCATTTATTTTTGCAATT
Organism: Lathyrus oleraceus; assembly: GCF_024323335.1. NCBI lineage: Eukaryota > Viridiplantae > Streptophyta > Magnoliopsida > Fabales > Fabaceae > Lathyrus > Lathyrus oleraceus. The sequence goes on along the minus strand of NC_066585.1, from coordinate 354,438,910 downwards.
TAAAAACAAAAATAAAAATGGCAATGTTTGTTTTCATTCTCCTTCCTTTTGATTTATCTCGTTCCGACCTCAAAAGCAATGCATGAATCAAAGTTCATGTAGATGCGATCATTCTCTTGATCTCATTGATAACAATTCGGTTACACCTCTATATGACTTCGACAATCCGATCTACCATGCCGACGAAGAAGGCGAAGAAGATTGTGAACTACCGAAGGAATCAACCAGGTTGTTGAATCCAGAGGAAAAGGTGATTCAACCGCACGAAGAGCGGGTTGAAATTGTTAATCCGGGCACCGAGGAGGCGTGAAAGGAAGTAAAGGTGGAGGATGCCTTGGAGGCGAGTGTCAAGAACGGAGGTGATGCCATTCGGTCTCAAGAACGCCGGTGCCATGTATCAAAGAGCCATGGTGACTTTGTTTCATGATATGATTCATCGTGAAATCAAATGCTATGTTGATGACATGATAGCAAAGTCCCAAACAGGAGAGGTGCATCCGGTAGACCGGGGCAAGTTGTTCGACCGGTTGAGGCAATTCAAACGGAGGTTGAATTCAAATAAGTGAACTTTCGGAGTGCGGTCCAGTAAGTTGCTAGGGCTTATTGTGAGCGAAAGAGGAATCGAGGCTGATCCTGCTAAAAAAAAAAGAGAAAAGAAAAAGCAATACAAGAAATGCATGAACCGAGAACAGAAAAAGAGGTTCGTGGTTTCTTAGGTAGATTGAACTGCATCTCACGGTTCATATCTCATCTAACAGCCACGTGTGAACCCATATTCAAGCTGTTAAGAAAAGAGATCAAACGGACAAGTGGAATGATGTTTGCCAGGCGGCATTTGAAAGAAAATAAAAGAATTTGCAGGAACCTCTGATTCTGATGCCTCCTATGGAGGAACGACCGTTAATTCTGTACTTGATGGTCCTCGAGGGGTCTATGGGGTGTGTACTTGGGCAGCATGACGAGTCTGGTCGAAAAGAGCATGCAATTTACCTTAGCAAAAAGTTTACCGACTGTGAAACAAAATATTCACTGCTCGAGAAAACTTGTTGTGCTTTGGCATAGGCTGCTCACCGACTAAGACAGTATACGCTGGTTCATACCACTTTATGGATTTCCAAGATGGATCCGATCAAGTAGGTATTTGAGAAGCCAGCATTGAGAAGCCAGCATTGACCGGACGGGTTGCGAAATGGCAAATGATTTGGACTGAATACGATAGTCAGTATACGTCTCAAAAGGCCAGCAAGGGAAGTATTATGTCTGATTACCTTGCCCAGTAACCCATTGAGGATTGTCAACCGATGAAGTTTGAATTCCCTGATGAGGACATCGAGGTTCTCAAATTGAAAGATTGTGAGGAACCGATCCTGGAGGAGGGGCCTGACCCTATATCCGAACGGATTCTGATGTTTGATGGGGTCGTTAACGTGAATGGAAGCGGGGTTGGTGTTGCTTTGGTTACGCCAAAGGGGAGCCCACGGTCCTTTTGCTGCCCGGCTAGCATTTGAATGCACCAACAACAGTGTGGCTGAACACGAAGCTTGTATCCTGGGTATCGAACCTCGGTGCGTGTACTGGGGCAAAGCCTTTCTCGCTGTGTATGGGACGGAAGCCGTGCTACCAGTCGAGGTCCAGACTCCGTCATCGAGAGTCCTGATGGATGAAAATTGGAAAAGGTTGAGTGGGTAAGGACTCGGTACGAAGAGTTGAGCCTAATTGAGAAAAAGAGGCTGGCAACCGTTTGTCATGGGCAATTGTACCCAGCGAATGAAGTGTGCTTTGACCGAAAGGTGCGACCTCGGGTATATCACGTAGGGATATGGTGTTGAAAAGGATCCTTCCTCCTCAAAACGATCGTAGGGGCAAGTGGACACCCAATCATGAATGCCCATTCGTGGTCAAGAAGGTCTTCTCTGGCAGAGCCTTGTTGTTGACAACCATGGATGCTGAGGATTTTCCATCCCCTGTGAATGCGGACGCAGTCAAAAAATACTTCGTATAAGAGACCCGCTAGACGAAAAGAATAAAATAGTCCAGGCAAAAAAGGGCATCCCGGCGAACCAAAAGGAAAAGAAAAAGGTTCGGGAAAAAATTAGGGATAAAAAGAAAAAATTGTACACCCGGCAAGTCGAAAACCCCACAAGGGCGGCTTGGGAAAAAAAGGGTATCCCGGTGGACTGAAAACCCGAAAGGGCGGTCCAGGAAAAAGAGGGACTGAAACAAACAACTGCGTCTAGCATGATCGTTTGCATCTTTGGTTAAGACACCTGGGTAACCCCCCGCAGAGATTAGTCGGAAGCGTCTTGTTCAGAAGGCAGAAAGCGCGGAGAGTCTTGAGGACATATGGGGTGTAACCGAGTTGGAACTCGATGAGATCACGGTTTCACATTGCCATTAGGATAGATTTTTCCTTTTGTGCGCAATTACCTCTTTTCAGGGATTGCTTCCTGTGCTGCTCAGTTACGAGCCACCTTTTTCAATCAATAAAATTTATGTTCAGTCAAATAATTTTGTTTTTGTTTTCATTACCGCTTTGATTGCAAAAACATCCGTTTGTTTACAAGATTGAAAACGTGAAATCTTATTCGGAAGTTTGAGTGACCTAGGTGTTGAAATCTTGGCACGCCTGGGGCACGTTTTTATCTAACAATCTCTTTTGCAGGTGCTGTTAGATATTCTCACTCACTTGCAGGTTGTGATGTGAAGCGTTTGACAAGAGATCCCCGCAGAGTCCACTCAGGGACGAGGGATAGAGGAACGGTGAAAGGACGGCGAAAGAATCGCGACGATCCTAGAGGGTAATCAAGAAGACTCTTCAAAGTCTGAGGATTAAAGAGTTGGCCCGGATCTAAGGAGATCGTTTGTCTCGAAGCAGAGAAAGGCCGAGAATACAAAGTGACGAATCAGAAGAGACCAGATGAGTCTGGGAGCTCTCAAAATTCGAAAGCCGACACTGTGGTTGGATGGTGAACACCAGTGATCGACGGATCGACGAGCGTTCCGTGTCAAATGAGCCGTATCTCCTCAGCGGGTTCGAGGTCGTTATCTCCCCAGCAGATTCGAGAGCGGTGTTTCCTCGACAACCAGGCCTAAGATCAGTTGTGATCCTCCGCAGGGTTGAGAATGTAATCCCCAGCGAGCTTGAGGGTTGCTATTTCCCCAGCGGAGATGTTTGTGGGTGGTTTGTTCCTCAGCAGCATTGTAATCCCCAACAGGGTTGTGACTGTTAGTTCCCGAGCTAGTCTGAAGGTTACTATTTCCCCAGCTAGTCCGAAATTTGCTGTTTCCCCTAGCAGGGTTGACAGGGTTGTTTCTCCAGCTAGTCCGATATTTGCTGTGTCTCTCAGCAGGGTTGAGAATGTTATTTCCCCAGCAAGTATGAAGGTTGCTGTTTCCCCAGCGGAGGTGGGCGTTGTTTGTTTTCCCCCAGTGAAGTCCCCAAGCGGATCGAGTTCAGCGGAGGTCGTCCCCAGTGAGGATTATCCGTTCCCCAGCAGCAGCGCTAGTCCTTAGCAGGGTGGAGATTGGAGTGACATCAAGTTCCTCAGCAGAATTCCTCGAGCTCCCCAGTAGAGTCCCCAGAGGGGGATATGTTTTATGCATTCATCATTTATATAAGCATAGCATATTGCATCATTAATTGCGTAGCATTCCCATGGTTATGGAGCATTACGCTAAAAAAAACTCATGCATCAGCATTGCAAGCATAAACTAGCCCTAAGCCGTGGTTACCATTCAAGAGTTGGTTGAGATGGCTGGTGAAGATGTTACTCTGATGAGCTTAGCATCGCGACGTTGGGTCATCTAGGTCGATTTCAGAATTGGTTTCCCCAGCATGGTTGAGAGGTTGGTGTTTTCCCAACAAGTGACTCCCTTGTTGAGCTGGTTTCTCTGCCATTTCGAGAATGACAGATCAGCAAGCGTCCCCAGCAGTGTTATTCCCCACAGAGTTGGGAGATCGAATCAGGAATCGTGTGCTCAGCAAAGTGATCACTTCCTTTCCCATCAGGAGTTTTGCTCCCCTTGCATCTTGCAGGCTCGGATCGTCTCCCCAGTAGAGGCGGATCAGTTTTCAACATCTGAACGACACATTTGCCGCGGTTGCTCTTGACAGCATGCAGAATCAGCAATCCCCAGAGAGGTTTATTTCCTCACCCGTCCGTGAAAGAAAAGTGTGACTCCCCAGTGTAGTCCCTAGCAAGTGTCTGCCTTGTTTGACATAGGTAGATGTCGTCCTTGCGATAACAGTAGGGGTCGTGTTGATCCCCACGTGGGTCTCCTTGTCTCCTTTCTTTTGGTGTCAGTAGACATCATCTTTCGATGTCCGTAACATCGAGTCTCTTTCCATCCATCTGTTGATGTCTGGTCGTGGTTTCTCTTCCCAGTCATCCGTTGATGTCTGGTCGTGGTTTCTCTTCCCATTTGTCCGTTGACGTCTGGTCGTTGGTTTCTCTTTCCCATTCATCCGTTGATGTCTGGTCAAGGTTTCTCTTCCCATTCATCTGTTGATGTCTGGTCGTGGTTTCTCTTTCCCAGTCATCCGTTGGCGTCTGGTCGTGGTTTCTCTTCCCGTTCGTCCGTTGACGTCTGGTCGTGGTTTCTCTTCCCATTCGTCCGTTGATGTCTGGTCGTGGCTTCTTTATTCCCATTCGTCCGTTGACGTCTGGTCGTGGTTTCTCTTCCCATTCATCTGTTGATGTTTGGTCGTCGTTTCTCTCCCATTCATCTGTTGATGTCTGGTCGTGGTTTCTCTTCCCATTCATTCGTTGATGTCTGGTCGTGGCTTCTTATTCCCATTCGTCCGTTGACGACTGGTCGTGGTTTCTCTTTCCCATTTGTCCGTTGACGTCTGGTCGTGGCTTCTTTATTCCCATTCATCCGTATATGTCTGGTCGTGGTTTCTCTTCCCATTCATATATTGATGTCTGGTCGTGGTTTCTCTTCCCATTCGTCCGTTGATGTCTGGTCGTGGCTTCTTATTCCCATTCGTCCGTTGACGTCTGGTCGTGGTTTCTCTTTCCCATTTGTCCGTTGGCGTCTGGTCGTGGCTTCTTTATTCCCATTCATCCGTTGATGTCTAGTCGTGGTTTCTCTTCCCATTCATCTGTTGATGTCTGGTCGTGTTTCTCTTCCCATTCGTCCGTTGACGTCTGGTCGTGGTTTCTTTTCCCATTCGTCTGTTGGCTTCTGGTCGTGGTGTCTCTTCCCATTCGTTCGTTGGCGTCTGGTCGTGGTTTCTTTTCCCAGTCATTTGTTGATGTCTGGTCGTGGTTTCTCTTCCCATTCATCCGTTGATGTCTGGTCGTGGCTTCTTATTCCCATTCGTCCGTTGACGTCTGGTCGTGGTTTCTCTTTCCCATTCGTCCGTTGACGTCTGGTCGTGGCTTCTTTAACCCCATTCATCCGTTGATGTCATGTCGTGGTTTCTCTTCCCATTCATCTGTTGATGTCTGGTCGTGGTTTCTCTTCCCATTCGTCCGTTGACGTCTAGTCGTGGTTTCTTTTCCAATTCGTCTGTTGGAGTCTGGTCGTGGTTTCTCTTCCCATTCGTCCGTTGGCGTCTGGTCGTGGTTTCTTTTCCCAGTCATCTGTTGGCGTCTGGTCGTGGTTTCTCTTTGCATTTGTCCGTTGGCGTGTGGTCGTGGTTTCTCTTCCCATTCGTCCGTTGACGTCTGGTCGTGGTTCCTTATTCCCATTCGTCCGTTGACGTCTGGTCGTGGTTTCTCTTCCCATTCGTCCGTTGACGTCTGGTCGGGGTTTCTCTTCCCATTCATCCGTTGATGTTTGGTCGTGGCTTCTTTATTCCCAGTCATCGGTAAATGTCTGGTCGTCCTTTTTTGGTGTCGGTAAACATCATCTTTCGATGTCGGTAAACGTCGAGTTTCTTCCTAGTCATCGGTAAATGTCTAGTCGTCCTTTTTTGGTGTCGGTAAACATCATCTTTCGATGTCGGTAAATGTCGAGTTTCTTCCCAATCATCGGTAAATGTCTGGTCGTTCTTTTTTTGGTGTCGGTAAACATCATCTTTCGATGTCGGTAAACGTCGAGTTCCTTCCCAGTCATCGGTAAATGTCTGGTCGTTCTTTCTTTGGTGTCGGTAAACATCATCTTTCGATGTCGGTAAACGTCGAGTCTCTTCCCAGTCATCGGTAAATGTCTGGTCATGTATCTTTTCAAAATCCCCAGTAGAGTCGTCGGTAAACGTCTTGTCTGGTTCCAGTTGTAAATATCTTTTTCCTCCCCAGTCGAAGCCGCCATCGGTAAATGGCCCCGCTTTCCTTGATATCAGTGTATATCAAATCGACTGTTGTGAAGCCGCCATCGGTAAATGGCCCCGCTTTCCTTGATATCAGTGTATATCAAGTCGATTGTTTTGAAGCCGCCATCGGTAAATGGCCCCGCTTTCCTTGATATTAGTGTATATCAAGTCGACTGTTTTGAAGCCGCCATCGGTAAATGGCCCCGCTTTCCTTGATATCAGTGTATATCAAGTCGACTGTTTTGAAGCCTCCATCGGTAAATGGCCTCGCTTTCCTTGATATAAGTGTATATCAAGTTGACTAATTTGAAGCCGCCATCGGTAAATGGCCTCGCTTTCCTTGATATCAGTGTATATCAAGTCGACTGTTTTTTTTGTCATCCCCCGCAAAGTGCAAATTCTACGGTTCTTTTGGTATTCAATCCTTGATTACCTTGAAGGTCTGACAGTCGTTACTCTCATCCGTTCAGGTTCTCAATTGATTGAATAGGGGCAGCTGTAGCACCTCAAATTTGCACCCCCCCATTCATGCATTCATTTCATATTTTTAGGTCATTAACATTACATTAATATTGCATATTGCATTGCATCTTGGCAACTAGAAATGGCATCAAGAGGATTCACCAATGCAAGAGACCAAGCATTTCCTTGAGATGAAGGCCATATGAGTATTATAAAAAGCTTATATGAATCAAGGTTCATTTTGAAGCTAGTGTACTAAGTGCTAGAGGCTCAAAAGTCATCAGTACATGTCCAGATCATTTGAGGCCCATAAAACTCAACTGAAAGTCAACTGAGGGCTAGGAGGTGGAGAAATGGTTTGAGACACTTCATTCATGTCCAAAAGAGGTTCATTCATCATGTCAAGCATCGGCCTTGAAGATTGTGAAGTTAAATCAAAAGTTTCCCAAAATGGAAAGTGACCTGTAATTTCAAGTTTCCAAAAATAGCAAGTTTTTGGACCACATTCAACTTGACTTTCCAACATCAAAGAAGCTTCAAATGAAATTTTGGTCAACATGAAAGTTGAATATCTTTCTCTCCCATTTCTAAAAAGTCCTAGATCATGAGCATCTGATGCATGGTTGAGAAGTTATGAACAAAGGATCACCAAGTGTGCATGGAACTTCAACAAGCCATAACTTTGGTTTCAAAACTCCAAAATGAGTCACTCTTTTTGCATATTTCTTCTCATGACCTATAATTTCCAAATCCATCATTACATTGCATGAAATTTATTCATATGATCATTTGCCCATGCATGTGTATTTTGGAGGGAAAATTGGTAATTTGAATTTGGTGCATCATACATGTTTAATTCCAATCCAATTGTGTTCATGAAATGATTTTGAATGATATTACAAACTAATATGCTACTGTTCACGTGTGCCTTGCCATGCATAAGGTGAATTTTGCAATTTGGTCATACACCTCATTTTGCATTAAACTTTCATTAGCCATTGCAAATTGTCATTAGCAAAGTAATTAGCATGTGGTATAAAGGCTTAATCATAACAGAATTTCTGAGTTTCACAAGTTCTAGATCTAGAATCACATTCTCCTTCCAATTTTTCTCTCCATCCAAATTTCAAAATTCTTCACACAACACCTCATTTTTATTGCATAATCTGGTTCAGTGAGTGTCATTTAGTAGGAATTGAGCATTGATTTGAAGATTTTTGCCAAGATTCGTGCATACTCCAAGCAAACTCATGAAGATGGAATTTGCAATCTGAGCTAGATCCAGGCCGTGTCAAGCATCAATTTCTACATCAAGCTTCATAACAAGAGTTGAGGAGAATATCTGGAGCTGGAGAGTGTAACACCCTTCTAAATACCCCAAAAATAATAATTTAAAATAATAACATATAAAAATCAGAGTAATTATGCCCCGAAGGGTGTCACACGATCATCAAACAATAACCATCAATTAGGTCCTGTCATGCTCATTTATTTAATTCAAACATAAAGTATCTGCATAATACGCAGCGGATAGAAATCAATTCAATTATTCCAAACATGTAACATATTACATGCAAAATGGTTCACAACCAATCGATAAAATATTCAAACATCCCACCCCGATGTTACATCTATCAGAGCATGACCCACTAGGAGACTACACTAGACTCCAATCATTAGCTTCTACTCGACTCACTGCTCGTTACCTGAAAAAGAGTTGTAAGGGTGAGTTCCTCAATCAATATAACAGGCATTATACGACATTATGTAATGTTAAGTAAATGACGCATCAAATCACCCCAACCAGACTACACACTCCATAACGGCAGTATCAACGCAACATCATACTCAGAAATAACATATAGCATATATATCTATATATATAATCTCAACCCATACTCCATACCAACAACACAACACAACGATTTACTCACTAATTCCTCACAATGGGAATTAGCTACAGCCCCACCGGCTATGCCATGCATTCATTATGCAATGAGACTCTACACATGCGGTACCGACTATTCTTGAACATATAGTTCAAGCTCACCGATCCCTCTGGATACGGCTACTGAGCTCGCTAGTCCCACTCATTGAGAGCTAGTGACTCACTCACTAATTCCTCACCATGGGAATTAGCTACAGCCCCGAAGGCTAGACCATGCACGCTACTCATCTAGTATGCAAACATCAACAACAATCCACAACTCACTAATTCCTCACAATGGGAATTAGCTACAGCCCCAAAGGCTAAACTATGCATGCTAATCACCTAGCGATGCAACAACAACATCAACTCAAGAATAGACATATGCTCACACTCTAAGCCATAAAACAGTCTATTCGCTAATGCATACATAACTGATACATTTACAGTATAAAGCATACCAACCAACACATATTGTCAACACATTTATCACAAAAGCATATCACAACATGCCATAAAATCAAACACAGTATTAGCACATTCTACTAATACCTATACTACTCAAAACAACGAGAAACGATCCCTATTACATCATACCTCAGCTAAGTCTCACTACTCAGCCCGAACAGTCAAAAACTGCACGACAACAGCACAGGAAATCACAACCCTGCCCATACGCGTATTGCCTATGCTCATACGCGTATTGCCTAAATCCTGACCAAGCCATACGCGTATTGCCCAATTCCATACGCGTATGCTACGCGTATCACTTCCCCATACGCGTACCACCAGGGACCATTTTACGTTCAAAATTTCATCTTCCTCATCCATACGCGTATTGCCTAGCGCCATACGCGTACCAGCCATCCCATACGCGTATTGCCTAGTGCCATACGCGTATGACCAGAAACCAGATTTCCAGATCTGCTATGGTTTTTCCTGCTACGAGTTCTATTCGATCTCACCTTCCACAGTCCAAATTTACACAGAAATCACTCATATCATCTAACCCGAATCATTCCCTATTCGATTTCACAACTCCTGACATTATCACATACAATTCCTACGAATTTCTTTCGATTATCACCCAATTTCGTTCATCAATTATTTCCACAAATTCATCATAATCATCCAATTCAAAGGTAAATTAAAGGTCTATCACTACCCATGACATATTATCATACAATACCCGTTAATCAACGATAAACCCCCCTTACCTGAGTTAATCCGGCAAATTCTGCAGCTTCAAGCTTTTCCTCCCTTCAATCCCTTGTTCTCTGGTTCTCTTTGTGCCCTTTTCCACGTTCTGCCTTTTTTTTCCTTTCCACGTGAAAACAATAAACCTTTTTACCCAATGGGACCTTTTTACTGATTTCCACTTTTATTCCAATTATAAAATAATAATCCAATAATAATAATCCCAATAATTATCATTCCCAAAAATAATAATATTAATCCAAACTTCCAATTATTCAATTAAATTAATAAATAAAATATTAATTTAAATTAAATAATTAGCTTATTTTAGTTGGGGTGTTACAACTCTCCCCCACTAAAAGAGTTTTCGTCCTCGAAAACATACCTCAAGCGAACAACTCCGGATAAGACTCCTTCATCTGACTCTCAAGTTCCCAAGTCACATTGCCACCTGCTGGTCCTCCCCAAGCTACCTTCACCAAGGCAATCTCTTTACCCCGCAACTGCTTCAACTCTCGATCCTCGATCCTCATAGGTGATGTTTCAACAGTCAGGTTATCTCTCACCTGTACATCATCTACTTGGACAACATGCGACGGATCATGAATGTATCTCCTCAACTGAGACACATGAAAAACATCATGCAAATTCGCAAGCGACGGTGGTAAGGCGATACGATAGGCTACCTCTCCTATCCTCTCCAAAATCTGATAAGGACCAATAAATCGAGGTGTCAACTTCTTCGACTTCAAAGCTCGACCAACACCAGTTATCGGAGTAACACGAAGAAACACGTGATCTCCCTCTTGGAATTCAAGTGACTTCCTCCTCTTATCATGATAACTCTTCTGACGACTCTGAGCAATTCTCATCTTCTCCTGAATCATCTTAATCTTTTCCGTAGTTTGTTGAACAATCTCCGGTCCAACCACAGCACTCTCACCGGACTCATACCAACATAAAGGCGTCCGACATCTCCTACCGTACAAAGCTTCAAACGGTGCCATACCAATGCTCGAATGAAAACTATTGTTGTAGGTAAATTCAATCAAAGGCAAATAACAATCCCAAGCACCTCCTTTTTCCAAAACACAAGCTCTCAAAAGATCTTCTAATGACTGAATCGTCCTCTCAGTCTGACCATCAGTCTGCGGGTGATATGCAGAACTCAATCTCAGCTTAGTTCCCAAAGCTCTCTGCAACCCATCCCAAAACTTTGATGTAAATCTAGGATCTCTGTCCGAAACAATACTCGACGGAATACCATGCAAACTTACAATCTTCTCAATATACAACTCAGCCAACCTCTCTAACGGATAATCCATTCTGATCGGAATGAAATGAGCCGACTTCGTCAATCTATCAACAATCACCCAAATAGCCTCAAAATTCTTACTTGTCCTCGGCAAACCAGAAACAAAATCCATACTGATACTATCCCACTTCCACTCTGGAATAGCCAACGGTTGCATTAGCCCAGACGGCTTCTGATGCTCAATCTTTGACTTCTGACAAGTCAGACAGGAATAAACAAAACTCGCAATTTCTCTTTTCATTCCCGGCCACCAAAATAACCTTTTCAAATCATGATACATCTTCGTAGCTCCAGGATGGATACTCAAGCCACTACGATGTCCTTCCTCCAGGATACTCTTCTTAAGCTCAGTAACATCCGGAATACACACCCGATCGCCAAATCTCAAAACACCATTCTCATCAACTCTGAATTTACCACCTTGACCTTGATTCACTAAAGTCAACTTATCAACCAAAAGCATATCGGATTTCTGACCCTCTCTGATCTCATCCAGAATACCACTTGTTAACTTCAGCATTCCCAATTTAACACTATTGTGAGTACTCTCACACACCAAACTCAAATCTCGAAACTGCTCAATTAAGTCCAACTCTTTAACCATTAACATAGACATATGCAATGATTTCCGACTCAATGCATCAGCCACTACATTTGCTTTACCCGGATGGTAATTCAAACCAAAATCATAATCCTTCAGGAATTCTAACCATCTCCTCTGTCTCATATTCAGCTCTTTCTGATCAAACAAATACTTTAAACTCTTATGGTCACTGAAAACCTCAAATCTTGACCCATACAAGTAATGCCTCCACAACTTCAAAACAAACACTACAGCTGCCAACTCTAAATCGTGCGTCGGATAGTTCCTTTCATGAACCCTCAGCTGTCTCGAAGCATAAGCTATCACCTGCTTATTCTGCATCAACACACCACCTAAACCCAACAATGAAGCATCACAATAAACCTCGAATAGTTCCGACGAACTCGGTAATATCAGAATAGGAGCAGTAGTTAATCTTCTCTTTAACTCTTGGAAACCTTCTTCACATTTTGAATCCCAAACAAACGCTTGCCCCTTTCTAGTCAACATCGTCAACGGTAACGCCAACTTAGAAAATCCCTCAATGAACTTCCTATAATAACCAGCCAAACCAAGGAAACTTCGAATTTCAGCAACCGACTTCGGAGCTTCCCACTTAGATACCGCTTCTATCTTAGAAGGATCAACAGCAACACCACCTCTTGAAATCACATGACCAAGAAAACTAACCTCTTCTAACCAAAATTCACACTTCGACAGTTTAGCAAATAACTGCTTTTCTCGCAGCACTCCTAAAACCACTCTCAAATGCTCAGCATTGTCTTCTTCAGATTTCGAATACACCAAAATGTCATCAATAAACACCACGACAAACTGATCTAGATACGGATGAAAAATCCTATTCATATACTCCATAAATACTCCAGGCGCATTAGTCACACCAAAAGGCATTACGGAATACTCATAATGTCCATACCTTGTTCTGAAAGCAGTCTTCTGAATATCCTCAGTGTTCACACGTATCTGATGATACCCAGATCTCAAGTCTATTTTGCTGAACACACTTGCACCAACCAACTGATCCATCAAATCATCAATCCTCGGTAAAGGATACCGATTCTTGATCGTCACTTTATTCAGTTGCCTGTAATCCACACACAACCTCATAGTACCTTCTTTCTTCTTAACCAACAACACTGGTGCACCCCACGGTGACACACTCGGACGAATAAATTTCTTATCCAACAGATCTTCCAATTGACTCTTCAATTCAGCTAACTCAACAGCAGACATACGGTACGGAGCCATCGATATTGGTCTAGTACCAGGTACCAAATCAATCGAGAACTCAACTTCACGTTTTGGTGGCAATTCATTCACTTCTTCCGGAAACACCTCAGGAAAATCACACACTACAGCTAGATCGCCAATCACCAGTTTATCTTTAGCTTCCAAAGTCGCTAACAGCATAAACAACTCTGCCCCATCTGCCACTTCCTCATTCACCTGCCTGGCTGATAGAAACAAACTCTTTCCTTCTTCAATCTCAGGAAATATCACAGTCTTATCAAAACAGTTGATAGAAACTCGGTTGAACACCAACCAGTTCATACCCAGAATAACGTCAATCTGCACTAATGGAAGACACACAAGATCTATCCCAAAGGCTCTACCAAAAATACTCAAAGGACAATTCAAACAAACCGAAGTAGTAGTCACTGAACCCTTCGCAGGAGTATCAATCACCATACTACCCAACATCTCAGATATCTCTAACTTAAGTTTCACAGCACAATCCAAGGATATAAAAGAATGAGTCGCACCTGTGTCAATAATAGCTACAAGAGGAAAGCCATTAATATAACACGTACCTCGGATCAAACGATCATCTGCAGAAGTCTCAGAACCTGATAAAGCAAAAACCTTGCCTCCTGACTGATTCTCTTTCTTTGGCTTTGGACACTGTGGACTGATATGACCCAACTCTCCACAGTTGAAACAAGTCACAGTCTTCAACCGGCACTCTGCAGCCAAATGACCACCTTTTCCACACTTGAAACACTTCATCTCAGCACTGGTACACTCATGAACACGATGTCCAGCCCGACCACATCGGTAACACTTAACAGGAGCACTAGAGTCTCCCCCACTAGGCCTTTTCATCCCACTCTGCCTCTGAAAACCTTTGCCAGCTGCATATGGTTTTCCACGATCCATCTGATTCTTGCCTTTCCTATCAACCCTCTGCTGATAGCTCTCAGCTCTGGCCTTGGAATCCTGTTCAAAAATCCTGCAACAGTCAACCAGATCAGAAAACACTCTAATCCTCTGATATCCAATCGCTTGCTTGATCTCGGGACGCAACCCGTTCTCAAACTTCACACACTTGGAAAATTCCCCAGCAGCCTCAGCATAGGGAGTGTAATACTTCGACAGCTCTGTGAACTTGGCAGCATACTCCGTAACGGACCTGTTACCCTGCTTCAATTCCAAGAACTCAATTTCTTTCTTTCCTCTGACATCCTCGGGAAAGTACTTCCTCAGAAATCTCTCTCTGAACACAGCCCAAGAAATCTCAGCATCTCCAGCAGTTTCCAACTCAGTGCGGGTAGCAACCCACCAATCGTCAGCTTCTTCTGACAGCATATGCGTACCGAACCTGACCTTCTGGTTATCAGCACACTCAGTTACTCTGAAGATTCTCTCAATCTCCTTCAACCACTTCTGAGCACCATCTGGATCGTATGCTCCCTTGAACATTGGAGGATTGTTCTTCTGGAACTCACTCAATTGACGAGCAGCTCCCATTCCCACAACATTCGGATTTCCTCCAAGTACTCCAGCTAGCATACCCAGAGCCTCAGCAATTGCAGCATCATCTCTACCTCTTCCAGCCATCTCTATTCCGAAACCCAAACAACTAAACAATAAGTACTGATAGGGTTACACAACACCTATCCCGTACAGGGGAAACAGAATAACTACGACTCGACACGACCGACTATGCTCTGATACCACTAATGTAACACCCTTCTAAATACCCCAAAAATAATAATTTAAAATAATAACATATAAAAATCAGAGTAATTATGCCCCGAAGGGTGTCACACGATCATCAAACAATAACCATCAATTAGGTCCTGTCATGCTCATTTATTTAATTCAAACATAAAGTATCTGCATAATACGCAGCGGATAGAAATCAATTCAATTATTCCAAACATGTAACATATTACATGCAAAATGGTTCACAACCAATCGATAAAATATTCAAACATCCCACCCCGATGTTACATCTATCAGAGCATGACCCACTAGGAGACTACACTAGACTCCAATCATTAGCTTCTACTCGACTCACTGCTCGTTACCTGAAAAAGAGTTGTAAGGGTGAGTTCCTCAATCAATATAACAGGCATTATACGACATTATGTAATGTTAAGTAAATGACGCATCAAATCACCCCAACCAGACTACACACTCCATAACGGCAGTATCAACGCAACATCATACTCAGAAATAACATATAGCATATATATCTATATATATAATCTCAACCCATACTCCATACCAACAACACAACACAACGATTTACTCACTAATTCCTCACAATGGGAATTAGCTACAGCCCCACCGGCTATGCCATGCATTCATTATGCAATGAGACTCTACACATGCGGTACCGACTATTCTTGAACATATAGTTCAAGCTCACCGATCCCTCTGGATACGGCTACTGAGCTCGCTAGTCCCACTCATTGAGAGCTAGTGACTCACTCACTAATTCCTCACCATGGGAATTAGCTACAGCCCCGAAGGCTAGACCATGCACGCTACTCATCTAGTATGCAAACATCAACAACAATCCACAACTCACTAATTCCTCACAATGGGAATTAGCTACAGCCCCAAAGGCTAAACTATGCATGCTAATCACCTAGCGATGCAACAACAACATCAACTCAAGAATAGACATATGCTCACACTCTAAGCCATAAAACAGTCTATTCGCTAATGCATACATAACTGATACATTTACAGTATAAAGCATACCAACCAACACATATTGTCAACACATTTATCACAAAAGCATATCACAACATGCCATAAAATCAAACACAGTATTAGCACATTCTACTAATACCTATACTACTCAAAACAACGAGAAACGATCCCTATTACATCATACCTCAGCTAAGTCTCACTACTCAGCCCGAACAGTCAAAAACTGCACGACAACAGCACAGGAAATCACAACCCTGCCCATACGCGTATTGCCTATGCTCATACGCGTATTGCCTAAATCCTGACCAAGCCATACGCGTATTGCCCAATTCCATACGCGTATGCTACGCGTATCACTTCCCCATACGCGTACCACCAGGGACCATTTTACGTTCAAAATTTCATCTTCCTCATCCATACGCGTATTGCCTAGCGCCATACGCGTACCAGCCATCCCATACGCGTATTGCCTAGTGCCATACGCGTATGACCAGAAACCAGATTTCCAAATCTGCTATGGTTTTTCCTGCTACGAGTTCTATTCGATCTCACCTTCCACAGTCCAAATTTACACAGAAATCACTCATATCATCTAACCCGAATCATTCCCTATTCGATTTCACAACTCCTGACATTATCACATACAATTCCTACGAATTTCTTTCGATTATCACCCAATTTCGTTCATCAATTATTTCCACAAATTCATCATAATCATCCAATTCAAAGGTAAATTAAAGGTCTATCACTACCCATGACATATTATCATACAATACCCGTTAATCAACGATAAACCCCCCTTACCTGAGTTAATCCGGCAAATTCTGCAGCTTCAAGCTTTTCCTCCCTTCAATCCCTTGTTCTCTGGTTCTCTTTGTGCCCTTTTCCACGTTCTGCCTTTTTTTTCCTTTCCACGTGAAAACAATAAACCTTTTTACCCAATGGGACCTTTTTACTGATTTCCACTTTTATTCCAATTATAAAATAATAATCCAATAATAATAATCCCAATAATTATCATTCCCAAAAATAATAATATTAATCCAAACTTCCAATTATTCAATTAAATTAATAAATAAAATATTAATTTAAATTAAATAATTAGCTTATTTTAGTTGGGGTGTTACAGAGAGAGCTATAGCACGCGTTTTCAACTCACTGTTCTTCAAGAGGTTAGAAATTAGATCCTTATGATTCTTTATTTTATGCACATGATATTGTAGACCTTTTCATGCTGATTATCCTGATGCTTTTAGAATTTGAAATGGTTGAGTATTGATTGAGTTACGCCGAGTAGAAGTTTTGAATGCATTTATGTTTTCTCTTCGATTTGCATTGGTTATGAGGAATTAATGTGAATTGAGCCTGGATTCGTGTTGTACATAGAATAAGCTTTCGATTGGTATGCTTTTTGCTGTTTTCTGGAGAATTTTGATGATCCTGGCATTGTAGCGCCACCGTCTCCATGAGGAAGACGGTGGAAACCACCGCTTTTGCCGCCGTTTGCAACTGGTGGTGTTAGCTAGGGTTTTTGTCCACATGCGCATCCACGTTCGTGCCTCATGTCCAAATGATTGGCCAGCGCTTCGTTGACCGCTTCCACATGTACCTTGACTCTGAGTTGGCATGCCAACTCATTTAATGAGAACGCTGCGTTTTGATCCTTGTGAACGCTACACCATTCGATCCTTGGCAATTGCACTTTGTGAATTTATTTTGTTTACAGCGCATTTTCCTTCACACACGGTTCGATTCCCACTGGCAGCGTTATTTCAAATTTGTTTCAATCATTTCATTTCCCTCCAATTATCATGTGCATGATTCACATTATTTCAAATATTTCTATCCATCTTTGAAAAACCATAACAAATTGAAAACAAGTCCAATTTACTCCATTCTTTTTTTTCACATGATCATTTGGATGTCTATTATTTTGTGGTGTGATTTTTCTGATTTTATCATTTCTGGATTTTTTATTGAGAATTGATGATTGAACATGATGCAAAATCTGACATATGTTGCTAAATGACTTGTGAAATGCTCATACTTTGCCCAATTGCCATGAAATTTGATGTGCTGATTCCTAACACATAACATGATCTTTGAGAATTGGTTTGGCATTTTTAGCATTTTTTCATCTCTGTTTTAAGCACATGAACTTAGGGTGTGACAATGTGTGTCACACATTTTGATGTTGATCTTGTTCATTTTCATTGACATGTCATTTGATCTCTTCTGGTCCTAAATTTTTGCATGATGATTGTGTTTAACATGTTGATAGCTCATAAAACATTTCATGACCATTGGAGGTGTTTTTGATTTAATGTGGTTTTTCTCATTTGAATGTCCAATTGTGATCACCTTGTGTACCTTTTGCCTTATCTTGTGCAATAGATGGCCTTTCCTTAGGATTTGAGTTTGGTCCTTTTTAGGACATGTTCTTACTTGAATAAATATGCTTCATGTTGAATATTGGCTGATGTTTTGACTTTTTGCTTTGCCTTTGACCCTAGTCTTGGTACTAGTGGTTTGTACTCATCTTTTGAGCTTTGTATTTCAGGTTCAAGCTATTAGCTCTAGTGGTTAATGCAATCTTATGACTTGAGATGCAAATTTGCTTTGCCCACTAACCTTTGTTGTGTTGTAGGTACCTTGGTGATGAAATCACTTGAGTTGTTTACTTGCCTTGTGTGCATATTGGTTGTAACATTGTTGATTGACTATTTGGTTTGTCTGAATGTGAATATTGACTTGTTTGACTTTCTTACAGGTAGTATAGCTGCTTTAGCTCATTGGTTGAGCTTTGCTTTGTTTGTGGTTGGCATACCACCTAGGTAATCATCCTCTAACTCCATGTAGTCTGGAAGCCATGTCGTTTCTTTTGGCAAGCATTTGGCTGAAGTCCTCCTTAAGAGGCAATGACTATGTGTGTTTACTCATTGTGCCATGTACTTCAAGTCCTCCTAAGTGAAGAGGCAATTGGCAGATAGAAAGGACTAGCAGTCAGTCCCCTACTAATCGTTTGAGTCGTTCATTATGCTCGCACCACGTGCTGAGGCTCTTGAACCTAACCCAAGATCCTTGTATAAAAAGTCAGTCAAGTGGAGTAGGGTCCCACATTCTGGATCCCCACGTTTTCATTGATTGAAGCTCACCCAGGCCCGAGTTAAGAGCTATGAGGTCTTACCCTCATTACCTTTCATATGCTCACCCTGACGGTCAATGTCAGTGGTGAAGAGCCTTCATACCCTACAGTTGGCTTGTTTGTCGAGGTTGATATGATCCCTTGACTAAAGCCCGACTTGTTTGTCGAGGTTGATATGACCCCTTGACTAAAGCCTCACCCTTGATGTTTGAGCCCCCTTGTTGGTGTGTTTACTTCATGTATATGTGTTTGTGTGGTGTGATTGTATCCCCATAGGATTGCTAGACTGCGCATAGTCTCTCGTTTGCATGTCAATTAAGGTAGCACGGTTCCTTCGTCTAGGACTTCCTTTCTTGCGTGAGCATTCCTAAAACACAAACAAACATTATCTTCCCTTAAGGACACGTTAACTCCTTCTACTACAGGTGAGTAAGTCTCCCAAGGTCGAGCATCAGGTAGATTGCGTAGTGACGTTGGTCATCTAAAAAACACAAAACAAATAGAAATAGTTTAGCCGAACTACGACAACTCTGATTCTCATGTTCAGATGAGATACGTAGGCACGAGATACGATGTCTTGTCGAGTTTGACTGACAACTAACTTTGATCCTTTTCTCTCGCCCTCGTTGGGATTGAGACCTTCCTTTTCTCTCGCCCTCGTTGCGATCGATACCTTCCTTTTCTCTTGCCCTGGTTGCAATCGAGACCCTTCTTCTTTTCGTGTGCGTTTTGTCTGGAGTCCGATGTAAGTCCAGCGATTGGCATTCGGTTTCCCGTTTGTTTGTTGTTTGTTAGGAGTCTGATGTAAGCCCAGCGATTGGCCTTCTGTTTCCTATTTTGTTTGGTGTGTGTTAGGAGATAGATGTAGGACCATTGATTGGTTATTTGTTTCCTGTTTCTTTTATGGAGTTGGATGTAAGGCCAGCGATTGGCATTCCGTTTCCTATTTGCATTTGTTTGTTCGGAGTTGGATGTAAGCCCAGCGATTGGCATTCCATTTCCTGTCGTGTGTTTGCTTTGACGTCTCAGCGTCTTCTTTCAGCGTTCTGTTTCGGCGTGCGTTAGTCGAGCTACGAGTGCTCTGATTCTTCCTCTGGTTAGAGAAGATACGTATGCATAGGATGCGAGGTCCTAGCGAGCACGTTTCCCCATTTCCCCGAACTACGTCGACTCTGATGTTTGTTTCTGACAAACTACGTAGGCCTAGGATGCGACATCCTGCCGAGTCCACTTTCTCCGTCTCCTGTCGTCTTCCAGTGTGTGCATTATTTGAGCAGTTTATTTAGAAACCTTATTCTTTTCTTTCTGAGCATGGATCCCGTCGAGTACGACGGACGTGAGGGGGTGCTAATACCTTCCCCTTGCGTAACCGACTCCCGATCCTTGTAATCTCTGGTCGTAAGACCATTTCCTTTCCAGGTTTACTTCGAGCGTTTCCTCTCCCTCCTTTGGGATAAATAACGCACGGTGGCGGCTCTGTGTCTTTTCCCGCAGGTTGTTTTTCGCGTATGCGACACATTGGGGCGGTGATTATTACTCCTCAAGGCATGCATTTTCCCTTTACAGCTAGATTGACTTTCAAGTGTACAAACAATATGGCAGAGTATGAAGCTTGCATTATGGGGCTCGAAGAGGCCATGAATCTTAGAATCAAGTATTTAGATGTCTTCAGAGACTCAGCTTTGGTTATAAATCAGATCAAAGGTGAATGGGAGACGAATCAACTCGGTTTGATACCATATAGAGATTATGCGAGGAGGATTTCAACTTTTTTTACAAAGGTTGAGTTTCATCATATCCCTCGAGATGAAAACCAGATGACAGATGCTCTTGCAACATTGGCTTCGATGATTGTAGTGAAGTATTGGAATGAAGTTCCCAATTTGTCTGTGATGCATCTTGATAGGCCAGCTCATGTGTTTGCTTTTGAAGAAATCAAAGACGAGGAGCCGTGGTATTACGACATCAAATGTTTCCTCCAATGTCAAATTTACCCATCTGGGGCATTTTTGAAAGATAAAAAGACTTTGAGAAGATATGCCGGCAATTTCTACTTGAATGGTGATATACTATACAATGAAACTTCGACCTAGTTTTGCCCAAATGCGTGGATAGACACAAAGCAGGCTTGTTGGTAACTGAAGTGCATGAAGGTTCTTTTGGTACTCATTCCAATGGACATGCGATGGCGAAGATGTTGTAAGCAGGTTACTATTGGCTGACAATGGAATCTGATTGTTGCAAGTTTGTGAAGAAATGCCACAAGTGTTAAATATATACGAATAAGATTCATGTTCCTCCGACACTATTAAATGTTATCTCTTCCCCATGGCCTTTCTCCATGTGGGGAATTGATATGATTGGCATGATTGAGCCTAAAGCTTCGAATGGACATTGTTTCATTTTGGTGGCAATTGACTACTTCACAAAATGGTTTGAAGAGGCATCATATGCGAATGTGACCAAGCAATTGGTTATGAGGTTTATCAAGAATCAGATCATATGTCGTTATTGTGTGCCAAGTAAGATCATTACTGACAATGGATCGAACTTGAATAATAATATGGTGGAAGCTCTTCGCAAAGACTTCAAGATTGCACATCATAATTCTTCTCCCTACAGACCCAAGATGAATGGAGTTGTTGAATCTACGAATAAGAACATCAAGAAGATTATTCAGAAGATGGTTGTCACATATAAGGATTGGCATGAGATGCTCCCATTTGCTTTTCACGGGTATCGTACATCCATCCGCACTTCAACAGGGGCAACCCCTTTCCCTCTTGTATATGGTATGGAAGCAGTGCTCCTCGTAGAGGTTGAGATTCCATCATTATGTGTGCTCATGGAAGCCAAGTTGACCGAGGCTGAATGGTGTCAGACCAGGTATGATTAGCTGAATTTTATTGAAGAAAAGAGGTTAACTAGGGAAGTGTCATGGTTAGTTATATCAACAAAGAATGAAGAAAGTTTTCGATAAGAAGGTCAAACCTCGTGTGTTCAAAGAAGGTGACCTTATGCTAAAAAATATTTTATCTTTCAAACCAGATTCTAGGGGAAAATGGACTCCTAATTATGAAGGCCCATATGTTGTTAAGAGAGCCTTTTTAGGCGGTGCTTTGATTCTTACAACTATGGATGGTGAAGAGTTCGCTCGTCCTATGAACGCAGATGCAGTCAAGAAATACTTCGCCTAAAAAAGAAAAGAACAACTCGCTATGTTGAAAACCCAAAAGGGTGGCTTAGACTAAAATGAGCGTCTCGATGGATTGAAAACCCGAAAGGGCGATCCGGGCAAAAGTTAGAGACATAAAATAGAAAGAAATTTCCTGATAAGTTGAGTACGCCACCTTGGGGCAACTTATGCAAAAATTAGGGATTATGGCATGTAACTGCACTCTGTTGATCTTTAGATTTTGGAGAAACTTTGAGCACAAGGGTTGACATCAAGTCATCATCCCCGGTAGCGGTCGAAAGCACAATAGACATCAAGAGTTGGTAGAAGGATTAATGGTCATTTGTATTCAATGTAACCCTTTTCCATGTAAATTACCATTTTCAACCTTGTAAAAATCTATGGAGTCTTGTCATTTACAGACTACCATTCCATTAAATAAAGTTGAGCTTTTATCCAATTATTGTCATTCTTATTTACTTCAGCCAATAGTTTTAAATTTTATTATGATCATTTTGAAATTTAAAATTTTAATCAAAATCATTTTTCTTAAATATATAAAAGCAAGAATTTTTCAAAGCAGATTTAAAAGAAATATCAACAGCATTTCAAAAGCAGCAAATCTCTAGTGTGAAGCATTGAGGGTTCCCCAAAGAAGTTAACCCTTCGGGTATCCCTAGCCGAGTTTGTTGATCAAGTTCCCCTGCGACGTGTTTGATCCTCGACAGAGTTTCGGTATCCCCCTGCGGAGTTTGTGTATTCTTCAGCAGATTTGATTTTGGATCTTCAGCAGAGTAAGCTGATTTCCCCGATAGATCGCGTTGGTTTCTCCTGGTTTCTGAGAAGCTATCTTGCGTTTATCCTTTGTTTCGTTCTCCCATTTGACATGGTGTTGACCTAAAATTCCCTGCAGACTTGATGATGTTTCCTTTCCTCAGTAGATCTCCTCCTTCCCCAGCTAGGGTTGAGCTTTTGGGATGTGGATCTCTCTGTTCTCTGGCAGTTATTTCCCTTTTGTGGATTGACCTAGGATTGTACCAATGATTCAAATTTTGTGACACCCTTGTATCCTTTGCGATCGTTTTCTCATAATCATCATCATCATATATATATATATATATATATATATATATATATATATATATATATATATATATATATATATATATATATACACACTCATGTAAGTTCATATTTGCATATTTGCATCATTTATATTTATTGAATCATTGTTTGAGATTCTTATGCTCTGTTATGGTGGTACTTTATCCCCATAAAAGTTCAGTGTCTGTCCTCTCTCAATTATAGAAGGTCGGCCACTTAAGTTGAAAGACTTTAACCTTTCTCCTTTCCCCACTGAGTTATTTCCTCGTGGACGATTATTGTTTCAGTTTTTCCTCCCCAGTCGATTATCTGGATGGAACCACTCCCCTTGAGATGTTTCCTCATTGGGGATAGTCTTGATTGACCATTTCTTTCTAGCTCTTACCTAGATAAATGCTTTGAGTCTCCTAAGAGTTTATTGCCCCGTTACTGGTCATATTCTTCTTAGTTTGAAGTTTGTTACTGTAAGACCCCAATTCTGTCCCTAAGATCCCTCATGGCATCATAACATTGCATTTGCATTGCCTCAAGGATCATAAGCATCTTGGTTCCCCTTCACCTTTGGGTGGGACCTCTTGTGAGTGGTTTGAGATCACCAAGCATGCTTGAATTGTATATTATTGCTTTTATTATTTTGTTTACTAACCAAAAGCACAAAAATATGTCACTAACATCTTTTGTTTGTAGCTTGAGCAATCACAAGGTCAAAAGCCTCTAGGAGATCATAAGTACAAAGATATGGCCAAGAGAAGATGAAAACAAGCATGGTAATGGTTCCCAAAGCTATCATCCATCAAATATGCCTCCCTAGCATCTCAATTCATCATTTTTGATCAAAGCAAGTCAAAAAGTTTGGGGTTTGTTCCCCAAGGAAATCCTAATTCATCTGTGTACCACAATGCCTTGCTCTTGAAGCAACCTCAGCCCATGATCAAATACAATCAAGGGAAGTTCTCTCATTCATCATTTCATGCATATTTGAACTTATTTGAGTGTCCTCAATCATCAATTTATCAAGATATGAGTCTTGGACTTGAGAAGTTGATCAGTCAATTCATCTGACAATTTTGAAATGCACTGAGACCTAACTTTTTATGTGTTGGTCAAATGGAGATGATCCCAAAATAAACAATGTTCTTAAGGACAATATGAACAACTTTCATGTTCATCAAAAATTGATTTTAAGCTTGGAAGGTCATCTCCCATTCCAAGACATTATAGGTCATTTTGACTGAAACCCTAATTTTAGGTCAACTTCCCAAGAACATAACTCATTCATTTTTTATGATTTTGAGGTTGGATCAAACGAATTGGAAATCTTAATATGTCTACTTCAAATGTTATGTTGAACAAAACTTCAAAATAGCAAAGGAAATACATGTGATAATGCAAAACGTTATAGGTCACTTTGGACCAAATGCATTGAAAGTCAAAAAAGTCCAACTTCAAGTGCCCATAACTCTTTCATCAAAATACCAAAGGATGCAAAAATTTAAGTACATTTTTATTGTCTTGAAAAGATCTACAACGTTGATATTGAAGGTTTTTTCATTTGAGGTTTGCATCATCAAAACAGAGGGGCTTGAACATTGGCCAAATTTGGAAATTCACCTTTGCATGTTTTGCACCTTACACTTTAAACTCAAAATTCACTAATTTCCACACTTCAAATGGATTTTTGCCCAACATAACATTTGGTCCTTACATCAAGACCTTTCCAACCATTACTCACATGCTCATGTTTGGATTTGGAAAATGGCATTTTCGAAGAGACGAAGTTTTAGGCATAATTGTGCATAACATGTTGAAACTCATTACACAAGCCTATGCATTGCCAACTACACGTCCATTTCAGCTCAATTATACTTCAGATTGCATTTGGCATTGGATTTGGGCCTTCTACATGATCATGCAAGCCCATGCAATGCATATCCTCTTACCATGCACACGGATTTTCCACCTCCTTGCATCAACTTCTACTATAAATACACTTGCTTGCTTCACTTGAAATGATCCATGAATCAACCTGAAATGTTGCTGAACTGAAAACCAAACCTCTCACCAAAGGAACTATTTCATTTTCAGTCAAATTTCTCAGATCTGAAATTCAACTAAATCTGGTTGAATTTCTAGATCTAAAGTTCCTAAACCTCTCTCTCATAATCCATTGAAGTTCTATTTGGCCAAAGTAAGCAAGGAAGCAAGCTCAGATCACCACAATCCAAAGGTTCTCTTCAACTGGTTTTTTCTTTGAAACTCACTATTTCTTGACCTATTTGCTTGGCTATTGTGTTGTCTGAAGTCCTCTCCATAGAGGCATCATTGTTGTGCATTCAATTTTCAAAGTCTAACAAGTTCATGATGAACACCATCAAGTTTCAACCTCTGATTTCTCTCACTATGGAGATCTAGAGTAGAAATGGATGGTACAGGGGTGATGTACATCACCTCAGCTGTAATTTGGTACCTAGATCGTGGATTTTGGTTGAGTTTGGAGGACCTGCAACTCTAGCCGGAGCTTGAGTGCTCGCCGGAGAAGATGGTGGCGCTGGCCACCATCCACCATGCCAGATTCAATCTGGATCGTTGGATGCATCTCCCACGTTTTAATCTCAGCCATGCATTTTGTTTACTTTCAATAATGCCACATGTTTCGCATTGACTAAAGCCTACCATGGAAGCGCGCATGTGGAGCGTCTGATCATCCACGTCAATTAATGAGGCTTGATCAGACGCTCCTGGTTTTTTTTATTTTCCTATTTTCTGATTTAATTTCTCTTATTCCTTTATTTTCAAAAATTCATACCTTCTACATTTTTAATCCAAAAAATATGGGACTAATTGCATTCTTCTCCAAATAATTTCTAGTTTCTAATTTTGATTTTTAATATTTTTTATTTTGTCATTTGATATTTTTTGTTAATTTTCTCTTTTCTGGTTATTTTTAATTCATTTTAAATAGTTTTTGGTATTCAAAAAATATAAAAATATTTTTCTAACCTATTTGAATGATGATGGATGTATGAAAAATATTCTCATCAATTTTTTAATTGATTTGAGATTTATTTGAGATTTTAGTTCAATTAGGTTATTTTTATTCATTTTTAATTGATTAAAAATAGTTTCTGACTTTTAAAAATGCTGAAATTTTTTGTCAAACTTTGTTTGACATTGTTGAACTTGGGATAAATCACTTGAACCTTTCAAGGTTGATTTGAAGTAATTTTGAAGTTTGACCTTTCTTTTATTTTTAATTCAAGTTTATTTTGATATTAAAATGCCAAAAATATTTTGCTTATTATTTGACCTCCAATCTTCATCCCATTTATGGTTTCTTATGGTTTAACTTTGACTTCAAATGTCATTTGGTCAACACACATGGATTGGTACATTTTATTTCACCTTATGCACTTTATTCTTTCCATTTCCTTTTCCATTATTCATCTCTTTCTTCTTCTTCTTCTTCTTCTTCTTTTTTGATCAATGAGTTGAAGGTTGATAAGTTAGCATTGATTAGGGAGACTTAATCTTCCTTGATTCAAATCTAATTCATCTTGATCAATTGATCAAGTGAATGGCTTTGCATTAAGGATAGGTTGTTTCCTAAATCATGCAAAAGACTTAAGCCAATACAAGAAAAATTCTCTTCTTCTTTTTGGCATGGCAAGTTGTTGGAACCTGGTTCACTAATCAAGACTTCTAACTTGTGTTGTTGCCTACATTATTATTGACCGGCCTCAGATAGTTGTGACTTCTACATAAGTCCAATAACGATTACTTAACATAGCGCTAAATTTGCCTTATGGCACACTAACTACTAACACTAACTATTAACCATTAACATTTACTTTTGCTCTTTACTTTTATTAAATTTACAATTCTTGCACATATTATCCATTTGTTTTTTCCTTTGCTCACTTGAGCACATGTTTATGTTAATGCAATTTGCCTTTTGCTCACTTGAGCATATAATTGTGTATATATCTTTTGTGCTTGTGTTTGTCTGTTTGTTGTGAACCAAATGCAAAGAATTGGACAAAATGGACTTAGATCTTAGGACTTTACCCAAGCTAATGGAGTTTGAAGAGCAACTAGGCCTCATGCCTTTAGAATGCTATAAATTTCAAAGAGCAACTAGGCCTCATGCCTTTAGAATGCTTAAAGCTTGAAGATGAACATTGAAAGGACCATATTCTAAACTCCCTCTTGTCCATTCTTTGATTTGTAAATAGAACCTTTTGATGTGTGTGTTTCTTTGTGCTAGGGATTTCCACTTGAGCCAAATTGATGAACCATTACCATGAGCTCCTAAGAGAGAGAGATTCAAGATACATTGAGGAACCTTCCAAGAGTTCATTTGATTGTTGATTGCTTGAGTTTATGCTTATGTGATTGCTTATTCCAAAGGATGGGAGCTACTTGGATGATCCATATGATCTCAAGAGAGGAACTCCTTTTTGTGGTTTTGTTTCTTATCCCTCATCTCTTGTATGTTTAGGACCTTAGCCCTTCTTCTTCTTCTCTCCACTCTAACCCAAGCCAAAACCTTTGTGCAAACATCTAACACTTGTTTTCAACATTAGAAACCTAAGCCTTATGCTTTTGATTTTCAAACTTTCTTTTCATAACACTTATTTTGAATTGAACTTCTAAGTCAATGTTGACCATATTTTGTACATACTTTTCATTGGTAAATATAACCCATTCAAATGTCTTTTGTGGTTTCAATGGCCACTCTCTTAATCAAAACTTTTTCATAACCTTTAGCTATTAGGTTTGAATTATCCTTGTAGTAGATGTAATACTCAGCTATATCCTTAGTGATGGACAATGAGTCTTCCATGATTATTATAGGGTTAACCACTCACTAGCATGTTGAAGCTATCCTCACATTGTGGATTTGTGGTTTTAGGTTGAGTTTTCTCCCTTGGATAACAAAAGACCTTAAGGCTTTTGGACCAATCAATCCACTCACTCATTTTGAGATTTTTACCCCGAATTATGAGGTTTTGATCCTAATCTTTTTTAAGATGGTACGTAGGCAATGGGTTTATCCATCCAAACACAAATGTAAATAAACTTGTATATTCTCTTCTCATCTCTTCAGTCATGTTTGCAAAAACAAATGTTTTCACAAAAAAAAACAACAACCTTACAACAAGTATGAAAAGGGCTCCCTAGGAGTACCTAGGATGTTTTGGGTGCCTAACACCTTCCCATTGCATAACCAACCCCCTTACCCAAATCTCTGACTCTCTTTTACTAGTTTCTGATTTGATAAAACTTTTAGGTTTTTGTTCGCTTTCTAACCATTCCTTTAGATAAATAGAAGTGCGGTGGTGACTCGACTTGTATGATTTACCTTGGATTTAGTCAATATCTCTAATGGTAACGAATACCCCGCTACAGAAAAATGGCGACTTCACTGGGGAGAACATTTGCCTAGTGGGTTTTGCCTACTTTCCATTTTTGTTGTATTGTTGTGTATATTGTTTTGTGATATATTTTTGTGCAATTTGGGATTACTGTATTGTATGTAATGATTGAATTGCTTAAATATTAATTCCTTATATGCTTGGTGATCTTTGTGAGATGAGTTCTATACCCGGACTCGAGTGCACTTAGGATAGGAGAATGGCATATTCTTGTTGACTTGTGTGGAGTTATTCCTTAGCAAGTTGACTTGCAAATCCATTCACTTGGTGGAGGTCATGTTGGGATCAATAATGTCACACAAGTAGTTGTGGTTAGACATTACTCTTTCCAGTATGAACCTTAGAAGCCAAGGACCTTAGTTTACCGAGCCCATCTTGGCCTATTCTTAGGATGTAATGCGAAAGTCGTTCAAGTGCAAGAGTTGATACGATTGTTACGCGATACTACACTCATAAGAGTCTCTCTTGAGGATATTTTTGGAATACGAGTAGTCGTCTATCCGATAATATCCGAAAGATGGGATGATGACTATGGGAACCTCTTATAGAACATGTTTGGCTGGTTTAAACCCTAGTACACTCCCTTTGGGTGGTTCTTAACTGAGACTCCATGCTCGTGACTCGCAACAAACCCTTGATTCATGGTTGATCCATTCATGTATCCTTAATATCAATGGAACTTGGGTGTTGATAAGGTGTAAACCATAATCCACCAAAACGGATGATTGATATTAAGGATAACATGATCCATCCCATGACCTTTGTTTGGTGTGCTTTGCTTGATCCTTGAGTGTGATTGTCGCATTCATGCATTCATGCACCCATTTGCATCCATATCATCAATAATGAAGAAAATTTTCAAGGAATTTAAGAGGTCTATTTGCAAATTTTCAGACATGGAAAGACAAAGAAGGAATACAAAGAAGTACAGCTTCAGACAACCAGATTTGAAAGAGTTAAGGAATTTGACATCCTATGTACTAGATCCCTTGGGTTTCAAGGCTCGTTTTAGGAAGCTTCTTCCTCTTCTGACTACTCAGGTGTATGAAGGATTGATGAGTGTATTGGTGCAATTTTATGATCCTTTGTACCGTTGCTTCACATTTCCGGATTTTTAGCTTTTGCCCACGCTTGAGGAGTATGCCTATCTTGTGGGTATACCTATTCTAGACCAGTTGCCGTTCAGTGGCTTGGAGAGTATTCCTACTTCTCAAGAGATAGCAGACATGTTGCATATAGATGAATCTATGGTTGGTGCTCATATGACTACTAAAGGTGGAATTCAAGGTCTCCCTTCTGAGTTCCTCATTAATCAAGCTATTATGTATAGAAAGGCCATGAGTGAGGACGCCTTTGAGGCCATATTTGTACTTCTCTTTTATGGTTTAGTATTGTTCCCTAACATCGACAAGTTTGTGGATGTGAATGCTATTAGGATATTCTCTACTCTTAATCTCGTTCCGACTATGTTGGGTGACACTTATTTTTCTTTGCATATGAGGAATGCAAAGGGTGGTGGCGCCATTGTGTGTTGTTTGCCTCTGTTGTATAAGTTGTTTATTTCTCACTTACCACAGACGGTCGCCTTCAAAGAGAACAAGGGATGTCTACGGTGGTCCACGAGACTTATGTCTCTCACTAATGATGATATCTCTTGGTACAACCGTGTGTATGATGGTGTGCAGATTATCGACTCTTGTGGTGAATTCTTCAATGTACCTCTTCTCGGTACATGTGGTGGGATTAACTACAACCCTGTTTTGGCACGACGTCAGCTTGGGTTCCCCCTAAAGGATAAACCCAATAACATTTTGTTAGAGAGTATATTCTTTCAAGAGGGTAAAGATCCCGAAGGCTTGAAAGCCAGGATGGTCCGCGCTTGGCGTAAGATTCATAGAAAAGGAAGGAATGAGTTGGGTCCTAAGAATTGTGTCGCTTTGGAGCCTTATACTACTTGGGTTAGGAAGAGAGCGTCTGAGTATCTCATGCCGTACGAGTATCCAAGACCTACACCTTTGGTTTTGGTTGGGCCTTCAACCCTCCCTAACCAAGGAGTAAAGGAGTTGAGAGACGAAGACCGTTCACGTGCCTGGATCCGCGAACGAGAAGAGTTGCTTTAGCAGATCAAGGAAAAGGATGCTTTGATCGAGTTCCTCGAGCATCAGATTATTGATGATCCTAATGACGCATGGACTTCTCTACTTCCATAGTCTTCCAAGTTCTGGAAGAGGAAGTACGATCGACTCGCCAAGGAGAAGGCAGATATGGAGGCAGCCTATGAGGAAGAGGTGAAGAGGCTTCGTGCATCTTATCTTCCTGTGTTCCGGGCTTTAGATGATTGTTTCTAGGGATCCATGGGATGATCATTTTCCTTCTCTCTTGTATTTTTGTCTAGCTACCCATGTTGTACTTCTTTGGTGTAAAACTATTTTCCAGACATTAGTGACAAGATACTTTCATATATGATAAGTGTTTAATATTTCCGAAATTTGCAAATAGAACTCTAAAGTTCTTTTGAAATAAAAAAAAAAATCATATGCACAAGAATTGCATGCATCATGTGCATAAGCAAGTTTTGTTCCCAGCTTCTTGTCCTTTGGTCTAACTCTGTGTTCTTCATTTATTTTGAAGACAAGCTGACTCACCGGTACTACACCAGAGCCAATTCTTCAAGACTGATGGATCATCTAGAACAAGAAAACCGCAAGCTGAAGGAAGAAGTAGCCAGGTTGACTGCCTTGATGGAGTCATTCTTGGCCGCTCAGAGCCAATATTCTCCACCGCCATCAACTCCTCCCCAGAGGACGGTCATTTCTGAGATCGTGACTTCTACTGTGCCTGCTGCAACGGCTCATTTTGCGCCATCTATGCTAGTTGGGTTCCCCTGGGGAATGCCCCCCAACTTTGTACCAGAGGGTTTCGCCCCTACTCTTGCTTCTTTGCCGACATCTAGCCCGGTCCTTTCAGTGCCACCGGCCGTTGTGCACACGTTACCAAGGGTCGAAGATACCATCTACCACTCTGAGCCATCTGAGGGCCCAAATGTTTATGAAAAGATGGATGATATGAAGGACCAATTCCTTGAGCTTCGCAAGGAACTGAAAACTTTGAGGGGGAAAGACCTCTTTGGTAAAAGTTCTGCTGAGTTATGCCTTGTGCCCAACGTGAAGATCCCTATTAAATTCAAAGTGCCTGAATTTGAGAAGTATAAGGAAACACATGCCCTCTCATCCATCTTGTGATGTATGCTCGCAAGATGTCAACGCAAACTGACAATGACCAACTGCTCATCCACTATTTCTAGGACAGTCTGTCTGGTGCCGCTCTCCGGTGGTACATGGGTTTGGAGAGTTCAAACATCCGATCTTTCAATGATCTTGGCGAGGCCTTCGTCAAGCAATACAAATACAATGTGGATATGGATCCTGATAGGGACCAGTTGAGGGCGATCTCCCAGAAAGAGAAAGAGACCTTCAAAGTGTACGCCTAGAGATGGCGCGAATTGGCAGCTCAGATAGTGCCTCCCCTAGAGGAGAAAGAGATTACCAAGATCTTCTTGAAGACCTTGAGCTCGTTTTATTACGAGAGAATGATAGCCAGTGCTCCCTTAGATTTCACCGAGATGGTAAATATGGGGATGAGATTGGAAGAAGGGGTCCGTGAAGGACGCTTAACTCGAGACGAAGGCTCTTCAGCAAAGAGATATGAAAGCTTTGCGAAGAAGAAGGAGGGAGAGGCACATGTCGTGTCTTCCCATGTCAAAAGAAGACCCTCTGTAAAGAGGAAGATTGGTCGTCCAGTCGACAGTCAGCATCAGGTGGCTCATATAGCACCCATTTTCAGGGAAGCTCAACATTATCAACAACCGCAAACTCAGCAATATCAACAACAACAGCATCCACAACAGCAGGCCTATCAGCCTCGAAATAATAACAACAATGCCAGCACCAACTACGAGAGGAAGAGGGCCACCTTTGACCCAATTCCGATGACTTATGCTGAACTCTACCCGTCGCTGATCGATAGAAAGTTGATTACTCCGCGAGACCCTCCCGCTGTACCTGCCAACCCTCAGTGGTGGTACAAGCCTGAGCTTCATTGCGTGTATCATTCTGGTGCTCCCGGACACGACGTAGAGAACTGTTATCCCTTGAAGACCAAGGTGCAAGACCTTGTGAGAAGTGGGATTTTTTTTCGAGGACGTAGGTCCGAACGTAAAGAAGAACCCATTGCCCGAGCATGGGAAGTCTGTCAATATGGTCCAAGGCTGCCCTGGCAAGTACAAGGTGAAATATGTCAGTCATATCCGACAATCGCTGGTTGAGATGCATAGATTGTTGTGTGACTATAGCCATTATGAGCATGACCATGATAGATGCAGAGTCTGTTCTGTCAATCAGAGAGGATGTCGCCAGGTGCGCAAAGATGTGCAAGAGATGTTGGACGAAGGAGTCATTGAGATCCTTCAAAATAGAAATGTTGACGAAGATGAGCTCGAAGTCAATGTAATTTCCGCGGTATTCCGGATACCTGAGCCTATTGTCATCAAGTATGATGGTAGCAAGTAGAAGGCTTCTCCTGCTCTCGTCATCAAACCTGCCGGACCTGTACCGTACTCCTCTGAGAAAGCGGTGCCCTATCGCTACATTGCTGTAGCAATAGAGAGTGGGAAAGAGGTGTCCCTGCCTTCTTCATCTGTTGTTAACATTGCTGATGTCAGTGGGTTGACCCGAAACGGTCGTGTATTTTCAGCACCGTTGAAGCCTCAATCTGACACTCGAGGAAATGTTGATACTGGTTTTGTTGAACGCCCAATTGGAAACGCTGTGAGCACTCCGAATCCGGCACTTGTTGTTAATCCCTCCTCTACGTTAAGAACTCCTGCTTCTGCTGGCCCGAGTGGAAATGCGAAAGAAAACTGTGATGAGATTTTGAAGCTCATCAAAAGGAGCGAGTACAACGTTGTAGACCAGCTTCTACAAACGCCATCCATAATATTTATGTTGTCATTGCTTTTGAATTCAGAACCACACCGAGAGGCTCTGCAGAAGGTTTTGGATGTGGCGTACGTGGATCACGATGTCACGATAAAACAATTTGATAGCATTATTGCAAACATTACCGCTTGTAACAACATGAGTTTTTGTGACTCTGATCTCCCCGAGGAGGGAAGAGACCACAACTTGGCTTTACACATATCTATGGGTTGCAAAGACGACGCCATGTCCAATGTTCTGGTGGACACTAGGTCATCATTAAATGTATTGCCAAAAACCACTCTTTCGAAGCTGTCATATCAAGGGCCTCCCATGAGGCAGAGTGGAGTAGTTGTGAAGGCTTTCGATGGGTCTCGCAAAACTGTGATTGGCGAGGTTGATCTCCCAGTCAAAATCGGACCAAGTGATTTCCAGATTACCTTCCAGGTTATGGATATTCGCCCATCGTATAGCTGTCTCTTAGGCAGACCATGGATTCACGAGGCAGGCGCCGTGACATCCACCCTACACCAGAAACTGAAGTTTGTGAAGAATAAGAAGCTGGTAGTGGTACGGGGAGAAAAGGCTCTCCTGGTTAGCCATTTGTCTTCCTTCTCTTATATAGATGCTGAGGATGAAGTTGGAACTCCATTCCAAGCTTTATCTATTGCTAAGCCTATTAAGAAGGGAACTTCTTCATTTGCTTCCTACAAAGATGCGAAGTTGGCCATTGAGCATGGCGCAACTGCTGGTTTGGGGCAAATGATCAAGTTAAAAGACAACAAGTCTCGGGCTGGCATAGGTTATTCTTCTGGGGTTATCAATATGCAAGGGCTGTTCAAGAGTGGAAGTTTCATCCACACCAATCAAGACAAGGAGGATGCTGCCATCTTAGAAGAGGACGAAGAGGATTTTGGCAACTTCGTCATCCCTGGAGGGATCTGCAATAATTGGGTCGTTGTGGATATTCCAACAGTTATCCATAAGTCAAAGTAATGTTCATTGTGTTTAAAAACCCTTCTCCCATGCCAAAAGGAGAAGCGATGACATTGTTGGCGCAAAAATACAATGATATTTTCATTCAATAGATTCATGTTAAATGTTTGTTTTTCCAATTGTTTTCCCTTTTCGCTTTTGCATGAAATTGGTGATCACATAAAACCCTAAAAATAGAATAAAATCAATCTTTTCATCTGCATAATGATTTGCCTTGTTTGAATTCTAAAGCTCTTTATATCCAAAAACATTATGCAGGTTGATCAAACCCATTGAACATAATGATCCGACACCATCTCCCAACTTTGAATTCCCTGTATTTGAGGCGGAAGAAGATAATGTTGAAGAGATTCCTGACGAGATTACCCGGCTACTTGAGCATGAAGAGAAAATCAATCAGCCGCATCTTGAGAATCTGGAAACAGTCAACTTGAGGTCTGAAGATTGTGTGCGAGAAGTGAAGATTGGGGCACTCCTGGAAGAGTCTGTTAAGAAGGGGTTGATTGAGTTGCTACGAGAATACGTCGATGTCTTTGCCTGGTCATATGAAGACATGCCTGGTCTAGATACTGATATTGTACAACATTTCCTACCTTTGAAACCTGAGTGCGTGCCTGTGAAACAGAAGCTCAGAAGAACTCATCCTGATATGGCAGTAAAGATCAAAGAGGAAGTTCAGAAGCAAATTGATGAGGGGTTTCTGGTGACTTCTACATATCCTCAGTGGGTGGCCAATATTGTGCCCGTGCCTAAGAAAGATGGAAAAGTCTGAATGTGTGTGGACTATAGAGACTTGAATAAGGCTAGCCCGAAAGACGATTTTCCTCTACCACATATTGATATGTTGGTAGATAATATGGCTAAATTCGATGTCTTCTCATTTATGGATGGATTTTCCGGATATAATCAGATCAAAATGGCACCCGAGGATATGGAGAAGACGACATTCATCACACCTTGGGGAACATTCTGTTATCGAGTGATGCCCTTCGGTTTGAAGAACGCCGGAGCCACATATCAACGAGCTATGACCACCTTGTTTCATGATATGATGCATAAGGAGATCGAGGTATATGTTGATGATATGATTGCTAAGTCGAGAATGGAAGTTGAACATGTAGGGCACCTGTTGAAGCTTTTTCAGCATTTGAGAAAGTATCAGCTTCATCTGAATCCCAATAAGTGTACATTTGGGGTCCGTTCCGGTAAGTTATTGGGCTTTATTGACAGTGAAAGAGGTATTGAAGTTGATCCTGCAAAGGTCAAAGCAATACAAGAGATGCCTGCGCCCAGAACTGAGAAGCAAGTCCGAGGTTTTCTTGGCCGCTTGAATTACATTTCCAGATTCATATCCCACATGACTGCCACATGTGCACCGATATTCAAGCTCCTCCGGAAAGATCAGTCTCATGATTGGACTGAGGATTTCCAAAAAGCATTTGATAGTATTAAAGAGTATCTGTCTGAGCCTCCAATCCTATCTCCGCCCGTGGAAGGAAGACCATTGATTATGTATCTGACTGTTGTTGAAGACTCAATGGGTTGTGTCCTTGGTCAGCAAGACGAATCAGGAAAGAAAGAGTATGCTATTTACTACTTGAGCAAGAAGTTCACTGATTGTGAGTCTCGATACTCAACGCTCGAGAAGACATGTTGTGCTTTGGCTTGGGTTGCTAAGCGCTTACGCTAGTATATGTTAAATCATACGACTTGGTTGATATCCAGAATGGATCCAATCAAGTATATCTTCGAGAAGCCTACTTTAACAGGGAGGATTGCCCGTTGGCAGATGTTGTTATCTGAGTATGATATTGAGTATCGAGCTCAGAAGGCTATTAAAGGTAGTATCTTGGCTGATCACTTGGCACATCAGCCGATTGAGGATTATCAGTCAGTTCAGTATGACTTCCCAGATGAGGAGATTCTGTATTTGAAAATGAAATATTGTGATGAGCCTACGCTCGATGAAGGGCCAGAGCTTGGTTCCCGTTGGAGCATGGTATTTGATGGCGCTGTAAATCAATATGGAAATGGTATTGGGGCAGTGATTATTACTCCTCAGGGCACACATTTTCCTTATACAGCAAGGCTAACTTTCAAATGCACGAATAATATGGCTGAGTATGAGGCCTGTATTATGGGGTTGGAGGAGTGCATTGATCTAAGGATCAAGCATCTTGATGTTTATGGTGATTTGGCCCTCGTTGTTAATCAGATTAAGGGTGAATGGGAAACGAATCAGCCTGGCCCCATTCCATATAGGGATTATGCGAGGAGGATTTCAACGTTCTTTACTGAGGTTGACTTCCATCATATTCCTCGAGATGAGAATCGGATGGCAGATGCTCTTGCTACACTTGCTTCGATGATTGTGGTTAGACTCTGGAATGAAGTTCCCAATATCACTGTGATGCGCTTGGACAGACCAGCTCATGTATTTGCAGTAGAAGAAGTAAAAGATGATAAGCCATGGTATTATGACATCAAGTGTTTCCTTCAGAGCCAGATTTTCCCACCTGGGGCATCTGTGAAAGATAGGAAGACTCTGAGGAGATTATCACGAAGTTTTTACCTCAATGGTGATGTACTCTACAGGAGAAACTTTGACATGGTTCTGCTCAGATGCGTGGATAGACACGAAGCAGACCTGTTGATGACTGAGGTCCATGAGGGTTCATTTAGTACACATTCCAATGGACACGCCATGGCCAGAAGATGTTGAGAGCAGGCTATTATTGGCTGACAATGGAGTATGACTGCTGAAAATATGTGAAGAAATGCCATAAGTGTCAGATTTATGCGGATAAGATTCATATTCCCCCGACACTTCTGAATGTGATTTCATTACCATGGCCTTTCTCCATGTGGGGAATTGACATGATTGGCATGATAGAACCAAAAGCGTCCAATGGACACAGATTTATTCTTGTAGCAATTGATTACTTCAGGATGTGGGTTGAAGCAGCGTCATATGCTAATGTGACCAGGCAGGTGGTTGTGAAGTTTATCAAGAATCAACTCATATGCCGTTATGGTGTGCCAGATAAGATCATTACTGATAATGGATCCAACCTGAACAACAAGATGATGAAAGAGCTATGTAGCGAGTTCAAGATTGCGCATCATAATTCTTCCCCTTACAGACCCAAGATGAATGGGGCTGTTGAAGCTGTTAATAAGAATATCAAGAAGATTATCCAGAAGATGATTGTCACGTATAAAGATTGGCATGAGATGTTGCCGTTTGCTTTACATGGATATCGTACCTCTGTTCGCACTTCGATAGGGGCAACCCCTTTCTCTCTCGTTTATGGCATGGAGGTTGTGCTCCCAGTAGAGGTGGAGATCCCATCAATGAGAGTCTTGATGGAAGCCAAGTTGACTGGTGCTGAAGGGGTTCAGAGTCGTTATGACCACTTGAATTTGATAGAAGAAAAGAGATTGACTTCCATGTGCCATGGTCAATTATATCAACAAAGAATGAAGAAAGCCTTTGATAAGAAGGTCAAGCCTCGTGTGTTCCGAGAGGGTGACCTTGTGCTCAAGAAAGTCTTGTCTTTCGCGCCCGATTCTCGGGGCAAGTGGACTCCAAACTACGAAGGTCCATATGTTGTTAAGAGAGCCTTTTCAGGCGGTGCTTTGATGCTTACAACTATGGATGGGGAGGATTTCACTCGTCCTGTGAATTCAGATGCAGTCAAGAAATACTTCGCCTAAATAAAAACAGAATAGCTCGCTAAGTTGAAAACCCGAAAGGGCGGCTTAGGCAAAAATGAGCGTCTCGGTGGATTGAAAACCTGAAAGGGCGATCTAGGCAAAAGTTAGAGACATAAAATAAATAAATGTATGTATCCCGCTAGATTGAGTACCTCACCCTGGGGCAATCTAGGCAAAAAAATAGGGATTTGGAAAGTAACTGCATCCTGACAAGACTTTGTTCTACAATTGTTATCCGTCAGAGATTCTCGCCCATTCATCATCAACCAAAGCTTCAAATACATCAGATTCATAATTGGTGGAGAAATGGTCATTATGTTCAATGTAGCCCTTTTCCAATATACATCACCAATCTCAAATTTGTAAAGATCTATGGAGTATTGCCATTTGCAGACTACCATTCCATCAAATAAATTTGAGCCTTTATCCATTTATTTGCACTCTTATTTGTTTCTATTCAACAAATGTTTTGCATGTTTTAATTGAAAAAATGTCATTGTTTTAAATAATCAAATTTTTCATAATTCGTTTTTAAACAAAGTGAACATTCACAAAGACAAAAGGATACTGGGAATGCCTTCAATGCTCTCCCAAGGATGGTAAGATTCTTGACAGGGTAAGGCAGTTGTTCATATTCCTGGCATGTATGTGTCCTCTTCCTCCTGAGCCTTTTGTGGTTTCTCCCCCTAGCAGAGTGTTGGGAAGATTTATTCCTCCCTCCTTCTTTCAGCAGAATAGTGATTCTTCCTCCTCGGAAGATGTGATTTCATTATTTGGGACAGTGTTTGATGACCTTTGGAAATTTCTGATTTGGTGGTTGTTCCCCACAGAGTTCCATGACCCCCTCTGATGATTTCCCCAGTAGAGTGTTTCCATGGCGGATTTTTGATGATCTTTGCCTCCAGTTGGAATGTTTTGCTCATTCCCCTGCAGAGATCTTTGTTATCCTGGCTTTCTCTCTTGAGATGTAGTACCATATGTTTGATCCTCTATCGTTTGGACTTGTTCGTGTTAAAATGTCTGTTTGTCAGCATTCATCATACACAAGCCATGCATATGTGCATACTGATAATATTCATGTTGCATCCTTTGCCATATATCTTTGTTTGCTATCCCCTGCTAGTTGGTAATACATTTCCCCAAGCGGATGTCGGTGTCTGAACTCCCCATATAGAGTCAGCCCCTTAAGCAGAAAGTGTTTATCTTTCCTCCCATATTCCCCACCGAGTTATATCCTCGTGGATGATGATTATTTCTGTTTCCTCCCAACACATATATTGAGATGAGAGTCCTCATTGAGTTATATCCTCGCTGGGACGAGTCTTGATTCAGCTTGCCTCTTTAGTTTAATCCTAGATTGGCTTCATTGTGACTGTTTCCTGCGCTTCCCTGTGGTATAAATGAATGATTGCTCAGTAATCAGTAATCATTCATCTTATCCCCGGCGGAGTCTGTGGTTTTCTACCTTTATACTGGTAGTTGTAAACCCTATTTCATCCCCTTGCAGAGTTAAACTCTTGTTCATCCTAATCGATGACGGTTACTTTTCCATGGTTTTCTATCCAGTATCCGGTAGATATAATCCCCTCCTTGATGGTTATCATTATTAAATATTCGGTATTAATAAGTCCTTCACCCCCGGTGATATATCTCTTGGATGATTGCTCTTATCAAGCAGTTTATCCCCAGCAAGCCATCTTTCATTTACCGATTGCCGGTAATGGTTGTTGCTCCCCTTGAATGGTCATTATTATATACCTAGTTTCGGTATCCCGATGCCTTTCTTTGACGGTCGATTTATCCTTTATTAACCCAGTAACCGGTTGAGGATAATCTTCCTGCGAGTATATTATCTACGTTCTGACGGTAATAGAAAATATATCTCATGCACTCTTTGGTCGAAGCATTTTGTTCTTCCCCAGTTGAGTAAGATTCGTATCCCTTTTTGGAATCGAATGTCCATCCTATAATCGAGTTTGCTTTTAGCCCTCTTTCGGATGATGAGTGTCTTGGGAATATTCCCCAACTCACGTTTTGGTTGGTCACCTATTATATGCCCAGTAACCGGTATCCTTGGTGTTCCTTCCTTCTGCTCCCTATTATGACCTTATGTCCCCCCGCGGAGTCAGTTCTTTCCTGAGCCAAAGTTTACCTTTTTAGGTATACCTCAGATGATTTCGGACGTTTGATATCTCTCACCCTTGTACTGGTCTTAGATATTCATTCCTCCCAAGCTTGCTGTTCTCTCACCTTTATACCGGTGTTCAGATCGCATGTCTTCTTGAGCTTATTACCCAGTAACCGGTAATACCTCATTTGTTATTTCACCACCTGAGTCCGGATTTTATCCGAAGTATCCGTTATGGATAATTTTTGTTGTATTCGCATTACTTCCCAATACATGCGCCTTTGAGTCAGCTCGGGTCTTTCCATGGATTTACTCCTTTTGGAATTTTGCTCCCCAAGCTTTGAAGTCGTGACCTGCTCACGCATTTTATTCCTTTCTTATCCCCATGAGAGTCCCAGAGTCTCTGTCCCATGGAGTAAATTACTCATATTGATTATTAGTTTCTCCTGATTTCTTTTACTTCTTTGTGGACGCATATCTCCACAGAGTATTACCTTTTGCATACATACATTCGCATCATGAGGTCTCTTAGGGACCAAAATTCGTCTCTCTGTTATTATTTAAGCCCATTCTACCGCGTCGAGACGAAGATTTTAACCTTCACTTCTCCGGCTAGAATGACCTTGAATAGGGGCATCTGTGAGACCCAAATTTTGTCCCTAAGATCCCTCATGGCATCATAACATTGCATTTGCATTGCCTCAAGGATCATAAGCATCTTGGTTCCCCTTCACCTTTGGGTGGGACCTCTTGTGAGTGGTTTGAGATCACCAAGCATGCTTGAATTGTATATTATTTCTTTTCTTATTTTGTTTACTAACCAAAAGCACAAAAATATGTCACTAACATCTTTTGTTTGTAGCTTGAGCAATCATAAGATCAAAAGCCTCTAGGAGATCATAAGTAGAAAGATATGACCAAGAGAAGATGAAAACAAGCATGGTAATGGTTCCTAAAGCTCTCATCCATCAAATATGCCTCCCTAACATCTCAATTCATCATTTTTGATCAAAGCAAGTCAAAAAGTTTGGGGTTTGTTCCCCAAGGAAACCCTAATTCATCTGTGTACCACAATGCCTTGCTCTTGAAGCAACCTCAGCCCATGATCAAATACAATCAAGGGAAGTTCTCTCATTCATCATTTCTTGCATATTTGAACTTATTTTAGTGTCCTCAATCATCAATTTATCAATATATGAGTCTTGGACTTGAGAAGTTTATCAGTCAATTCATCTGATTATTTTGAAATGCACTGAGACCTAACTTTTTATGTGTTGGTCAAATGGAGATAATACCAAAAGAAAAAATGTTCTTAAGCACAATATGAACAACTTTAATGTTTATCAAAAATTTATTTGAAGCTTGGAAGGTCATCTCCCATTCCAAGTAATTATAGGTCATTTTGACTGAAACCCTAATTTTGGGTCAACTTCCCAAGAACATAACTCATTAATTTTTTATTATTTTGAGGTGGGATCAAATGCATTGGACAGATTAAGATGTCTACTTCAAAGAGTATGTTGAACAAAACTTCAAAGTATCAAAGGAAATACATTTGATAATGCAAAACATTATAGGTCACTTTGGACCAAATGCATTGAAAGTCAAAAAAGTCCAACTTCAAGTGCCCATAACTCTTTCATCAAAAATCCAAATGATGCAAAATTTAAGTCCATTTTTATTTTCTTGAAAAGATATACAACTTTGATGTTGAAGGTTTTTTCATTTGAGGTTTGCATCATTAAAACAGAGGGGCTTGAACATTGGCCAAATTTGGAAACTTCACCTTTGCATGTTTTGCACCTTACACTTTAAACTCAAAATTCACTAATTTCCACACTTCAAATGGATTTTTGCCCAACATAACATTTGTTCCTTACATCAAGACCTTTCCAACCATTACTCACATGCTCATGTTTGGATTTGGCAAATGGCCTTTTCGAAGAGGAGAGGTTTTAGGCATAATTGTGTGTAACATGTTGAAACTCATTGCACAAGCCTATGCATTGCCAACTACACGCCCATTTCAGCTCAATTATACTTCAGATTGCATTTGGCATTGGATTTGGGCGTTCTACATGATCATGCAAGCCCGTGCAATGCATATCCTCTTGCCATGCACACGGATTTTCCACCTCCTTGCATCAACTTCTACTATGAATACACTTGCTTGCTTCACTTGAAATGATCCATGAATCAACCTGAAATGCTGCTGAACTGAAAACCAAACCTCTCACCAAAGGAACGATTTCATTTTCACTCAAATTTCTCAGATCTGAAATTCAACTAAATCTGGTTGAATTTCTAGATCTAAAGTTCCTAGTGATCGCGACTTTATGAGTCGAATTTGGGGTACAAACTGCAAGTGCACAGTTCTATCGCGTAGTTTTAGAAGATATCGATCCCACAGGAACTTATGAATCGATATACCGTTTTCTAAGGTTACTTCGTAAAGCTAAGGCGGGTAATACTTTGATTGTTTGGGGAAAAGTTAAAACTAATAATAGGATCTAAATTAAA
Organism: Lathyrus oleraceus; assembly: GCF_024323335.1. Taxonomy (NCBI): domain Eukaryota; kingdom Viridiplantae; phylum Streptophyta; class Magnoliopsida; order Fabales; family Fabaceae; genus Lathyrus; species Lathyrus oleraceus. Next base: position 354,396,005 of record NC_066585.1, on the reverse strand, counting down.
TATCAACTAAACGGATATCGGTATGTAGTTCGTCGTAATTAGGGAATCAATTCTTCGCTGGTTTCTTGGTTTTCAAATAAATCTTTTCAGTTGACACTATTGATTAAAAGTCTTATCTCAAACTCTCGCTCTATTGAATAAACTATGATTTTATATTAACGTAGTTGTCACTTATTAGTTAAGTCAAAAACCACTTTTTGAAAACAATAGACTCCGTAGAAACTCTTTTTAAGAAAACACTAATCGTTTAAACACCCTTGTCTCAAACTCTCGCTCTGTTGACTTAGGTTATACAATTAAATTCAAATGCTTAACTCTCGTCCTCACATTCAACCTTTAAAAATACTTTTTGAAAAAGATTAGAATTTAATTTACTCTAAAAATTGCTTTCGCCCTGATCTAGAATTAATGTCCAATTTACACTTCCAGTTAAAAACTCAAACTCTCGTTCTATTGATTTTAACTTCTTTATGTCTTTTACTTTCGTACAAAAACCTTGTTATTAAACCTGTAAGTTGAGACCGTAAAAAGAGTGATTTTATTTTAAACTTAATTAAACCAACTTAGTTGTGATTCCTTTATTCCGCTTACTCTACATACCGATACCTAAATAAATTAGCCAGACATGCTAAACAGATCTAAATAATTATCATGCATAAACAGATTCATCTCAGGCAAATAATATAAATCAACAATAAAGCAGGGCATATATAAATTCAAACAATAATTAAAGAACCTGAGTAATTAATAGCGGTCTTGAACATCCACCACAGACCGGTTGGATTTGTTCTTGAATTCTTCAATCAGACAGAAAAATAAAAGTGAAGGAATAAAAATCTAGGATCTAACGTAAGGTTAGATCTAGTGAAAGGTACACAATAATTTCCGGTGTAGAAACTATTTTGCAAAAAATTAATTAATTGCTGGAAAGGAAAATAGAAATTGCAAAGGGAAAAAAATAAAGACTGTAAAAATAATGCTGTAAAATATGCTTGCACTGCTGGAAGAGAAAAAGCGCGGAAAAGAAAAAACGGCCGAGGAAAAAGCAGAAAAAAGAGAGACGTAGGGTTTTTGCCAAAAGCTACTATTTATATTAGTCACTTTTGTAACTGCTTCCAAAGGTTTTCCGTGTACATAGCCTTCATGTTGCAAACTGTCAAGCGTAACAATAGGCCTCAACGTCTTTGTTGCGCTTCTGGAGCCAAAAATATAGGAGAATGGTGTGACGTCCGTCACACCATGTGTTACGCTCGTAACACAAGTGGGCATAGCGTGACGCTCGTCACAGCCTGTGTAACGCTCGTCACAGGCATAGCGCCTGTACTTTTTGGGCTGGGCTTTGGCTTTTGATATTTGCTACTTTTCATTCCTTTTTCACCTCCTTTTCTTCCTTTTTCACTTCCTTTTCAAATAAGCTACCTGAGACAAATAGAAAGAAAATACCGAGTAATATCGCGTAAAATGAAATAAACTGAAGTAAATAATAATATAATTTTATTAAATCAAGTCCTAGAATGTGATATTATTTCATGTTATCACCTAGACCTCTCTCTCATAATCCATTGAAGTTCTGTTTGGCCAAAGAAAGCAAGGAAGCAAGCTCAGATCACCACAATCCAAAGGTTCTCTTCAACTGGTTTTTTCTTCGAAACTCACTATTTCTTGACCTATTTGCTTGGCTATTGTGTTGTCTGAAGTCCTCTCCATAGAGGCATCATTGTTGTGCATTCAATTTTCAAAATCTAACAAGTTCATGATGAACACCATCAAGTTTCAACCTCTTATTTCTCTCACTATGGAGATCTAGAGTAGAAATGGATGGTACAGGGGTGATGTACATCACCCCAGCTTTGATTTGGTACCTAGATCGTGGATTTTGGTTGAGTTTGGAGGACCTGCAACTCTGGCCGGAGCTTGAGTGCTCGCCGGAGAAGACGGTGGCGCTGGCCACCGTCCACCATGCCAGATTCAATCTGGATCGTTGGATGCATCTCCCACGTTTTAATCTCAGCCATGCATTTTGTTTACTTTCAATAATGCCACATGTTTCGCATTGACTAAAGCCTACCATGGAAGCGCGCATGTGGAGCGTCTGATCAGCCACGTCAATTAATGAGGCTTGATCAGACGCTCCTGATTTTTTTTATTTTCCTATTTTTTGATTTAATTTCTCTTATTCCTTTTATTTTCAAAAATTCATACCTTCTTCATTTTTAATCCAAAAAATATGGGACCAATTGCATTCTTCTCCAAATAATTTCTAGTTTCTAATTTTGATTTTTAATATTTTTTATTTTGTCATTTGATATATTTTGTGAATTTTCTCTTTTCTGGTTATTTTTAATTCATTTTAAATAGTTTTTGATATTCAAAAAATACAAAAATATTTTCCTAACCTATTTGAATGATGATGGGTCTATGAAAAATATTCTCATCAACTTTTTAATTGATTTGAGATTTATTTGAGATTTTAGTTCAATTAGGTTATTTTATTCATTTTTAATTGATTAAAAATAGTTTCTGACTTTTAAAAATGCTGAAATTGTTTGTCAAACTTTGTTTGACCTTGTTGAACTTGGGATAAATCACTTGGACCTTTCAAGGTTGATTTGAAGTGATTTTGAAGTTTGACCTTTCTTTTATTTTTAATTCAAGTTTATTTTGATATTAAAAATGCCAAAAATATTTTGCTTATTATTTGACCTCCAATCTTCATCCCATTTATGGTTTCTCATGGTTTGACTTTGACTTCAAATGTCATTTGCTAAACACACATGTATTGGTACATTTTATTTCACCTTATGCACTTTATTCTTTCCATTTCCTTTTCCATTATTCATCTCTTTCTTCTTCTTCTTCTTTTATCTCTTTTGATCAATGAGTTGAAGGTTGATAACTTAGCATTGATTAGGGAGACTTAATCTTCCTTGATTCAAATCTAATTCATCTTGATCAATTGATCAAGTGAATGGCTTTGCATTAAGGATAGGTTGTTTCCTAAATCATGCAAAAGACTTAAACCAATACAAGATCAATTCTCTTCTTCTTTTTGGCATGGCAAGTTGTTGGAACCTGGTTCACTAATCAAGACTTCTAACTTGTGTTGTTGCCTACATTATTATTGACCGGCCTCAGATAGTTGTGACTTCTACATAAGTCCAATAACAATTGCTTAACATAGCGCTAAATTTGCCTTATGGCACACTAACTACTAACACTAACTATTAACCATTAACATTTACTTTTTCTCTTTACTTTTATTAAATTTACTATTCTTGCATATATTATTCATTTTTTTTTCCTTTGCTCACTTGAGCACATGTTTATGTTAATGCAATTTGCCTTTTGCTCACTTGAGCATATAATTGTGTATATATCTTTTGTGCTTGTGTTTGTCTGTTTGTTGTGAACCAAATGCAAAGAATTGGACAAAATGGACTTAGATCTTAGGACTTTACCTAAGCTAATGGAGTTTGAAGAGAAACTAGGCCTCATGCCTTTAGAATGCTATAAATTTCAAAGAGCAACTAGGCCTCATGCCTTTAGAATGCTTAAAGCTTGAAGATGAACATTGAAAGGACCATATTCTAAACTCCCTCTTGTCCATTCTTTGATTTGTAAATAGAACCTTTTGATGTGTGTGTTTCTTTGTGTTAGGGATTTCTACTTGAGCCAAATTGATGAACCATTACCATGAGCTCCTAAGAGAGAGAGATTCAAGATACATTGAGGAACCTTCCAAGAGTTCATTTGATTGTTGATTGCTTGAGTTTATGCTTATGTGATTGCTTATTCCAAAGGATGGGAGCTACTTGGATCATCCATATGATCTCAAGAGAGGAACTCCTTTTTGTGGTTTTGTTTCTTATCCCTCATCTCTTGTATGTTTAGGACCTTAGCCCTTCTTCTTCTTCTCTCCACTCTAACCTAAGCCAAAACCTTTGTGCAAACATCTAACACTTGTTTTAAACATTAGAAACCTAAGCCTTATGCTTTTGATTTTCAAACTTTCTTTTCATAACACTTATTTTGCATTGAACTTCTAAGTCAACTTTGACCATATTTTGTACATACTTTTCATTGGTAAATATAACCCATTCAAAAATCTTTTGTGGTTTCAATGGCCACTCTCTTAATCAAAACTTTTTCATAACCTTTAGCTATTAGGTTTGAGTTATCCTTGTGGTAGATGTAATACTCACCTATATCCTTAGTGATTGACAGTGAGTCTTCCATGATTATTATAGGGTTATCCCCTCACTAGCATGTTGAAGTTATCCTAACATGGTGGATTTGTGGTTTTAGGTTGAGTTTTCTCCCTTGGATAACAAAAGACCTTAAGGCTTTTGGACCAATCAATCCACTCACTCATTTTGAGATTTTTACCCCGAACTACGAGGTTTTGATCCTAATCTTTTTTAAGATGGTACGTAGGCAATGGGTTTATCCATCCAAACACAAATGTAAATAAACTTGTATATTCTCTTCTCATCTCTTCAGTCATGTTTGCACAAACAAATTTTTTCACAAAAAAAAATAACAACCTTATAACATGTATGAAAAGGGCTCCCTAGGAGTACCTAGGATGTTTTGGGTGCCTAACACCTTCCCATTGCATAACCAACCCCCTTACCCAGATCTCTGACTCTCTTTTACTAGTTTTTGATTTGATAAAACTTTTAGGTTTTTGTTCGCTTTCTAACCATTCTTTTGGATAAATAGAAGTGCGGTGGCGACTCGACTTGTATGATTTACCTTGGATTTAGTCAATATCTCTAATGGTAACGAATACCCCGCTACATAAAAATGGCGACTTCACTGGGGAGAACATTTGTCTAGTGGGTTTTGCCTACTTTTCATTTTTGTTGTATTGTTGTGTATATTGTTTTGTGATATATTTTTGTGCAAATTGGGATTACTGTATTGTATGTAATGATTGAATTTCTTAAATATTAATTCCTTGTATGCTTGGTGATCTTTGTGAGATGAGTTCTATACCCGGACTCGAGTGCACTTAGGATAGGAGAATGGAACAGTCTTGTTGACTTGTGTGGAGTTATTCCTTAGCAAGTTGACTTGCAAATCCATTCACTTGGTGGAGGTCATGTTGGGATCAATAATGTCACAAAAGTAGTTGTGGTTAGACATTACTCTTTCCAATATGAACCTTAGAAGCCAGGGACCTTAGTTTACCGAGCCCATCTTGGCCTATTCTTAGGATGTAGTGCGAAAGTCGTTCAAGTGTAAGAGTTGATACGATTGTTACGCGATACTACACTCATAAGAGTCTCTCTTGAGGATACTTTTGGAATACGAGTAGTCGTCTATCCGATAATATCCGAAAGATGGGATGATGACTATGGGAACCTCTTGTAGAACATGTTTGGCAGGTTTAAACCCTAGTACACTCCCTTTGGGTGGTTCTTAACTGAGACTCCATTCTCGTGACTCGCAACAAACCCTTGATTCATGGTTGATCCATTCATGTATCCTTAATATCAATGGAACTTGGGTGTTGATAAGGTGTAAACCATAATCCACCAAAATGGATGATTGATATTAAGGATAACATGATCCATCCCATGACCTTTGTTTGGTGTGCTTTGCTTGATCCTTGAGTGTGATTATCGCATTCATGTATTCATGCACCCATTTGCATCCATATCATCAATAATGAAGAAAAGTTTCAAGGAATTTAAGAGGTCTATTTGCAAATTTTCAGACATGGAAAGACAAAGAAGGAATACAAAGAAGTGCAGCTTCAGACAACCAGATTTGAAAGAGTTAAGGAATTTGACATCCTATGTACTAGATCCCTTGGGTTTCAAGGCTCGTTTTGGGAAGCTTCTTCCTCTTCTGACTACTCAGGTGGATGAAGGATGGATGAGTGTATTGGTGCAGTTTTATGATCCTTTGTACTGTTGCTTCACATTTCTGGATTTTCAGCTTTTTCCCACGCTTGAGGAGTATGCCTATCTTGTGGGTATACCTATTCTAGACCAGTTGTCGTTCAGTGGCTTGGAGAGTATTCCTACTTCTCAAGATATAACAGACATGTTGCATATAGATGAATCTATGGTTGGTGCTCATATGACTACCAAAGGTGGAATTCAAGGTCTCCCTTCTGAGTTCCTCATTGCTCAAGCTATTATGTATGGAAAGGCCATGAGTGAGGACGCCTTTGAGGCCATATTTGTACTTCAACATTAGAAACCTAAGCCTTATGCTTTTGATTTTCAAACTTTCTTTTCATAACAATTATTTTGAATTGAACTTCTAAGTTAACTTTGACCATATTTTGTACATACTTTTCATTGGTAAATATAACCCATTCAAATATCTTTTGTGGTTTCAATGTCCACTCTCTTAATCAAAACTTTTTCATAACCTTTAGCTATTAGGTTTGAGTTATCCTTGTGGTAGATGTAATACTCACCTATATCCTTAGTGATGGACAATGAGTCTTCCATGCTTATTATAGGGTTAACCCCTCACTAGCATGTTGAAGCTATCCTCACATGGTGGATTTGTGGTTTTAGGTTGAGTTTTCTCCCTTGGATAACAAAAGACCTTAAGGCTTTTGGACCAATCAATCCACTCACTCATTTTGAGATTTTTACCCAGAACTACGAGGTTTTGATCCTAATCTTTTTTAAGATGGTACGTAGGCAATGGGTTTATCTATCCAAACACAAATGTAAATAAACTTGTATATTCTCTTCTCATCTCTTCAGTCATGTTTGCACAAATAAATGTTTTCACAAAAAAAAACAACAACCTTACAACAAGTATGAAAAGGGCTCCCTAGGAGTACCTAGGATGTTTTGGGTGCCTAACACCTTCCCATTGCATAACCAACCCCCTTACCCCGATCTCTGACATTTTTACTAGTTTTCGATTCGATAAAACTTTTAGGTTTTTGTTCGCTTTCTAACCATTCCTTTGGATAAATAGAAGTGCGGTGGCGACTCGACTTGTATGATTTACCTTGGATTTAGTCAATATCTCTAATGGTAACGAATACCCCGCTACAGTTACTTCTTGCCTAATACCCGGCAAAAATATCCCTGTTTTTCTCCTCAGTAGAGTCCCCAGTGGATCTATTCCCCCCAGAAAGTATATCCTTGATATGTTCATCCTAACCGGTGACGAATATCTTTCTCTCCCCTGCCTGAGTTTATCCTTGATATGTTCATCCTAACTGTTGACGGATATTCTCATCTTTGGTATTCTACCCAGTAAAAAGGTAGTTCTAATCCCTATTTTGTTCCTCGAAGAGTTAATCCTTGATATGTTCATCTTAACCGGTGACGGATATCCTCTCATGGTATGCTATCTAGTAACTGATAGATGTAATTCCTATTTTCTCTCCTCACCAGAGTCTATCCTCGATAACCGGTGACAGATTTTCTCTTTGATGGTATTCTATCCAGCATTTGATAGATGTAATTACTACTTTTTGTTCAGTTGGTATATCCTTGATATGTTCATCCTAACCGATGATGGGTATCCTCCTTGACATTCCCAAGAAAGTTTATCGTTGATATGTTCATCCTAACCGATGACGGATTTTCTTCCCTGTTGAGTTTATCCTTGATATGTTCATCCTAACCAATGACGGATACTCTCATCTTTGGTCTTCTACCCAGTAATTGGTAGTTGTAAATCCTACTTTCAGCAGTTTTTCCCTAGTAAGGCTATTCTTACCTAGTAACCGGTAATGAATACTCCCTCCTGGTGGTTCCCAGTGAGTCATCCTTGATATGTTCATCCTAACAGATGACATATGTCTTCTTTGTCAGATCTTTATTATCTCCTTACCCAATAGCAGGTAGTAGATGATAGATTTCTGCTCCTCCTGTGTTGAAGTTTATTTCTTCTCCAATTGAGTTGAGTGCGTATTTCCTTAGCGAAATCGCTTTTCCTACATGATTCGATTACATCAGTGTTATCCTGATCTACTCGCTTTCCCTGTAGATGTTTTGTTTCCCCAATTGAGTCTTTCCATTTTTTATGGAATTCCTCTAGTCCCCCAGCAATTTTAAGTCGTAGCCTAGCCTATGCATAACCTCATTTATCCCCCCAGAGTCTTTGTCTCCCTAGTGAGTTTTCCTCATGGAATGCATTATACTCTTACGGACTTTCGGTCTCTCTGATTTCTTTTCCTCTATGGCAATATTTCCCCATAGAGCATTAACTTTTACATTCATATCATGCGCATCATGAGGTCTCTTAGGGACCAAAATTTGTTTCTATATGTTGTTATTTAAGCCCATTCTACTGAGTCGAGCCGAAGATTTTAACCTTCACCTCCTCAGTTAGAATGTCCTTAGATAGGGGCAGCTGTAAGACCCCAATTTTGACCCTAAGATCCCTCATGCAATTTCATCATAAGCATTAGCATTGGGATCATACCTTGGCATCCTCCTTACCCCTCTCTCATTGGGTTTGTTTTGGGAGAGATCACCAAGCACCATGTGATTGTATCATACTTGTATATTATCATTTTACTAACCAAAATACCAAAACTATGTCTTTGCATTTGCCTAACTCTTTTGTAGGTAGGGGCATGATCACATTGATTTGTCAAGTTCATATCTAGTGTTTGAGGCCCTCATGATAAAGAGCATAACCATGAATTTTATCCAAGAATGATTATAAGCATCATATATGAGTTCCATTGATTCCTACATGTTATATTGATCAAGTTTTCTTCAAGAATTTGGAGGTGATTTGCCTTGGAAACCCTAGTTTGACTGGGTATCTTAAGTAACTTCTTCAACAAGCCATCTCACCAATTGATCAAATTTCTCAAGGGAAACTTCAAAATTCATCATCTTATGCATGTATGATCTACCATGAGCCAATAAAGTCAAAAGAATTGAAGGTTAGCAAGTTGGTTGATGGTGGTTGGCCAGATGAATTCATATGATCAAAACTGGGTCTCCTTAGACCCTATCTCCTACACTTTTCACCATATGAAAATGATTCCAAGATAAACGTTACTCTAAATGACATTCCAAACAACTTTCATGTTGAGACCTAGAGCTATTTTTGCTTGGAAAATCATTTTCTATGTTGAAACATTATAGGTCATTTTGTTTAAACCCTAATTTGAAAGTCAACTTCCCAAGGCCATAACTTACTCAATTTTTTATGAGATTAAATATTTCCAAGTTGCACAATCAAATTAAAGATGTCTACTTCAACTTTGATGTTTGGAGTGAGAGCAAATTTAACTTTTATGAGCATGTGATATGAGGATACATTATAGGTCATTTTTTAGTTATACCATTGAACAAGTGATTTTTCCAAACTTCAAAAATGCATAACTCTATCATTCTAAATCCAAATTACATGTAATTGGTGACCATTTTTAATTTCTTTGAAAGAGCTACAATTTTTATGAAGACACTTTTCTCATTTGAAGCTTACATAAAAAGTTAAGCAAGGTGGAATATTGAGATATATGGCTTGACACTTAGAAAAAATTTCAACATGGTGAAGTTTCCAAACTTCCACCTTCAAATTCACCATGATCCAAGATCCCAACGAAAACGTGTTCAACATCAAACTTGTTCCCCTTGATCCAAGCTTTCCAAAGAACCCAAGTTCATGCATTTTGGATGAACTTTGCTAGGGCTGCGCATGGCTTTAACAGAGTTTCACCATTGGAGGAAATCAAATGTCCAAAACTCCATTTCACATTGCCTTGCCAATAAAGCATCATTTGAACTTCAGTACAATTGCAATTGGATCAAAATGGATTGCTTCATGGGCCTGTACACGCCCATGCAAGCTTGTGCATCACATTTCCAAATTTAGAAAATTTTCAAGTGTGCAATTATCAATCCCAAATGCTATAAATACATGGCCTCTTAGCTCATTTCAAGAACACCTTGCGTGCTAGCTTTGCCTCCCCAATTCAAACCCTCTCATTCTAAAGGAAAACCTGATAACTTTCAATCTGAAAATTGAGTTTGAATCTCAACTGTTTGGAGATTCAAGAACTTCAGGATCCAAAACCTTGCACCATTGCTAACCACTCTCTGCAAGCTTCTCAAGTGTGATCAGATCATGTTTGAAGCAAGAAACCTCAAGTTCTGCACATCATTGAAGGTAATTTTCAGAAAACTTCATCTCTTCGATTCTCACTCAATTCCCATCAATTCTCATCAATTCTCTTGGATCTTTGGTTGTCTGAAGTCCTACCAATGTACACAAGAAGATTGAGTTGCTTAGAGGTCAAATTGAAGAAACTCAGTTGACACACCTCAAAATTCAACTCCTCATATATTTCTATATATGTGGAGTTAGTCAAAATTGAGGTCAGATTCGTGATCTACGCCATTTTTCTTTCAGATGATTTCCTCCTTTTTTATTTTGGTGATGGTTGAGGATGGACCAGTTCGGTGAGGTCCGCCGGAGAAGACCGGAGCTATGGCTCCGGTAGTGCGTTGGCACGTCTCCCAGCCACAAGATCCATTCAATTTGTTTTAATCTTAGGTGTTGGTTTTGATTACCACGTGTGTGGCGCGCTGACTAGGTTCCATCATGGAACACGCGTTTGTGTCCACTTGATCTGCCACCTCAATTAATGAGGGAGATCAAGTGGTCCACGTTTTTTTGATTTTATGATTTTAATTTTTATTCCTTTGATTTTCATTAATTCATTTTAATTTTAATATTGATCCAAAAAAATGAGAGTTTCACCAAATAATTTCAAATAATTTCCTCTTTCATATTTTGAATTAAAATTATTTTTTGGATCATTATTAATATTTTTCATGATTTAATTGATTTTGTGAATATTTTTAATTGTTTAAAAATACTTTTAAGTCTTTAAAAATTCTAAAAAATTTTCTCTAAGGTCCTTTGGCCTTGATTGACCTATGATAAATCTCATGGTCATTTCTTTGGGGTTTTGATGAGGATTTAGGAATTTGACAAACCATATTTAATTTAAATGCCTTATTTTAGTATTTTTAATTTGAATAAATGCCAAATAATTGTATTGACCCATTGTGATGATTTGTGTAAGTTTGAATCATGTTGTTGGGCCTTGGTCAAGGTTGATTCGACTTTGTTAAGTTAATATCATTGAATTTAAGGGATTGATGGAATGTACATTCCATCTCCCAAAATGAATGAATGATATTAATTTGGTAAAAGTCCTCCTTTGACCAATTTGAGTTTTGATCCATTCCCTTCCCCCTTCACCTCATTCCCCTTCTTTATGCATTCATCTCATTTGGCCTATGATATCTTTAAGTCCTAAGGCTAGTTGATTGCAAAATTAACATAAGTTCTACTCATTTGCCATTATTCATACCATTCTAGTTATTTATGTTAATGTAATTTTCCCTTTGTCCATTGGGACCATATTGTATGATATATCTTGCTTGTGTATATTTTGTTTGTTTGTGTGGTCTTGGACCATTAATGTATATAATAAGAACAAAAACCCTAATAAACTTTTGTGTGCACTGTTGACTTGATCTTGGACAAATTGGACTTAGAATTTAGGCAACCTCCCTATGCTAAAGGACTTGGCCAATGCCAACTTTTGTGAAACCAAGTGATTGCAATTTGAAACTTCATATGATACATCATTCAAGATCCCTTTGAGTTCATCTACAACATGATCATTGTGAAACTGTTATTTTGAACCTATCACTTATGGAATTCATCTGCTACACGGGTTTAATCTGAGGAAGATCATGAAATGGCTAAGCTTGGATGTGGCTATCTTTATTTGATGCCTTGCTCTTCAAGATAATAATATGCATTGTCTGTTGCTTGATTCTAATATCCAAGGGAACTTGGGGTTTCTATATGGCATCTTGCCTATTGGATTGCTAACCATCGGTCAGATCTTTTCAACTCTTAACTTTTAATTTTGTGCATAGGATTAGTCTTTTCATCTTCTCCCAATTTCTTTTATCTCAAAATCTTTTCCTCCTTTCAAAAACTTCTTTGTTTGAACTTGTTATTTTTCTAAATTTTGACCACTTTGCAAGATAGAAACTTTGGTCTTATGCCATTGCATTTTCAAACTTCTCTTCTTAATCAAACTTGTAAATAGACTTAACTATACTTGACCTATACATTCAAAATTCAAAAAAGAACTAACTAATTCAAACCATTTTCAGGCCTTTGTGCCTTTCAAACTTAATTTTTGTTAAAAGCAATGCATTCACTTTGAAATTTGTATCACAAACTACGAGGTTTTGATCCCTCATTTTTATGTTGGTACATAGGCACAAGTCTGAAGGTCTTGTCAAACATAAAGATATAATTAATGAATTCCTTTCTCATCCCCTCACTCTATTTATTTGTAAACATCACTTTGTACAAAATACATATGCACACAAGAAAGGGCTCCCTAGGAGTACATAGGACACTTTGGGTGCTAACACCCTCCCTCTGTGTAACCAACCCCTTACCTGTAATCTCTGACATTTTATTATTTTTGATTTGAAATCTTCAAACTTTTGGGTTTTGTTCGTACTTTTCCTCTTTCCCTTGGAAACAATAAAAGCGCGGTGGCGACTCTTGTTATTTGATGTCTAGCTTATCCATAGCTTGATGATCATGAATTTACCGCTACAGAGGTCGCCAAGAATAAGAGTTGAGCCGGTTTGGGTTTCCAACAAGGGTCGCCAGTTGAAGATGTGCAACCCAGTTTCTGTAGTGGAGGGTTCATCCATGGTAATGAACAACACTCAACTGCAGTGATTAAGGAAGATGAAGATGAAGACTGTACCAATTTTGTGACGCATGGAAAAGCTTGCAACAATTGGACCGCTGTCGACGTTCCTGTTATTGTTCATCTCTCTAACTAATTGTTTTTATAATTTTTGAAAATCCTTCTCCTATGCCAAAGGGAGAAGTGAACATTGTTTGGCATCTTTTAACTTGATCATTAGTAAAGTGCAATTCTATTCATCCACATCTATGATGTTTTTATTTTTACTTTTCGCTTTTCTGAAAATGGTAATCACAAAAAAAACACATAAATAAATAAACAATAGTTTGCCATCTGCATAATATTTGGTCACAATTCACTAAAATCAAAATATCAAATCATTATACAGGTTGGTTTCTAAATCCATTCAATACAATGATCCTACTCCTACTCCAAACTTTTAATTCCTTGTGCTTGAGGCTGAGGAAGAAAGTGATAAAGAAGTGTCTGATGAATTGACTTGTCTACTTAAGAACGAGGAAAAAGAAATTCAGTCGTTCGAAGAGCAGATTGAGTTAACCAACTTGGGTTCCGAGGATGATGTGAAGGAAGTCAAAATTGGGTCTCAATTGTGTCCAGAGGTTAAGGGGTTAGTTGATCTTCTCCGAGAGTATTCAGATGTGTTTTCTTGGTCCTATTAAGACATGTCTGGATTGGATGCTGAGATTGTGGAGCATAGACTGCCATTGAAGCCAGAATGCCTGTCAGTCAAGCAGAAGTAGAGAAGGACTCATCCTGATATGATAGTGAAAATCAAAGAAGAAGTGCAGAAGCAGATTGATGATGGTTTCCTTATTACTGCTGAGTATCCGCAGTGGGTGGCCAATATTGTGCCTATTCCAAAGAAGGATGGAAAAGTTCGTGTGTGTGTTGATTATAGAGATTTTAAAAAAGCTAGTTTGAAAGATGATTTCCCTCTTCCACACATTGATATGTTGGTAGACAATACAACTAAATTCAAAGTCTTTTCATTTATGGACGGATTTTCCGGTTATAATCAGATCAAAATGGCACCCGAAGATATGGAGACGACCACATTCATTACACCTTAGGGAACAATCTGTTATAGAGTGATGTCTTTCGGTTTAGAGAATGCTGGTGCAACTTACCAGAGAGCAATGACCATTCTTTTTCATGATATGATGCATAAAGAGATCGAAGTCTATGTTGATGCTATGATTGCTAAATCCAGTGACGAAGAAGGACATGTTGAGCATTTGTTGAAGCTATTTCAGCATTTGAGGAAGTATAAGCTCCGCTTGAATCCCAATAAGTGTACATTTGGTGTTCGTTCTAGTAAGTTTCTGGGCTTTATTGTCAGCGAGAAGGGTATTAAAGTTGATCCTGCCAAGGTCAAAGCAATACAAGAGACGCCTACACCCAAAACTGAGAAGCAAGTCAGAGGTTTTCTCGGCCGCTTGAATTATATCTCGAGATTCATTTCACACATGACTGCCACATGTGCACCTATATTCAAGCTTCTTCAGAAAGATCAGTCTTGTGATTGGATCAAAGATTTCCATAAAGCTTTTGACAGTATCAAAGAGTATTTGCTCGAGCCTCCGATCCTGTCTCCGCCTGTTGAAGGAAGACCTTTGATCATGTGTTTGACTGTGCTTGAAGAGAGTATGGGTTGTGTTCTAGGTCATCAAAATGAAACTGGAAAGAAAGAATATGTTATTTACTACCTCAGTAATGAGTTCACCGACTGTGAGACTCGGTATTCTATGCTAGAGAAGACTTGTTGCTCATTGGCTTGGGCTACTAAGCGTCTGAGTCAGTATATGTTGAATCATACCACTTGGTTGATATCCAAAATGGATCCAATCAAGTATATTTTTGAGAAGCCTGCTTTAACTGGGAGGATTTCCCATTGGCAGATGTTATTATCAGAGTATGATATTGAATACCGATCTCAGAAAGCGATCAAAGGTAGTATCTTGGCTGACCATTTGGCTCACCAACCAATTGAAGATTACTAGTCAGTGCAGTATGATTTTCCTGGTGAAGAGATTTTGTACTTCAAGATGAAAGATTGTGATGAACCATTGCTTGAAGAAGGGCCAGAGCCTGGTTCCCGTTGGGGCATGGTATTTGATGGAGCTGTTAATTAGTATGGTAATGGCATTAGGGCAGTGATTATTACTCCTCAAGGCACTCGTTTTACGTTTACAACTAGATTGACTTTCAAGTGTACAAACAATATGGCTGAGTATGAAGCTTTCATTATGAGGCTTGAAGAGGCCATTGATCTCAGAATCAAGTATTTAGACGTCTATGGAGATTCAACTTTGGTTGTGAATCAAATCAAAGGTGAATGGGAGACGAATCAACCCGATTTAATATGATATAGAGATTACGCGAGGAGGATTTCAACTTTCTTTACAAAGGTTGAGTTTCATCATATCCCTCAAGATGAAAATTTTGGATGGTGTATGCTCTTGCAACGTTGGCTTCAATGATTATGGTGAAATTTTGGAATGAAGTTCCTAATCTAACTGTGATGCATCTTGATGGGCCAGCGCATGTGTTTGTTGTTGAAGAAGCTAAGATGAAAATCCGTGGTATTATGATATCTAGTTTTTTCTCCAGAGTCAGATTGACCCGCCTGGGGCATATTTGAAAGATAAGAAGACTTTGAGGGGATTAGCTGGCAACTTCTACCTGAATGGTGATGTGCTTTATAAGAGAAACTTTGATATGGTTCTGCTCAAATGCATGGATAGACACGAAGTAGACCTGTTGATGACTAAAGTCCATGAAGGTTCCTTTAGTACTTATTCCAATGGACATGTTATGGCTAAGAAGATGTTGAGAGCAGGTTACTATTGGCTGACAATGGAATCTGATTGTTGCAAGTTTGTGAAGAAATGCCACAAGTGTTAAATATATGCAGATAAGATTCATGTTCCTCCGACATTTTGAATGTCATTTCCTCTCCATGGCCCTTCTCCATGTGGGGAATTGATATGATTGGCATGATTGAACCCAAAGCTTCAAACGGACATCGTTTCATCCTAGTGGCTATTGACTACTTCAAAATATGGGTTGAAGTGGCATCATATGTGAATGTGACCAAGCAAGTTGTTGTAAGGTTCATCAATAATCATATTATATGTCGTTATGGTGTGCCAAGTAAGATCATTACTGAAAATTGATCGAACTTGAATAATAATATGGTGGAAGCTCTTTCCAAAGACTTCAAGATTGCACATCATAATTCTTCTCCCTACAGACCGAAGATGAATGGGGTTGTCGAAGTTGCAAACAAGAACATCAAGAAGATCATTCAGAAAATGTTTGTGACGTACAAGGATTGGCATGAGATGCTCCCATTTTCCTTGCCCGGGTATCGTACATACATCCTCACTTCATAAGGGGAAACCCCTTTCTCACTTGTTTATGGCACGGAAGTTGTGCTCTCAATAAGATCCCCTCATTGCGTGTGCTAATGGAAACCAAGTTGACTGAGGCTGAATGGTGTCAAACCAGGTATGACCAGCTGAATTTGATTGAAGAGAAGAGGTTGACTGCCATGTGTCATGGATAGTTATATTAGTAGAGAATGAAGAAAGCTTTTGACAAGAAGGTCAGGCCTCGTATGTTCAGAGAAGGTGATCCTGTGCTCAAGAAAATTCTATCTTTCAAACCAGATTCTAGCGGCAAATGGACTCCTAATTATGAAGACCCATATGTTGTTAAGAGAGCCTTTTTAGGCGGTGCTTTGGTTCTTACAACTATGGATGGTGAAGAGTTCACTCGTCCTGTGAATGCTAATGCAGTCAAGAAATACTTTTCCTAAAAAGAAAATAGCAGCTCGCTAAGTTGAAAACCCTAAAGGGCGACTTAGGAAAAAATGAGCGTCTCGATGGATTGAAAACCCGAAAGGGCGATCCAGGCAAAAGTTAGAGACATAAAATAGAAGAAAGATTATCTCGATAAATTGAGTACCCCACCTTGGGGAAATTTATGCAAAAATTAGGGATCATGGCAAGTAACTGCAAGTTGTTGATCTTCAGTCTTGAAGACTTTCTTGAGCATAATGTTTGGTTCTGATTCATCTTCAACCAAACCCAAGAGCACAGTGGATATCAAAGTTGGTAGAAGGATTAGCGATCATTGTATTCAATGTAGCCCTTTTCCATGTAAATTACCATTTTTCAACTTTTGTAAAGATTTATGGAGTCTTGTCATTTATAGACTACCCTCCTATCAAATAAAGTTGAGCTTTTACTCAATTGTTTCTACTCTTATTTATTCGGATAATTAGAATTAAATTTTATTGTGATCATTTTGAAATTAAATTTTTAAAATAAAAATCATGAATGCAATTACTTTTTTAAAGACCAATCGATTTCAATAAGGGATGTTCACAGCGGTCCGAGAACAGGTAAGCCTTAAAATGTGAAACATTGTTGGTTTTTCCTCAAGCAGTTGGCATGATCTCTGTTTCTTCCCCAACAGCTTTCCAGGATCTCCAGCCGAATTTTGTTGGTCTCCCCAGCTAAGTTTGTATTTGCCTCCCTCAGGTTGTAGGCGCATCATCACAATAGTTTGCGCGACTCGACAGATTGTGTTTCCCCATAAGTCGCCATCAGAGATGTCCCTAACCTCTGTTAGCTCTGACTCTTGAGCAGTATTTTCGATCCTCTGCAAGGTTGTCTCCCATTTGATATGTTGTTGACCTAAAATTCCCCGCAGAATTGATAATGCAGTTCCCTCAGCAAATCCTCTCCTCTTTTCCCCAACCAGGGTTGAGCCTTTGAGGTGGCCGATTCTCCCCAGTAAATGCTTCCTTCCTGTGAGGAGTGGCTGAGAATTGTATCGATGATTCAGACTAGTGACATTTGTATCCTGTATGATCGTTTTGTCAGCATAATCATATACATATACATATAAATTCATTTCATTATTGCATTAATAATTCAATTTGAGATTCATTGTTTCTCTGATCCTCTGCTACGGTGGTATACTTTTTTCCCCGTGCAGATTTGGTTTGTCTGTCCTCTTTCAATTGTAGAGTGTCAGCCCATAAAGTAGAAAGAATTTAACCTTTCTCATTCCCCACTGAGTTATTTCCTCGTGGATGATTATTATTTCAGTTTCCTCCCAAGTTGATTATCTGGATGGAACCACTCCCCTTGAGATATGTCCTCATTGGGTTGAGTCTTAGATTGACCGTTTCTTTCTAGATCTTACCTAGATAGGTGTTTTTGGTCCCCTGAGAATTTATTACCCAGTAGCTGGTAATTTTCTTCTCAATTGCAAGTATTTTACTTCTACCCTAAGACCTGGTAAAAGTAACCCTTTTCTCCCAAACGGATTCGTTTTCACGTCTCCCAGGAAGTTTATCCTTGATATGTTCATCCTAACCGATGACGGATATTTTCTTCCTCTCCTTTGAGTCTATCATTGATATGTTCATCCTAACCGGTGTCGGGTATTCTATTTTTGGTATTCTACCCAATAAAAAGGTAGTTGTAATCCCTATTTTCTTTCCCCAAAGAGTTAATCCTTGATATGTTCATCCTAACCAATGACGGGTTTTCCTTCTCTTTGCGGTCTTCTTCCCAGTAACCGATAGTTGTAGGTCATGCTTCCCCTCGAAGTTTATCCTTGATATGTTCATCTTAACCGATGACAGATATTATCTTTTCGGTATTCTATCCAATAACTGATATATGTAATCCTTATTCCTCCCCGCAGAGTTTATCCTTGATATGTTCATCATAACCGGTGACGAATATTCTCTTAACTGGTATTCTATCTAGTATCCGATAGATATAATTCCTACTTTTTCAAGCAGTTTATTCTTGATATGTTCATCTTAACCGGTGACGGATATCCTTCCTAATGTCCCCTTTGATTCTATCCTTGATATGTTCACTTTAATCAGTGATGGATATTCTCTTTCTTTGCAGTCTTCTGCCCAGTAACTGGTAGCTGTAAATACTATTTAGCTTTCCCCTGCAGGTTATTCTTACCCAGTAACTGGTAAGGAATACACCTTTTGTTTCCCCCAACGAGTCATCCCTGATATGTTTACCCTAACCGGTAACGGATATCCTCTCTGTCAGAATTTGTTATACCGTTACCCAGTAACCGGTAATGGATAATATACTTCTGTTACTCCTGTATTGAAGATCATTTCTTCCCCAATTGAGTTTGAGTATGTATTTCCTCAGTGAAATCACTGTTTCCTGCTTGGGTCGAGTATTTCAGTTTTATTCTGATCTACCCGTTTCCCCTGTAGATGTTCCTTTTATTCTTCGGCTGAGTATTTCCATTGATTTATTTTCATGGAATCCCTCAAGTCCCCCAATAGTTTTTAAAGTCGTAGCCTGGCCTACACACACCCCTTTTGTCCCCCATAGTCTTTGTCTCCCCAGTGAGTTTTCGTTACGGAATGCATTATACTCCTCCGAACTTTCGGTCTCTCCGGATTCTTTTCCTTTGTGGCAACTTTTCCCCACAAAGATTATTCTTACATTCAAGCATATGCATCATGAGGTCTTTTAGGGACCAAAATTTGTTTCTATATGTTGTTATTTAAGTCCATTATACTGAGTCAATGCGAAGATTTTAACCTTCATCTCCTCAGCTAGAACGGCCTTAAATAGGGGCAGCTTTGAGACTCCAATTTTGACCCTAAGAACCCTCATGCTATTCTCATCATACGCACTAGCATTGGGATCACACCTTGGCATCCTCCTTACACCTCATTCATTGGGTCTGCATTGGGAGAGATCACCAAGCACCATTTGATTGTATCATATTTCATTTTTCTTCATTTTTACTAACCAAAATACCAAAAATATGTCATTGTATAGTTTAACCCTTTTGTAGGTAGTGCACATGCATATCTATGCTCTATCAAGCTCACATTTAGGGTTTAAGACCCTCATTGCAAGGAGATCAATCAAGAATTGGTTTACTATGGCTCTAAGTATCATATATGAATCCTCATGATCTTCACATGTTATTTCAATCAAGAAATCATCAAGAATTTGGAGTTGGTTTGCCTTGGAAACCCTAATTCATCTGGGTATCTTATGAGACTTCTTCAATAAGTTTCTTCACCAATTGATCAAATATTTTAAGGGATAATTCACATTTCATCATTTTAGGTATATATGATCCACCATGAGTCCCAAAAGTCAAGAGAATGTCAAGCTAGCAAGTTGGTTCATGGTGGTTGACCAGAGAAAGTCAACTGATCAAATATGGGGTTCCCTAGACCCTATCTCCAACAATTTTTGTCATATGAAAATGATTCTAAGATAAAAGTTACTCTAAATGACATTCCAAAAAACTTTCATGTTGAGGTATAGAGATAGTGTTTCTTGGAAAGTATTTTTTTACGGTGAAAGATTATAGGTCATTTTGTCTAAACCCTAATTTAGAGGTCAACTTCCCAAGACCATAAGTTGCTCAATTTTTATGAGATGAAAACCATTCAAGTTGCATAATCAAATTCAAGATGTCTAATTTAACTTTGATGTTTGGAGTAAGTTCAAATTCAACTTGAAAATACATGTGATATGAGGAAACATTATAGGTCATTTTGGACCAATACCATTGAACAAGTGATTTTCCTCAACTTCTAAAATGCATAACTCCTTCATTCTAAATCCAAATGAGGTCATATTTGGGACCAAATTTAAGGGAATTGGAAGATCTACAACTTTTATGAAGGAAGGTTTCTTATTTGAAGCCCATAGAAAACGTTATCCAAGGTGAACATATGGCTTGGCACTTAGAATTTTTTTTGATATGTTTGATTTTCCAAACTTCCACCTCAAAATGCATCATGATCCAAGATTCAAATGGAAAAGTGTTCAACATGAAATTTGTTCCAATTAATCTAACCTTTCCAAAAAGTCCAAATTTATCCCATTTGGATAAAGAATAAATGACTTGCGCATGGCTTAAAGTTGAAGGACCATTTAGAAGATTTGAAGTTCCACTTTCCATACACGAATGCATGGCCTTTCCACATGACTTCAACATTGCTTACACTCATTTTTGGACCTAAATGCATCATTACATGGGCCTATCACACGCTCATGCATCCATGTAAAGGTAAATTTCTATTTTTGGAATTTTGAAAGGAGGGTGTGAAACCAATTGCATTGCCTATAAATGAGACCCTTCATGCTCCGAACTATGGACCCTGGCACACAAGCTTTGAATCAGCAACTCTAAACCCTCACACTCAAAGGATAAGCTTAGTGATTTTCTTTGAAAATCGAGTTTGAATTTCCCACTATTTTTGAGATTGAAACTCCAAGAGTCCATCACTTTCCTTGATCCATTTCCACTCCATCTAGCATCTGAAGCAAGGCTAAGCACAATTGAGAGCAAGATCAATCCAATCTGAAGCTGGAGTGAAGGTGAAATTCTGAGTTTTTCATCTCTTTGATTCTCACTCAGTTTCCATTATTCTTGTTGATTTTTGGTTGTCTGAAGTCCTACCAATATAGGCAACAAGATTGAGTTCCTTAGAGGTTAAATCGAAGTAACTCATATCATGATCCTCAAAATTCAACTCCCTATATCTTTCTAAATACTTGGAGTTAGGTGAACTTGATGCCATATTCAAGCTCCTGAGCATTTTTACTTTAAATTCATGTCCTCCTTTTTTATTTTGGTGATGGTTAAGTGTGGACCAGTCCGGTGAGGTCCACTGGAGAAGAAGACTGGAGCTCTGGCTTCGGTGGTGTGTTGGCACGCTTCTGAACCACATGATCCTTCTAATTTGTTTTAATCTTGAGAGTCCAAAGTGATTACCACGCGTGTGGAACATTTGACTAGGGAACACATGGATAGCGCGCTCTGATCCACTTGATCTGTCATCTCAATTAATGAAGGAGATCAAGTGGTCCACGTTTTTTTGTAATTTTTTATTTTCATTTTAATTGACTTATTTTCGTTAATTCATATTAATTTTATTATTGATCCAAAAAATATGGGACTTTCACCAAAAATTCTCAAATATTTTTCTCTTTCATTTTCTGAATTTTAAAATTATTTTTTGGATCAATATTAAAAAATTTCATAATTTAATTGTTTTTGTGCATACTCTTAATTGTTTAAAAATACTTTTAAGTTTCAAAAAATTATGAATTTTTTTCTCCAAGGTCCTTTGACCTTGTTTGACCTATGATAAATCTCTTGGCCATTTATTTGGTGTTTTGAAGAGGTTTTAGGTTTTTGATCAACCATATTTTAATTTAATGTATTTTTAATTGATTTTTAATTGTTTAATTGTAAATAAATTGTGTTGAGCTATTTTTGTTGACTTTTTGAGTTTGACTATTGTTGTTGGGCCTTGGTCAAGGTTGATTTGACTTTGTTGGATTAAAATCATTGGATTTAGGGGATTGATGAAATGTACATTTCATCTCCCAAAATGAATGAATGATTTTAATTTGATAAAATTCCTCCCATGACCAATTTGAGTTTATTTCATTTCCCCTCCCTCTTCATCATCAATCCCTTTCTATCATATCCATTCCATTGACCTGTGATATTTATATATCCTAAGGCTCATTGGTTCATAAACCAATATAAGTATGGATGAGATTAGGTCCACCCTTTTGCCATTTTCTTTTAAGTGTGGTATGTTTTACGAGTATGGTTCATAATACCATATCTCTAACATGCATTAACACTAAAAAATTTGTTGCCCGACCTCAAATAGTTGTGACTTTTACATAAGTCAAATTACGATTGCTTAACATAGCGCTAAATTTTGACCCAAAAGCATAGCATTCTAGTAAGTGAGATTGTAAGTCTCCCCCCTTTCATGGCATTATGTGGAAACTTGGCCTTTTTTACTTCCTTTGGAAGATGTCTTGGCTCAAGGATCCATGCTTGTGAATAGAGGATTGAGTGTTCTTCAAAGAATGACTTAAACAATTGAAAAGCAAAAGCAATACTAACTTCTAATCAACTAACATTTGACTAATTTTTAATTTCAAGTCATTTACTTTATGCACTTTAAATTCAAGTCTTTATCATTTGCCATTATTCATACCATTTAACTTGTTTATTTTAATGCCATTTTCACTTTGCTCACTTGAGCCATATCTTTCGACTATACTTGTTTGTGTATTTTGTTTGTGTTTGTGGTCTTTTGACCTTAATGTACATAATAAAAATAAAAACCCTAAAAAAGGATTTGTATGGAGTGTTGGATTTGATCTGAGACATTGGACTTTGAATTAGGCAACATTCCCTATGCAAAAAGGACTTGGCCAATGCCAACTTTCCTAAAGCCAGTCATTGTGAATTGAACTTTCATCTGAAGCAAGTATTGAGATCCCTTTTGAGTTCATATGCAACACGGTCCTGATGCAATCGTTATTCTAACCTATGACTAATGACTTATTCTGAGCCATTCAAAGGATTATTTCATCTGATACATGGGGAAGATTATGAAGAAGATCATAAAGTTGCTAAGCTTGGATGTGGTTATCTGTATTTGATGCTTTGCTCTTCTTGCTATTTGTGTAGTCATATTGCTTGATTCTAAAAGTCCAAGGGAAAATTGGATTTCTATATGACATTCTTGTCTATTGGATTGCATCCCGTTGGTCAGATCTTTTCAACTCTTAACTTTTAAGTTTTTGCTTAGGCTTAGTCTCTTCTTCTCCTCCCACTTCTTAAATTTCAAATCTCTCCCCCTTTTCAAAACCTTCTTACTTGTGATTTCTAAACTTAGACTTTGTTGCAAATTAGAAACTTTGGCCTTATGCCATTGCATATTTAAACTCTTTTTCTTAATCAAATGTGTAAATGAACCTAACTATACTTGACTTAAAATTTCAAAAAAAGACAAAATTACTAACACTCACTCAAACCCTTTTAGGCCTTTTGCTGCCTCTCTCAAAATTTTGTTAAAAACAACTCACTCACTTTGAAATTGATACCACGAACTATGAGGTTTTGATCCCTCATTTTATGTTGGCACGTAGGCATAAGTCCGAAGGTCTTGTCAAACACAAAAATATAATTAATGAATTTTTTTCTCATCCCCACACTCTATTTATTGCAAATATCATTTTATACCAAGACATATGTACACACAAAAAGGGCTCCCTATGAGTGCCTATGACACTTTGGGTGCTAACACCTTCCCTCTGTGTAACCAACCCCTTTATCTGTAATCTCTGGCATTTCATTAGTTTAGATTTGAAAACTTCTTATCTTTGGGTTTTGTTCGTACTTTTCCCTTTTCCCTTTTCCCTCGGAAACAATAAAAACGCGGTGGCGACTCTGGTTTAATTGACGTTAAGTTTATCCATAGCTTAATGGTCATGAATTTACCGCTACACAAAGTACAAATACAAGAGAAAAATGAAACTATCATCCTAAGGATCCTTAGCAATTGTATCAGATGATATGATCAAAGGAGTGTATTTCATGCGGATGCGTCGAATCTCGAACTCAAAGAATGTCTTTATCTGAGCCTTCTCGAGGACAAGTTGATCAACTATATTCTTCCAAGCACCGAAGGCTAGAGGTATGCTAGAGGAAAATAAATTATCTGGCTCTCTCTATCTCTTCACTACACGGTCTTCAAGGATCTCAATAAGTGCATCTTTGTCTTTCGACTCAAGCTGCAACTCCTCATGCTTTCGGTTCAAAGCATGGAACCGCTCTTCCCACATATATTTTTCTTGCTTCATCTTGGCAAGTGCGTCTTCCAACTCCTCTACATCTTGGTTAGAGAGAGTTGATGGCTCAGCCATAACCAAAGACATAGGTCTTTCATAAGCGTGCGCCATCTTCATCTCCAAAGCTCTCTTCTTCACCCAAATGGTGTAAGCTTCCAAAGCTACACAATTGCATGAACCAAGCTCGGATCTTCCTTTCCTGTGCATAATATGCCAAGCATGTATCATTCCTTTTCTTCAAAAGTTGAGGATATTCACCCTCTTGATAGAATAGACCCTCTAATTGAGTGTTATTAGGCTTATCTCTCAAGGGGAACCCAAATTGACA
This sequence comes from Lathyrus oleraceus, assembly GCF_024323335.1. NCBI lineage: Eukaryota > Viridiplantae > Streptophyta > Magnoliopsida > Fabales > Fabaceae > Lathyrus > Lathyrus oleraceus. The sequence goes on along the minus strand of NC_066585.1, from coordinate 354,371,248 downwards.
ACGGGCCAATGTTGGGTTGTAGGTTATTCCTCCTTGAGTGTTGTTAGAGAACTCACCACAATTGTCAATAATATCCAAGCTACCCAATGCAGAATCATACCAATCAGTATCATCATTAGTGAGAGACATAAGTCTCTGGGACCACAGTAGACATTGTCGGTTCTCCGTGAAAGCAGGCATCTGAGGCAAGTGCGAAATAAACCACTTGTACAAAAGAGGAACACAACACACAATAGTCCCACCACCTTTATTATTCCTTAAATGCAAATAGAAATACAAGTCACCCAACAGAGTCGGAACATGATTTCCAATCAAGAAGGTTTTAATGGCGTTCACATCAACAAAATCATCAATGTTAGGGAACAAAACTAAACCAATAGATGAGAAATACAAATATGGCTTCAAAATCACCCATGCTATCGGCTTGAGCAAAAACAGTAGCTTTATCAATGAGGAACTCAAAAGTCATCCCAAGAATACCTCTTTTCTTCACCAAATAAGCATTAACCTTATATTTCTTCAGATGAAGAGCTTCGGCTATGATATGAGATCTGGGAATCTCATCTAACCCACTGAAAGATACCTTGTTAGATACGGGTATACCCAAGAGATGGGCATACTCCTCTAACGTAGGCACAAGCTGATAATATGGAAAAGTGAAGCACTGGTGGAGAGGGTCATAAAACTGTACCAAAACACTTAGAAGTGCTTCCACCATATCAGTAGATAACACAAACATGAGTTTCCTATAATGTTGCTTGAAGTCCAAAGGATCTAATACAAAAGATGACAGTTTCCTTAACTCTTTCAAATCAGGACATCTGAAACTGTACTTCTTAGTGTTCCTTCGTCCATAATCCATGGTCTGAAAATATTTGCAAATAAGACCTCAGTTTCCTTGAAATTTATTTCCCGTGATGAATGTCATGATGCGCATGTATGCATGAGTGCAACAATCACAAACAAGGGATTACACACAAGGAAAACACAAACAAAGGTCAAGGGATGGATCAAGTGATCATCAAGATCATTCATCCATTTTGGTGGATTATGGTTTTCACCTTATCAACACCCAAGTTCCATTGATATTGATGAGACTGATCGGATCAACCGAGAATCAAAGGGTTTGTTATGAGTCACGAGCATGGAGTCAGGTTAAGAACCATCCCAAAGGAGTGTACTAAGGATAAAACATGTAAATCATGTTCTAAAAAGTTCCCAGAGTCTTAATCCTATCTATCGGATATTACAGGTTAGGATGACTGACTCATCAACCATAAATATTCTCAAGAGACACTCGTCTGAGTGAAGTATCACGTAACAACAGTTATCAAGTCTACACTTGAACAGTCTCCAGAATACGTCCTTAATAGGCGAAGTTAGGTTAAATGTTCTACGGTCCTCAGTTTCTCGGACCCCCAAATTAGAGAAAGTAATGCATATCCACAAATAACTTGTGTGACATTAGTAACTCTAAAGAGGTCTCCACTGAGTAGATGAGTCTCAAGCCGACTTGTTAAGGACTAGTCCACACAAGTTTCACATGATTATACCATCCTCCTATCTTAATTGCACTCAAGTTTGGGTTACAACTTATCTCAACACTCAGATATCATAAAGCATAACAAACAGATTATATCACACAAACAATATATACAAACATCAAATATACAAATATATACACATAAAAAGTAGGCTAAACCCACTGAGGACTACTCCCCATCAGAGTCGCCACTTAATTTCTGTAGCGATAAATTCATGACCATCAAGCTATGGATAAACTTGACGTCAATAAAACCAGAGTCACCACCGCGCTTTTATTGTTTCCAAAGGAAAAGGGAAAAGTACGAACAAAACCCAAAGATAAGAAGTTTTCAAATTAAAACTAATAAAATGCCAGAGATTACAGGTAAGGGGGTTGGTTACATAGAGGGAAGGTGTTAGCACCCAAAGTGTCATATGTACTCCTAGGGAGCCCTTTTTGTATGCATATGTTTTTCGGTATAAATGATGTTTGATAAAATATAGAATACGAGGATGAGAAAAGAATTCATTGATTATATTTTTGTGTTTAACAAGATCTTTGGTCTTATGCATACGTACCAACATAAAAATGAGGGATCAAAACCCCGTAGTTCGTGGTAAAAATTTCAAAGAAGTTGGTGAATTGATTTTAACAAAGGTTTAAATGAAAAGGCACAAAAAGGCAAAAGATTTGAATAGGGTTGCTAATTCTTTTTATCTTTTGAAATTTAAGTCAATATGGTTAAGTTTATTTACAAATTTGATTTAAGAAAAAGTTTTAAAAATTCAATGGCATAAGGCCAAAGTTTCTAATTAGTAAAACGTGTTTAAGTTGGAAAACACAAGCAAAGAAAGTTTTTGAAAAGAGGGAGAAGTTTTGAAATTTAAGAAGTGGGGGAGATGAAGAGACTATCCTAAGCAAAAGTTTAAAAGTTAAGAGTTGAAAAGATCTGACCAATGGGATGTAATTCAATAGACAAGAATGTCATATAGAAACCCATTTTCCTTTGGACTTTGATCAAGCAATAAGCAATAAGCAATGAGCAATATCCAAACATCAATGAAGATCAAGGCATCAAATAAAGATAGCCATATCCAAGCAAGCACTCCAATAGCTAGCAGTCTCCAGTGTATTCCAATGTATCAAATGAAATATCCCTTGATCAACTAAGAGAAAAACATCAGACATAGACAATAAACAAAATAACAATTAAGCACAAAGACAAAGTAACAGATAAATCAAAGAGATCCAAGGTCTTGCATCAGATGAAAGTCATTGTCAAAGATAGCTCAGTCTCATATGTTGGCATTGGCCAAGTCCATTAGCATAGGGAATGTTGCCTAATTTTAAGTCCAAAGCTCAAATCAAGTCCCAACAGTCCACCAAATGTTTTTTAGGGATTTTTTTTGTTGTTATTAGGTGTTTTAGGGTCCTAAGACCATAAACAAAATCAAAACACACAAACAAATATATAAAATCACAAGACATGGCTCAAGTGAGCAAAGTAAAAAAATGACTTAAACATAAACAAGTTGTATGAAATGTGAATGGCAATGAATGATAAATGACTGAAATTTAAATTGCATAAAGTAAATGACTTGAAAGTAAAAGCATAATGAATAAGAGTTATTCAATGGTTAGTCAAATGTTAATGGTTAATTTAAATTGATTAAGTCATTCTTTGGAGAACACTCAACCATTCATTCACAAGTATGAATTCTTGAACCAAGACATCTTCCATGAGAAGCGCTCCAACTTGGATAATTCAACAAGTATGCCACTAGCTCTCATGAAAGGAAAAAAGGTCAAGTCTCAACACAATTCTATGAAGAATGAGAGACTTACAATCTCACTTACTAGAATTTTATGCTTTGACGGTCAAATTTAGCTCTATGTTAAGCAATCATAATTGGATTTATGTAAAGGTCACAACTATCTGAGGTCGGGCAATAAAAATATAGGTGTTAATGCATGTTAGAAACTTGGTACGAAGAACCAAACTCCTAAAACATACCACACACTAAAAGAAAATGGGCGGGGCCTATCTCAGTCAGACTTATATTGATTCATCTGACACAAGGTCATTGATGAATCAATTAGCATTTAGACATTAGAGATTTAATTGGTCAAATGAGAGAATGGGGAAGAATAGGGATGAAGATGAAGAGGGAGGGCGAAAATAGAAACACAAATTAATCATGAGAGGAATTTCATCTGATCAATACCATCCATTCATTTTGTGAGATGAAATGTACATTTCATCAGTCCCCTAAATCCAACGGTTTTAATCAAACAAAAGTCAAATCAACCATGACCAAGGCCCAAACAGAAAGTGAAACATCACAAGACCATAAAAATGGCAAAACAATACTCTTAAATATTTAATCAATTAAAAATCACATTTAAAATGAATTAAAATACATTTTAAATTGGTCAAAATCACAAGACCATTAATTGAGGTGGTAGATCTGATGGCCAAGCACGCGCGTTCCATGGTGAACTTGAGTCAATGCATCACACGCGTGATAATAAGAACCAAGGGCCAAAATTAAAATATATCAAATGGATCAGATGGTTTGGAAGGTGGCAACGCACCACTGGAGCCCTAGTTCCAGTCATCTTCTTCGGTGGACCTCATTGGACTGGTCCACCACAAACCATCACAAAAATGAAAACTAAGGACATGATTTTAAAGGAAAAATGCTCAGTAACTCGAATCTGACCTCCATTTCATCCAATTCCAAGTATTTTGAAAGATACATGGATTTGAAATTTGAGGTTCACGATATGAGTTACTTCAATTTAACCTCAAAGCAACTCAATCTTGTTGCCTACATCAATAGGACTTAAGCCAACCAAAAATAAAAGAGAATAGTGAAGAATTGAGAGAGAATAAAAGAAGATAAGTTGGAGAAAAATCACCTTTGAGTAGCTTTAATTCAGCTTGATCTTGCTTCCAATTGGCCTTGGCCAAACTCTAGAAGCTTGCAGGAAGTGAAATGGATCAAAGAGATGCTTGGATTCTTGGAGTTTCAATCTCAAAACAGAAGGAGATTTGAAACTAGATTTAAAGTGAAGTATTTAAGTTTATCCTTTAATGGAGGTTAGGGAGGCAATGGTTTAAAGCTTGGGAAAGCAGGGACCCTCATTCTGATCATAATGGTCATGTACATATAGCCTAGCAAGTTGCTTTTCACACACTTTGAAATTTTGCCAATTTTAACAACTTTGGTGAATGGTTGCTTGGGCAACGATTTGGGCCTAATTCATGATGTAATCTTGATCAACCTCATGCACAATGGATCCTGAATCATTAACATGTAAGCATGCAAAACAAAATGGACAAATGAATTCGAATCTTGCCAAAACAAACTTACGAAAGGAACCATGCACAAGTCCCTCAAATCTTGTCCAAATGAAGTAATCTTGGACTCTTTGGAAAGGTGACATCAAGAGGAACAACTTTTATGTTGAACACTTTTACATTTGAATATTGGATCATGATTAATTTTGAGGTGGAAGTTTGATAAATCAAACATAATTGAAATTTTTCTAAGTACCAAGTCAAATGACCACTTCTTCCACATTGAATAACTTTTTATATGAACTTCAAATGAAAATGGTTCCTTCATCAAAGTTGTAGCTATTTCAATCCTGTTCAATGTGGTCACAAATTGGACATCATTAGGTTTGGAATGAGAGAGTTATGCATTTAAAAAGTTGAGGGAAATTTCTTGTTCAATGGTAATGGACCAAAATAACCTATAATGTTTCCTCTTGGAACATGCCCTTGAAAGTTGAATTTGAAGTTTATCAAAGAATCAAAGTTGGAGAGGACATCTTGAAATAGATCATGAAACTTGGGTGTACTTAATATAATAAAAATTTAGAAAGTTATGGTCCTTTGAAGTTGACCTCCTAAATAGGGCACAAACAAAATTACCTATAATCTTTCACCATAAAAAATGCCTTTGGAAGCAAAACTAGATCTTGATGCCAACATGAAAGTTGTTTGGAGTGTCATAAGAAGTAACCTTTATCTTGGAATCATTTTCATATGACAAAACGTATAGGAGATAGGGTCTAGGGAATCCCAGTTTTAACTAGTTGACTTTCTCTGGTCAACCTCTTTGAACCAACTAGCAAAATTGAAGTTCTATTGATTTTTTGGACTCATGGAGGATCATATATGCATAAGATGGTGCATAATGAAGTATCCCTTGATATATTGGACCATTTATTAAAGAAACTTGCTGAGGAAGTCACACAAGATACCCAGATGAATTAGGGTTTCCAAGGCAAACAAGCTTCAAACTCTTGATGATTTCTTGATCCAAATGATAAATGAAAAACATAGGGATCCATACATGATGTCTAGAACCATTTTGAAACATCTCTTGATTGATCTCTTTGTACTTAGGGTCTCAAACCCTAGCTGTGAGCTTGATGAGGCATTGGTGGATGCACACACTACCTACAAAAGAAACAAAGTTATACATAGATATATTTAGACATATTTTGGTATTTTGGTTAGTAAAAAAATAAAAATAAAGTATGATACAATTAAATGTGCTTGGTGATCTCTCCCAATCAAACCCAAATGAATAAGGGGCAAGGAGGATGCTAAGGTGTGATCCCAAAGTCAATGCAAATGATGAAATAACATGAGGGATCTTAGGGTCAAAATTGGTCAAGAACCTCACATTTGAAACACTTGAAAGGGGCAGGAGCACCTCCGTCACTTTGAATATTCCTACCATTATTCATTTGCTAAAACTTCTGTTTACCTTTACCAACAGGAACAACATAAGGCTTCCCTCGATTATAATTACCATTTCTATTATCACTAGTGTCGTAGCCTAAAAAATATAGTATGCGAAAAAACAACCGGTGAAGAAGAAATGACAAAAGAGTCGCCACCGTGCGTTATTTATCCCAAAGGAGGGAAAGGAAACGCTCGAAGTAAACCTGGAAAAAGGAAAAGAAAAGACAAGGTCTCGCAACCAAATCTTGGGTTCGGGGGTCGATTATGCGAAGGGAAGGTATTAGCACCCCTACGCATCCGTAGTACTCTACGGGATCCACTCTTGTTGTTCTTGTCTAAAGGGTGTGTGTTTATCTAATGTACTATTTACTAAAAGAGGGGTCAAAATAAAATGACTCGCACGGATGTCGCATCCACTTCATACGTATCTCATCTGAATATGAGAATCAGAGTCTTCGTAGCTCGGCTACCTATGGGTTAAAGAGATGTGTGCTCGCTAAGACATCGCGTCTTATGCCTACGTATCTCATCTGGAATGAGAATCAGAGCAAAACGTAGTTCAACTAACTACGGGAACAAAGGGTCTCGATTGCAACTAGGGCAAGAAAAAGGGAAGGTCTCGATCGCAACGAGGGCGAGAGAAAATATCGCAACGAGGGCGAAAGCAAACAAGGATTAGTTGTTAGTTGTCAGTCAAACTCGGCAAGACATCGCATCTTGTGCCTACGTATCTCATCTGAACATGAGAATCAGAGTTGCCGTAGTTCGGCTACATAGGGCTTGCCATCTGAACATGGACTTACAAAGTAGGACACCAGTTGTGTCAAAGGAGAGTGGGCAATGTGTCCACGTCCTAGCAGTAGGTGTCGCAGCTCGCTGAATCGAGTCTTAGGCGGTTACCTCTTTGCAATAGGACGGACTACATGCCACAAGATCGGAGACGCTCGGAAAGGTCTAGAAGTGGGGGAAGCTCTGCCCTAGAGTTGTCATGCAATATGTACTTAAGTGTTAGGATTTACAAATGGGAATATCTACCTAATGTTAGCATGCAAATAATAAGGGAAATCTACCTATGTTATGATACAAAGGGTTCTATCTAATGGGTTCTACCTAATCGGAACAAGGATTGACGAGTGGAGCAAGGAGAGGTGTTAGGGATAAGGGTAGATGGCGATGCATGAAGCAATCGACTTACAAGGTTGATGGCGATGCATAAAGCAATCGACTTACAAGAGAAATGGCGATGCATGAAGCAATCGACTTACAAATGAATGGATGAATACGGGCTGGTTCTGTTAAGTTTTGAAAATGGTTACTCGACGTTGAATCGAGGTTTTGATCTTGTTTTGAAATGGTTATCGGATGTTCATTTTATTTCTTGTATTAACAAATGAATAAATAATGAAAGAATAAACATTATACAATTTATGGGAGAGGGATACATTTGTTATGAATGGGGATTGTACATGGCAATCAAACAATAATAATATATGCCTCATACACCATACAAGTAGGCCACAGTTAATCAAACAAGTAAGATATAAACAAGTATATACTCAAATTAAATAATCAAAGAATGAAATAATGAAGCATTAAACAATGTATGAGAAGTATAAACATATTAAGCAATCAAACAATAAAGACATGGATGAAAGAAACAAGTATAAAAAAAATATCAAATGAATAAGACAAGTGAAATTATGCACACAAAGAACCAATGAATAATTTAATCGGGAAATGATGCAAGGATCAAATAAAATCAAGATGAAATGCCTCTAATATGTGGCACATGAGATGAACAAGGGAGGATCAAAAGATCTCTTCAGTTGCCCTAAGCAATCCCTATGTCAAACATCAATCATAGAAAAGTCAACCGAAAAGTCAAGTCAACTTAAAAAAATGTCAAATAAATAGTAACTTAATCACAAAAATTATGAAAAATTAAATTAAGTTAGGCGGGGTCAGGACATCATCATCCCCACAAAAGGATTTCAAAAATAATGAAAATTGGTTATTGAATTAATTAAATCAAAACAAAGGTCAATCCAAAAGTCAAACAACAAGACTAGGTTAGAAATAAATCAAAATAAATTGAAAATGGGAAATAAAATTCCAATAAAAGGTCAAGTTGACCATGAGACATTGGTTAACCATCACCCCAAAAATCAGAAGTTAAAGATGATTCTAAGCCATGAAAATAAAATTAATGAAAAAAGGTGTGTTAAAATGGCCTATTTGAGACAAATAATCAAAATAAAATATTAACATCAAATAAAAACGAAAATAAAAATTAAAAAAAATTAAATAAGACAATAAGGAAACGAAAAAATATTTTTGGGTATTTTTAGGAATAAATAAAATATTTTTTATTAACTAAATCAATACATAATAAAAAAATGAATAAAAATGAAATGAAATAATGGAAATGGGCCAAGCTGGGGGGTGCTGGTAGCAGTGCGCGTGAGGCCCAGATCCAACATGATTTAATTGTGTGACAGCAATAAAAATGTGACATTAAAAAAATGCATGTGACCTAATTTGGACCGGTCAGGTCCCACTTAATACACAAAAGGACAAAAAGAAAACGGACGGACATGATGGAAACTGGACACGCGATCTAGCGGTCCAGATCGCGCCACAAACACGTTTCCATGCAAAACCAGAAAACCTCTTAAAATCCATGCATAGCCAGCAAACAAAATGTGAAAACGCGAGCAAGATCCTCTACTTTCCAAACAACATTTCTCACTCTATGGTACACCAAATGCCATGCCGTAAAAAGCAAAGTTCGAGTTTGAATCAAGAAGAACATCATGGTATTTTGTTTTAGTGGGAATGATGGCTCGAACACAAAGAAATATGAACAGAAAGATGGCCTCATGAGCACAAGTGTGAGTAGAAAATTAACATTTACAAAACTCAACAAAACGAACAAGCATATGGTTAGCAATGTACACAAGCATGGAACAAAATATGAGCATGGCAAAATAGCGTGATGATGAGCATGGTGGTGGCATGAGAAAAAAACAACAATGGAAAAGCATAATGGTAAGCATAAGAGATTATTCATGGAAGGAAGAGCACAAGTTTACCTAGTGGAAAATAGTCCACTGCCTCTTGGTATTGGAGGAGTGGAAGAGGAAAGAAAGCTGCCTCTTGGTGCTTTTACTTCAAGAGCTTGTGGAATGAAAATGGAGGGAGAGAAACTTTGTTCACTTGCCATGCTTTTGCTTCAAACGAAAATGGCAGCCACCACCCTCAGATTAGGGTTTTTTCTGGTTTATATATGTGGGTTCCAAGTGTCTTTAATGGGCTTAAGTCCAATTTGATTTGGTTGTATGTACTTGAAGCAAATTTGGCAAGGTGAGGTGGTATAAGGGAATGACTTATTTTGGCAAAGTTTAAGTGAGTAGAACCAAAGGTACATGATCAAATGAGGAAAAGCATGTGGCTGGTCGATTTTGTGGTCTGGCTGCAGCAAGGCAAGGCTTGAAAATAAGCTCAAATGGGTGACTTTAGGACTATGTATCTTGATGATTGTGTGACCAAATGGCAAGGCAATGCAAGTAGTAGCAAGAGGGCATGGAACTTAGCATTTTTCATGTTGAAGATGTCCTGAAATTATGAGTGGAAAGGGGTGGAAAATAGCCATAAAGTTCAGGTTTCATGGCTGCAAAACAGTTGGGCCAATTTGGCCTAAATGCTGTCAAAAAGTTCAGTTCATGATGCCAACTTTAGATGAGTGCATCTCTCAAACCAATAATCCAAATTGGGTGATTCCAAAAGGGTGTGGAATAGGGCATAACAAGGTACAACTTTCATGAAGAAAGTGTTTCCAAAAGATGCCTTGAAGTGCAAGAAATCTGGCCCATAAGTCTTGACAAATTTTGCAAATTCTGGACTTAGAAAATTTTCTAAGTGTCCTAAAATAAAGTCCTACTTTGACCAAACATAACTTTCTCAATTTTAATCCAAATGAAACAAACTTTATATCTCTAGAAAGCTTGGAACAAGAGGAACAACTTTCATGTTGGAGAAAGTTTCAAATGGCGCTTGCATCTTGATGTAATATAGGCTTAAAGTGGGTGCAAAAAACCATAAAACTTGCCTTAAATGGAAAGTCAACCATTTCCACATTTAGTAACTTTTCCAACTCTTGATTAAATGGTGAATCCATGATCCAATCTTGATCAAATTTCACATGTGGGCTTCCTTGGGCATGAATTTTGAGATTCCACCTTCAAAATGTCAGGAGTTGACTTTTTGACCCCACAGTTGACTTTTCCCAAACCGTCTAATTCCCGATTCCATTGATCAATTGAGGCACCTCTGGCTCAAATAAAGAGCTGATTTTTTGCATGTAGATCCTTGTGGACATGTGGAGGGCCATGGAAATGAGTTTCACTCAAGGAATCAAAAATAAACTGATTTTATATCAAACCCTAATTTTAGGGCAAAAATGACTAGGATCTGATTGCACTGATTGCCAATGGATCTTTCTGTGATAATTGTGGATCTTCATAGGCCAAGATGCCTCTATAATCATGACATGAATGAACCCCTTCACTTCCAACCAAACCTTGCCTGTTGCAGGCAGCCATGAAACCCTAATTTTTTTGATTAAATCCATATGCACACTCTGAGAGCTCTGAATCTTCCACTGATGAACTGAAGACCATAATAAGACATATGGAACCCTTGAGACCCTTGAGACTTGTATATTTGGAGAATGAAATTCAATTCTCAATCTTGCTCTATATAGGCTCCTTCTGTTAAGGAGTGATCAATAAAACCCTGATTTCCCAAGTCACTGATGCAGTATGCAATGAGTATGACCTAGTATGGTGCTAATGCAATGTGAAATACAATCCCATGCTTCCAAGAAAAATGAAAAGTGTAAATTTAGGGGTATTGCAGCTGCCCCTATTCAATCAACTAGAGACCTGAAAGGGAGATAGCAGCGGCGTTCACACTCTCGAGGTATCAAGGGATTGAATACAATAAAAAACCCCGGAAATTTACACTGAAGTGAAGTGAAGTAACAATGCCTGTCAGAATCGGCAAAGAGGTGGTTTTGAACAAGAATTCGTCTGGTACAGTGATAATCGGTCTAAGTACCGAAAGAGAATGTAAATCTGAATACCAAAATACATGGTCACAGAGAAATAACCCATGGCCTGAGTGTCGCTCATCAGTTTGAATACTGGAAGTGACTTCGATCTGAGCATCGAAAGATATGAGATTACTAACATCGGTCTGAACACCGGTAAATTGGCCTGAATGCCACTTCGGTCTGAATACCGGGAGATTGGCCTGAATGCCACTTCGGTCTGAATACCGGGAGATTGGCCTGAATGCCACTTCGGTCTGAATACCGGGAGACTGGCCTGAATGCCACTTCGGTCTAAATACCGGAAAATTGGCCTGAATGCCATAAGTCGCATCGACCTGAATGTCGGAAACTCCTTCGATCTGAATATCGGAAAATTGGCCTGAATGCCCCTTCGGTCTGAATACCGGAAACTTTTCATGCCTGTCAGCATCGGCAGAAATAAGGAAAATGATAATTGAGGCGGCACGTGGGCCAAGAACCTATGCTGGGGATAATAAGTCATGAACAACCTTCAGTCTGAGTACTGGAAACAAGCTTTTGATTTATCACTTGGGATACCGAGAATGTCTTATGCTTCACATGCGTATGTTTGAATTTTTCAATGGCGTAATGCTCCATGAAAATGGAAATGCTACGCGATTTGGGAGGATGCAATGCAATATGATTCTACATGCAGGGATGTAAAATGCTGGGGAGAATGCCAAGCCGAGGCAAGGAATCCTGTTGGGGAAACGACCAGCCATGCAGTGTTTTGGCAATAACATAATAACGGGACTCTGACTGGGGAGAGAATTGAATTGAAAGCCTGATACTGAGGAAAACGATAGTGGTTCTGACAACCATAATCTGCGAGAGAGAGACGACTCAGCAGGGGAAGCGAACACCGATACGGTACTGAGACCCTGCTTCAAGGAAAGAGACTGTGGCGCCTGGCGTCGAGATTATCGATCTGACATCGAACTCTAAGGAGCAGCCACTTCTACTGGGAAGATACAGTCTGACACTGTCAACTCCGCTGGGGATATATAGTCTGGCACTGTCAACTCTACTGGGGAGTGTATGTCCTGAAACAAACGCTTGGGGAAGTACAGTGGTGAGAACCCGCTGGGGATTGAAGAATCCAACACTCTGATCAGCTTTGCAGGGATAAGACACCGAATTCGTCTGTTGGCGACTTCACTAGGGAAGATATTCACGATCATCTGCAGGGGATTTTAAGGAAATGCCCTGAGGGTATCTGTTCTAAATAGACGATCCAAAGCACTTAAAATTTACAGCAATTTTAAATGTTTATTAAGCATTTACATGTAAAGCCCTTATGTGTCATGATGCAATGTTTATCAAAAATTCGGACGTCATTTTTGTAAACAAAACAGTAAAATGAAAATGAAAACAGAGATATACTGAATAACATGATTTTATTGATTGAATGGCCTCTGAATAGGCATTTACATCAGGAAGCAATCCCTGGAAAGAGGTAATCGCACAAAAGATAAAAACAGAAATTAATCTAATGGCAATGTGAAATGGATTTCTATTGGGTTCCAATTCTGCTATGACTTGCCCGTCTTCAAGATCCTCCAGATGATCAGCCTTCTGAAAAGGTGATTGGACTGTTTCCTACCTTTCGAAAATTTCCAGTCATTGACATGAGATGAGATTCAGACCTAACTCAGAACGCAGTCATTCGCTTAATCCCTAACTTTTGCTTGGATCGCCCTTTTCGGGTTTTCAATCCACCGGGATACCCATTTTTGCCTAAGTTGCCTTTTCAGGTTTTCAACTTACCGGGTGTACGATCTTTTCATTTTTAATCCCTAATTTTGCCCGAACCTTTTCATTTTCTTGGTTCGTCGGGATGCCCATTTTTGCCTGGACTATTCTTTTTACTGTCCAGCGGGTCTATTTTATGCGAAGTATTTTTTAACTGCGTCTGAGTTCACAGGGGAAGTGAAGTTTTCACCATCCATAGTTGCAAGCATTAAGGCCCCACCATCAAAAACCTCGATGACAATATACGGTCCATCATAGTTAGGAGTCCACTTGCCCCTGTGATCTGTCTGAGGAGGAAGGATCCTTTTCAACACTAAATCTCCGACTTGGAAACAACGAGGACGTACCTTCTGATCAAAGGCTTTCTTCATCCGACTTTGATACAACTGCCCATGACAAATGGCTGCCATTCGCTTCTCTTCAATAAGACTCAACTCATTTAACCTTGTATGAGTCCATTCAGCTTCGTCTAACTTGACATCCAACAAGACTCTTAGAGAAGGAATCTCCACTTCAACAGGTAGGACTGCTTCCATACCATACACAAGGGAGTAAGGGGTTGCCCCGGTCGATGTACGTACTGAAGTACGGTACCCATGCAAGGCGAAGGGTAGCATCTCATGCCAATCTCTGTACGTAACGACCATCTTCTGCACAATCTTCTTTATGTTCTTATTTGCTGCCTCAACAGCACCGTTCATCTTAGGGCGATAAGGGGAAGAATTGTGATGCTGAATGTTGAAGTTCTGACACAACTCCTTCATCATTTTGTTGTTGAGATTAGAACCATTATCAGTAATGATTCTTTCGGGAATCCCATAGCGACAAATGATTTCTTTCTTGATGAAACGGGCAACCACATGTCTGGTGACATTCGCGAACGATGCTGCTTCGACCCACTTGGTGAAATAGTCGATGGCAACAAGGATGAAGCGATGCCCATTGGAAGCAGTCGGCTCAATCTTTCCAATCATGTCAATACCCCACATAGCAAATGGCCACGGCGAAGACATCACATTCAAAGGATTTGGCGGTACATGCACCTTATCAGCATAAATCTGGCATTTATGACACTTCCGAGCATATTTGAAACAATCAGATTCCATGGTCATCCAGTAATAACCCGCTCTTAACAATTTCTTAGCCATTGCATGTCCGTCGGCGTGAGTACCGAAGGAGCCCTCATGAACTTCTTGCATCAACATGTCTGCTTCATGTCTGTCCACGCATCTGAGCAAAACCATGTCGAAGTTCCTCTTATACAGCACATCGTTCTTGTTCAAGAAGAAACTACCTGCCAATCTTCTCAAAGTCTTTCTGTCATTGTTGGATGCCCCTGTAGGGTACTCTTGATTCTTCAGAAAGCATCTGATGTCGTGATACCAAGGCTTGTCATCTACTACCAGTTCAGCAGCAAACACATACGCGGCCCTGTCAAGGCGCATCACATCGATCCTGGGAGCATGGTTCCAACGAATTACCTTGATCATGGAGGATAGAGTAGCAAGTGTGTCTGCCATCTGGTTCTCATCACGAGGTATATGGTACAACTTTACTGTTGTGAAGAAAGTCAACAGTCTTCTCGTGTAATCTCTGTAGGGGACCAGAGTAGGCTGGAGAGTGTTCCAATCACCATTCACTTGATTGATTACCAGAGCTGAATCTCCGAAGATGTCCATCGTCTTGATTCTCAAATCAATGGCTTGCTCAATACCCAAGATACAGACTTCATACTCAGCCTCATTATTCGTGCACTCGAAAGTCAGACGAGCGGTGAAAGGCATGTGGGCACCTTTCGGAGTAGTAATGACAGCGCCAATTCCACTTCCTCTAGCATTGACAGCCCCATCAAAAAACAAAGTCCATTTTTCGTCTGGATCAGGTCCCTCCTCAACAACTGGCTCTTCACAGTCTTTCATCTTGAGGAACATGATGTCTTCATCTGGAAAATCAAACTTCATCGGCTCGTAATCATCAATCGGCTGCTGAGCAAGATAGTCTGACAGAATACTCCCTTTGATGGCTTTCTGGGATGTATACTGGATATCATACTCTGTCAGTACCATTTGCCAACGGGCAACCCTTCCGGTGAGAGCTGGCTTCTCGAATATGTATTTGACTGGATCCATCTTGGAGATCAGTAAGGTTGTGTGAGACAGCATGTATTGTCTCAATCGCTTAGCAGCCCATGCAAGTGCACAACATGTCTTCTCAAGCATTGAGTATCTCGACTCGCAATTTGTGAACTTCTTACTCAGGTAGTAGATGGCATGCTCTTTCCTACCTGTCTCGTCGTGTTGACCAAGAACACAACCCATGGAATTGTCTAGTACTGTCAAGTACATAATCAGCGGTCTCCCTGGGACTGGAGGCATGAGGATAGGGGGATTCTACAAATACTCTTTTATCTTTTCAAAAGCCCTTTGACAATCGTCATTCCACCTGATAGCCTGATCTTTCCTCAGCAATTTGAAAATTGGCTCACACGTGGCTGTTAGGTGAGAGATGAACCTTGCAATGTAGTTCAACCTCCCTAAGAAACCACGGACTTGCTTCTCTGTTCTTGGCTCAGGCATTTCCTGTATTGCTTTCACTTTGTCAGGATCCACCTCAATCCCTTTTCCGCTAACAATAAAACCCAGCAATTTTCCAGATCTCACCCCGAAAGTGCACTTGTTCGGATTAAGCCTCAACTTGAATTTTCTTAACCGTTCAAACAATTTCTGCAGATTCACCAAATGTTCTTCTTCTGTCTGAGATTTGGCAATCATATCGTCCACATAAACCTCGATTTCATGATGAATCATGTCATGGAACAGAGTTACCATAGCTCGTTGATATGTTGCTCCAGCATTCTTCGGGCCAAACGGCATCACCTTGTAGCAGAAGGTGCCCCATGGGGTTATGAATGTTGTCTTCTCCATGTCCTCTGGTGCCATCTTGATTTGATTATAGCCAGAAAATCCATCCATGAAGGAGAATACCGAGAACTGAGCCGTGTTATCCACCAAAACGTCGATGTGAGGTAATGGGAAATCATCTTTAGGACTGGATTTGTTCAGATCCCGGTAGTCAACACACATTCGTACCTTCCCATCCTTCTTAGGTACTGGGACGATATTTGCAACCCATGGCGGATAATTGGTAACTGCTAGAAACCCCGCATCCAACTGCTTCTGCACTTCCTCCTTTATCTTGACAGCCATCTCTGGTCTTGTTCTTCTGAGCTTCTGCTTGACCGGAGGACAACCCTCCTTGAGAGGTAAACGGTGTTCCACAATGTCTGTATCGAGCCCTGGCATGTCCTGATAAGACCAAGTGAAGATGTCGACGTACTCTTGCAACAGTTCAATCAACCCCTTCTTCACATCATCTTCCAAAGCAGCCCCTATCTTGATTTCTCTCTTGGCGTCCTCGGTGCCGAGATTAATCACTTCAGTAGACTCTTGATGCGGTTGAATGACCCTTTCCTCTTGCTTTAATAGCCTGGCAAGTTCTTCAGGGAGTTCATAGTCTTCATCACCCTCTTCTTCAGCTTGGAAGATTGGATTTTCGAAGTCGAAGCGAGCCATAGCAGAACCGTTATCAATAAGATCTGGTGATGTACATCTGCATGAGTGATGGTATGTGCTTATGAGTGTGAACAGTGAGTGAAAACTAAATAAAACATTGCCAAATATTTTTATTCTTTTGAAATTTTGAAAACTGCAAAAATAGAAAGACAGTGAACAAAATATTTGAATGCAAAAGACGTCCTTCATTTATGATAAACAATGCAGGTATTCACATAGATGAGCCCTACAATGAGTCATTACGCCCTGGGCGGAACGTAAGACTTGGACATGCATGAATAAACAAAGAAAAATTACTCCTCTAGAAGAGTGACTTGGACAATTTCCTCGGAATACCAATTGTTGATGACTTCACCCGGGATCCTTGGACGCACCCAGTTGTCGATGTCGCAATCACTATCCCCATTTTCATCGTTGATCGCAGAGATCTGGCCATATTGGATGACGCCAACACTGGAGAAAGTAATCGGCCCTTGACGAGTCTGAAGTGCTGAGGTTGTAGAAGTCAGCGCTGGTTGATACCCAATCCTGAACTTGTCGTCTTTCATTGGTAACTCCAACAAACATCCCCAACCAGGAGAAACGCCTGAATCCACCAAGGCCTGTGCCTGCTTAAAGGATGAGATAGAGGCACCCGCTTTAACCTCTTCCACCGGAGCTGCATCCTTGATCTGAACTGACTCAAAGGCCTGACACAAAGTCTCATGAATTTCACCTTCTACTTCTACATACTTGAATGTAGACAGGTTACTGACCAGGACATCCTCCTCACCACAGACAGTGATAATTCTTCCATTGACCGGGAACTTAATCTTCTGATGTAGAGTTGAAGAGACTGCCCCAGCATTATGGATCCAAGGACGACCCAGAAGGCAACTGTACGAGGGACTGATATCCATCACATAGAAGACGGTGTTGAAGGTTTGTGATCCAATCTGAATTGGCAATTCTACCTCTCCAAACACCGACCTCTTGGAACCATCGAAGGCTCTCACCATAAGATCTGAAGGCTTCAAAACCAAACCCTCTACTTCTAACCTCGACAGGGCTCTCTTGGGTAGCACATTGAGAGAGGAGCCTGTATCCACCAGAACATGTGATAACACGGTGTCTCTGCATTCCATCGAGATGTGTAGAGCCTTGTTATGATTGCGTCCGGCTGGTGTCAAGTCAGAATCGGTAAAACCCAACCCGTTGCTTGCATGCACATTGGCAACGATCCCTTCTAGTTGGTTTACCGAGATTTCTTGAGGTACATAAACAGCATTAAGAACCTTCAGAAGTGCCTCCCTGTGTGCCTCCGAACACGACAAGAGTGAGAGAATGGATATCTTGGACGGAGTCTGAATCAACTGATCGACTACCTTGTAATTTCTTTTCTTTATGATTCTCAGAAGCTCGTCCACATCCTTCGCAAAAGTGGGCTCAGAACATGCTTGGGGTGCAGAGGTACCCTCATTTACAACTTGTTTGCCTTTGGCCTTAGCCGCGGCATCAGCACTATCAGTTTGGGTAACGGGTGGTGAGAATAGTCTACCACTCCTGGTGAATCGCTCGATTCCACCAACATTGTCCACTGCAGGACCTTCAACTTCAAGTTCAGACCTCTGACCCTCTTCTACCTTCAATGGTTGTTCCCCCCCATGATCGTGTGTGTATACACTCCCCCCATAATGCCAAGGAATGGCCCTATCGCTTGTGAAAGGTAAAGGACCAGGGGTTGTGATTGTCATAGTGGACGGTCGCACTGGTGGCACTGGTTGTGCTTCTGGCACACTGATCTGATTAGTTGGGTAGAAAATGGTGATAGTAGCGACATCATAGTCATACTCAGGAATCTCATTCATTGAAACATAAACATCTGAAACATCGGAATCAAGTTCAGTTACATCAGCATCAACCACATAGTTTGGGATATTAGCAACAACATTAGAAAAATTAAATACATCATTACGAGTTACAGAATCAGCAGGAACAACATCTGTGAATTCTTCAACAGCATCTTCAAACACCTCTTCAGCTACCCCTTCAGCAAACTCTTTGACAGACAAGTCTTCAACTTGGACGATACCATTGTCAAGCAAGACCTAGATACCCTGCTGCAGCTTCTAGCAACCCTTGTCTTGTGTAGCACAATCCAAACAATCCTTCCCACAACCGGGGAAAACATCGGCCTTCAGCAAGCATCCTTTAATCTCCAACAGCGGAGTCTTCAACTTCAACACATCCTTAATGGACTTGGCTTCTCCTTCCAGCATATTAATGTTTGCACCACCATGCTGCGGCATGGGATTGTTGACGACATTAGGAGCCGGTGCAAGGTTGATGGTCTTTGAATCTATGAGGTCCTGAACTACGTGCTTAAAAGCTTTGCAGTTCTCAATGTTATGGCCAGGTGCCCCAGAGTGGAAGCTACACCTAGCGTTGGCATCGTAACCCACTGGAAGCCTACCAACAAGAGGAGCCAGAGTGCGTAAATGCACAAGTTGTAATTGTTGAAGACTAGAAAGCAACTGAGCGTACGACATTAGAAGAGTGTCGAAACGCCGATCCATCATCCTTTGCCTCTGTTGATAGGCGGGTCTGTTACCCGGTTGTTGCTGTTGTTGGTACTGAGCTGGTTGACGTTGTGGTTGTTGTTGTAGTGGTGCTGCAGCTGGAATGGTCACAGCCACAACATACGGTTGTTGATGGTAAGTCTGAAAATTATTCCTCCGAACACCTCTGCTCTGATATGAAGTCAAAGAATTCACTCCCCCTCTCTCTGCTTATGCCCTCCAATGAACGGCTTTTTTACCCCTGATGAGGATCCACCTCCATTATGGCTCTTGTAGGTCTTCAGGTAATTCTCCCCCCTCTCTCCGGTAGAGACCACATCAGCAAAGTTGGAGGCATTGCAACCCACCAGACGCTCCAGGTAAGGTTCAGGCAGCGTATTCATGAACATGTTGGCCATTTCCTTTTCCAACATAGGAGGCTGAACACGGGAAGCTGTCTCCCTCCAGCGTTGAGCATATTCCCTGAAGCACTCATTGCTTTTAAGAGACAGATTCTGAAGTTGAGTTCTGTCTGGGGCCATGTCTGCATTATACTAGTACTGCTTCACGAAAGCCTCCGCCAAATCCCTCCAGCAACGGATGTGGGCTCTATCCAGCCTCATGTACCATTCCAGGGATGCACCAGCTAGGTTGTCCTAGAAGAAGTAGATAAGTAGCTTCTCATCATCAGAGTATGCAACCATCTTTCGGAAGTAGGCTTGCACATGGGTCTTCGGGCAAGAGCTACCATTGTATTTGTCAAAGACTGGGACTTTGAACTTCGGTGGGACCCTCACGCCTGGGACCAATCCCAAGTCAGCAACGTCTACTCCCAGAGGATTCTGTCCTTCCATGGCCTTTAGTCTCTCCTCTAATCTTTTAAACATGGGGTCCATGCCATGGCCTAAACCAAAGTCCTCTGGCAGCAAAGTGAACTGATCATCTTGATCATCATGAATGGGTTGTTGATCAGGGTTGTTACGTGGGATCGGGATAGGCCCCGGTCCGCTGGGTCCATTAACCTCTTCAATTGGAGGATCAATCACAGCCTCTGGTTGAGTAGTTGCGGGATTCCTTTGTATCATTTGTCTAATCTCTTGCTGTCCTTGAGCTACTCCCTGAACCACATCCATGAATTGGTTCATGCGAACCCTCATCTCGGCAAGTTCTGCTTGTAGACCCTCCATAGCTCTCTGCTGGTTTCTGCGGGTACCGTACCGGTGAATTCCTGAATCAGCTATCCTGCTAGTGGAACACCAAACAAATGAGAACACCACAGCGGTACCTGTTATGCAAGATATGCAAATGAATACGTTAATGCAATGACATGTTTATCAATTCCAAAAGGGTATTCTAACCTCTTGATTCTGGTCTCCCGAGAAGATCGAGCCATAGATAAACTTCGGAGACCAAGATGCAATAGAGAGGAAATCTTCATGCAGATAAATTCAAAGAGAAGGGCCTTAGCCAATAGTACAACAAATGAAGATCCCCACAACAAGCCTGTGGATTATCAGAGCAACAACACAATAAGAAAAGAGAGGAACAAAAATTAGGAATCAGCCTCCTGTATACAACCCATAAGGACTGCTCCTCACTTCATCCAGTAATGCCACCGTGTCGGGATGATCTGGAGATTCTGTCAAACGCCGGATAAGCAGATTCCTCTTGTGAAGGATCCCATCCAGTTCGTTGATGTGCTCTCTGTAGTAATTCCCATCATCTTCTCTGAATACCTCTTCAAGTCTGGACTTCTTCAAACCTGCCAGCACCTTGAGTTCTTCAATCTGTTCTTGAGCCTCATGGAGTTGACCTGTGATGTAACCATTAGTCGAACGGGCGCACAGAAGCTCATTGTTCTTCTCCTTCAGAAAAGTCTTCAATTTCTCCATCTGACTAGTCAGTTCGGCCACCATCTCCTCCTCCTTTGCCTTCCGAGAAGCTGAAAATGCATCCCATTGCTCTTGCCACCCAACTAATTTACCACGAGCAACCATTAACTGTTTCTTGACTCGCCTCAACTCAGAACTGGATGATCCCAAGGCCTTGTCTGTCTTCCTGAAGAAGTCCACCTCCACAACTAATTTCCTCTCTACTTCCTCTTGCAATCTGACGGCTTCTCCCTTCTGATATTCTGCCTCATGGAATTGATGCATACAGTCTTGCAACTTCGCACTTAACTCCGAGTTCTCGGTTTGAAGTCCCTCCATGGCATTCTTCAATTTGTCATACTCCTCTCGGCTCACCATTGTTGACTGCTCAGGAGTAGGTGGATACAAAGGTTCTTCAATAGGAAACGGCAGACCAAACTCTTCGACTCTTCCTTGAAGCCACTCTCCATACTGAGGGTAAGTTCTACAATCTCCTTTTCCAAGCACAGTTCTTCCTCTCTTGATCACCTTGAGCCAGGCCTCAGCTGCCTTACGGGATACAGTCAATTCAGGCGAAGAATGGAAAAACAGAGATTCTTCCACATCCTTTTCCAAAGGCGGAGTTCTTAAAGCATATCCAAACTGTCTAACTCCTAGAGAAGGATTATAGTTGATTCCTCCTCTTCTTCCTACCAACGGTACATTTGGGAAGTTCCCACAACTGTGAATAATATCCGCCCGAAGCAAGCTCCGGTCAGACCACCAAGAAATATCTTCAGCTCTCAACCCCATCAATCTCTTCGACCAACTCAACGAATCCTCGACATCAACGAACGCTCCTGATTTGGGTAGGTGAAAACTGAACCACTTATAAAACAAAGGCGCACAACAATTCAACAATCCTCCTTTTCTATTCTCATTCCTGTGGTGCACCGAATGAAAGAAATCTCCTATCAAGGTCGGCACTGGATTTCCCAACATGAAGAGGCGTATTGCGTCCATGTCCACAAATTTGGCAACATTAGGGAACAGGACAATCCCATACACACAAAGAGCCAACACAACATTGAAACCCCTTTGGTCACCATCTTCAAGTTTCTTCTTTGCTTCTCCCAGTAAGAAACTTAAATGAAAACCATTGACTCCTCCCTTCTGACACATATTAGCCTTCAAGACTGATTTCCCCAAATATGTGGCCGAAGCAACCATGCTGAGATCGGACAGAAACTCAGAACTGTAGAACAACAACTGTGACTTGATAGGAACTCTGAGAAAACTGGCAATCTCCTCCAAAGTAGGGACCAAAATATAATCCGGGAATGTGAAACACCTCTATGGAGGGTCATAGAACTGCAGCAGTGTGAAGAGAGCATCATGTTGATCCTTGGAAAGAACCATGACGAAACTTAGAATCAAACCGTACTCCTTCCGGAATCCTTCTAGAGAATCGTGATTCATTAACTTCATCAGTTGTTGAATAGGTTCCAAACAAACCACAGGAAACTTGTAGGCGACATGTCTCTTTCTGCCAATATCCATCTCAGGAGAACCAGAAAACCCCGACCGGAATCAAGAAGAAGATGTAAACCCCCTAGAAATAGATAAACATGTATTAAATGATGTGAATGCAAAATGATGTGATGCAATGCAGTGACATGGAAATCAGGACTGCTGTATCTGTTTGGACAAATGTCGGGTTGCACTGTCTGATGAGAAACCCACTGAAGAATATAATACGGAATCAAAGCTCTGCTCCAGAAAACCGGGTTGGTTGAAGGTTAAGGTTTCTTGAATTTAGCCCGCCCCTCACTGGTAGGTTCTAAGAAAAGAAGTTCATCAGCTTCAGCCCTTCAGTCGAGAATAATACGTTTACCACTGAAGGTTTGGCATTATTACGGGATAAAAGACCTCCACTGACTCCCCTCAACAGGATATCCTAAAGCAAGTTCCCAGTCTTGGGGTCCTCGGATTGAGCAGCGAGAATGCGCCCACCAGGGCTAACATAATCACGTCTCGGAGGAGAGGCCTCGACTGAGTTCTCGGGAAATGGTCGCCAGAGTCGACGATTTCTAGAGGAATATCTGTCGTTATGGAACACCCATAGGACAAAATATATCCAAAGAAACCTCGTCTGGATGTGGGTCTCATGAACGACTTAACGTAGCAACATGCCACGCAAGCCTCATGACTATCCACTCTAACACTTATGTGTACGCTCAAGCCTTGGTAGTGGGCCTATCTCTCATAGAACATCCCTACCCCAACAAACAAATAACCCAACAGAGCCAACAGACACAACAATGATATGTACACAATGCAAAAGATAAAGCAGATAAATGCTTGGAAGTAAATAACTGTACAAAAGAATAAACACCCCACAAACAAGAAACCTACAAAAGCTAGGAGGGACTCGCTTAGGGAAATCGGGTCCCCAGCAGAGTCGCCAGCTGTCGCAGCCTAAAAAATATAGTATGCGAAAAAACAACCGGCGAAGAAGAAATGACAGAAGAGTCGCCACTGTGCGTTATTTATACTGAAGGAGGGAAAGGAAACGCTCGAAGTAAACCTGGAAAAAGGAAAAGAAGAGACAAGGTCTCGCAACCAAATCTTGGGTTCGGGAGTCGATTATGCGAAGGGAAGGTATTAGCACCCCTACGCATTCGTAGTACTCTACGGGATCTACTCTTGTTGTTCTTGTCTAAAGGGTGTGGGTTTATCTAATGTACTATTTACTAAAAGAGGGGTCAAAAGAAAATGACTCGCACGGATGTCGCATCCACTGCATACGTATCTCATCTGAATATGAGAATCAGAGTCTTCGTAGCTCGGCTACCTATGGATTAAAGAGATGTGTGCTCGCTAAGACATCGCGTCTTATGCCTACGTATCTCATCTGGAATGAGAATCAGAGCAAAACGTAGTTCAGCTAACTACGGGAACAAAGGGTCTCGATTGCAACTAGGGCAAGAAAAAGGGAAGGTCTCGATCGCAACGAGGGCGAGAGAAAAGATCGCAACGAGGGCGAAAGCAAACAAGGATTAGTTGTTAGTTGTCAGTCAAACTCGGCAAGACATCGCATCTTGTGCCTACGTATCTCATCTGAACATGAGAATCAGAGTTGCCGTAGTTCGGCTACATAGGGCTTGCCATCTGAACATGGACTTACAAAGTAGGACACCAGTTGTGTCAAAGGAGAGTGGGCAATGTGTCCACGTCCTAGCAGTAGGTGTCGCAGCTCGCTGAATCAAGTCTTAGGCGGTTACCTCTTTGCAATAGGACGGACTACATGCCACAAGATCGGAGACGCTCGGAAAGGTCTAGAAGTGGGGGAAGCTCTGCCCTAGAGTTGTCATGCAATATGTACTTAAGTGTTAGGATTTACAAATGGGAATATCTACCTAATGTTAGCATGCAAATAATAAGGGAAATCTACCTATGTTATCATACAAAGGGTTCTATCTAATGGGTGCTACCTAATCGGAACAAGGATTGACGAGTGGAGCAAGGAGAGGTGTTAGGGATAAGGGTAGATGGCGATGCATGAAGCAATCGACTTACAAGGTTGATGGCGATGCATAAAGCAATCGACTTACAAGAGAAATGGCGATGCATGATGTAACACCCCAACTAAAATAAGCTAATTATTTAATTTAAATTAATATTTTATTTATTAATTTAATTGAATAATTGGAAGTTTGGATTAATATTATTATTTTTGGGAATAATAATTATTGGGATTATTATTATTGGATTATTATTTTATAATTGGAATAAAAGTGGAAATCAGTAAAAAGGTCCCATTGGGTAAAAAGGTTTATTGTTTTTCACGTGGAAAGGAAAAAGAGGCAGAACGTGGAAAAGGGCAAAAAGAGAACCAGAGAACAAGGGATTGAAGGGAGGAAAAGCTGGAAGCTGCAGAATTTGCCGGATTAACTCAGGTAAGGGGGGTTTATCGTTGATTAACGGGTATTGTATGATAATATGTCATGGGTAGTGATAGACCTTTAATTTACCTTTGAATTGGATGATTATGATGAATTTGTGGAAATAATTGATGAACGAAATTGGGTGATAATCGAAAGAAATTCGTAGGAATTGTATGTGATAATGTCAGGAGTTGTGAAATCGAATAGGGAATGATTCGGGTTAGATGATATGAGTGATTTCTGTGTAAATTTGGACTGTGGAAGGTGAGATCGAATAGAACTCGTAGCAGGAAAAACCATAGCAGATCTGGAAATCTGGTTTCTGGTCATACGCGTATGGCACTAGGCAATACGCGTATGGGATGGCTGGTACGCGTATGGCGCTAGGCAATACGCGTATGGATGAGGAAGATGAAATTTTGAACGTAAAATGGTCCCTGGTGGTACGCGTATGGGGAAGTGATACGCGTAGCATACGCGTATGGAATTGGGCAATACGCGTATGGCTTGGTCAGGATTTAGGCAATACGCGTATGAGCATAGGCAATACGCGTATGGGCAGGGTTGTGATTTCCTGTGTTGTTGTCGTGCAGTTTTTGACTGTTCGGGCTGAGTAGTGAGACTTAGCTGAGGTATGATGTAATAGGGATCGTTTCTCGTTGTTTTGAGTAGTATAGGTATTAGTAGAATGTGCTAATACTGTGTTTGATTTTATGGCATGTTGTGATATGCTTTTGTGATAAATGTGTTGACAATATGTGTTGGTTGGTATGCTTTATACTGTAAATGTATCAGTTATGTATGCATTAGCGAATAGACTGTTTTATGGCTTAGAGTGTGAGCATATGTCTATTCTTGAGTTGATGTTGTTGTTGCATCGCTAGGTGATTAGCATGCATAGTTTAGCCTTTGGGGCTGTAGCTAATTCCCATTGTGAGGAATTAGTGAGTTGTGGATTGTTGTTGATGTTTGCATACTAGATGAGTAGCGTGCATGGTCTAGCCTTCGGGGCTGTAGCTAATTCCCATGGTGAGGAATTAGTGAGTGAGTCACTAGCTCTCAATGAGTGGGACTAGCGAGCTCAGTAGCCGTATCCAGAGGGATCGGTGAGCTTGAACTATATGTTCAAGAATAGTCGGTACCGCATGTGTAGAGTCTCATTGCATAATGAATGCATGGCATAGCCGGTGGGGCTGTAGCTAATTCCCATTGTGAGGAATTAGTGAGTAAATCGTTGTGTTGTGTTGTTGGTATGGAGTATGGGTTGAGATTATATATATAGATATATATGCTATATGTTATTTCTGAGTATGATGTTGCGTTGATACTGCCGTTATGGAGTGTGTAGTCTGGTTGGGGTGATTTGATGCGTCATTTACTTAACATTACATAATGTCGTATAATGCCTGTTATATTGATTGAGGAACTCACCCTTACAACTCTTTTTCAGGTAACGAGCAGTGAGTCGAGTAGAAGCTAATGATTGGAGTCTAGTGTAGTCTCCTAGTGGGTCATGCTCTGATAGATGTAACATCGGGGTGGGATGTTTGAATATTTTATCGATTGGTTGTGAACCATTTTGCATGTAATATGTTACATGTTTGGAATAATTGAATTGATTTCTATCCGCTGCGTATTATGCAGATACTTTATGTTTGAATTAAATAAATGAGCATGACAGGACCTAATTGATGGTTATTGTTTGATGATCGTGTGACACCCTTCGGGGCATAATTACTCTGATTTTTATATGTTATTATTTTAAATTATTATTTTTGGGGTATTTAGAAGGGTGTTACATTAGTGGTATCAGAGCATAGTCGGTCGTGTCGAGTCGTAGTTATTCTGTTTCCCCTGTACGGGATAGGTGTTGTGTAACCCTATCAGTACTTATTGTTTAGTTGTTTGGGTTTCGGAATAGAGATGGCTGGAAGAGGTAGAGATGATGCTGCAATTGCTGAGGCTCTGGGTGTGCTAGCTGGAGTACTTGGAGGAAATCCGAATGTTGTGGGAATGGGAGCTGCTCGTCAATTGAGTGAGTTCCAGAAGAACAATCCTCCAATGTTTAAGGGAGCATACGATCCAGATGGTGCTCAGAAGTGGTTGAAGGAGATAGAGAGAATCTTCCGAGTAACTGAGTGTGCTGATAACCAGAAGGTCAGGTTCGGTACACATATGCTGTCAGAGGAAGCTGATGATTGGTGGGTTGCTACCCGCACTGAGTTGGAAACTGCTGGAAATGCTGAGATTTCTTGGGCTGTGTTCAGAGAGAGATTTCTGAGGAAGTATTTTCCCGAAGATGTCAGAGGAAAGAAAGAGATAGAGTTCTTGGAATTGAAGCAGGGTAACCGGTCTGTTACGGAGTATGCTGCTAAGTTCACAGAGTTGTCTAAGTATTATACTCCCTATGCTGAGGCTGCTGGGGAATTTTCCAAATGCGTGAAGTTTGAGAACGGGTTGCGTCCCGAGATCAAGCAGGCGATTGGATATCAGAGGATTAGAGTGTTTTCTGATTTGGTTGACTGTTGCAGGATTTTTGAGCAGGATTCCAAGGCTAGAGCTGAGAGTTATCAGCAGAGGGTTGATAGGAAAGGTAAGAATCAGATTGATCGTGGGAAACCGTATGCAGCTGGCAAAGGTTTTCAGAGGCAGAGTGGGATGAAGAGGCCTAGTGGGGGAGACTCTAGTGCTCCTGTTAAGTGTTACAGATGTGGTCGGGCTGGACATCGTGTTCATGAGTGTACCAGTGCTGAGATGAAGTGTTTCAAGTGTGGAAAAGGTGGTCATTTGGCTGCAGAGTGTCGGTTGAAGACTGTGACTTGTTTCAACTGTGGAGAGTTGGGTCATATTAGTCCGCAATGTCCTAAGCCGAAGAAAGAGAATCAGTCAGGAGGCAAGGTTTTTGCTCTATCAGGTTCTGAGACTTCTGCAGATGATCGTTTGATTCGAGGTACGTGTTATATTAATGGCTTTCCTCTTGTAGCTATTATTGACACAGGTGCTACTCATTCTTTTATATCCTTGGATTGTGCTGTGAAACTTAAGTTAGAGATATCTGAGATGTTGGGTAGTATGGTGATTGATACTCCTGCGAAGGGTTCAGTGACTACTACTTCGGTTTGTTTGAATTGTCCTTTGAGTATTTTTGGTAGAGCCTTTGGGATAGATCTTGTGTGTCTTCCATTAGTGCAGATTGACGTTATTCTGGGTATGAACTGGTTGGTGTTCAACCGAGTTTCTATATCAACTGTTTTGATAAGACTGTGATATTTCCTGAGATTGAGGAGGGAAAGAGTTTGTTTCTATCTGCAAGACAGGTGAATGAGGCAGTAGTAGATGGGGCGGAGTTGTTTATGCTGTTAGCGACTTTGGAAGCTAAAGATAAACTGGTGATTGGCGATCTAGCCGTAGTGTGTGATTTTCCTGATGTGTTTCCGGAAGAGGTGAATGAATTGCCACCAGAACGTGAAGTTGAGTTCTCGATTGATTTGGTACCTGGTACTAGACCAATATCGATGGCTCCGTACCGTATGTCTGCTGTTGAGTTAGCTGAATTGAAGAGTCAATTGGAAGATCTGTTGGATAAGAAATTTATTCGTCCGAGTGTGTCACCGTGGGGTGCACCAGTGTTGTTGGTTAAGAAGAAAGAAGGTACTATGAGGTTGTGTGTGGATTACAGGCAACTGAATAAAGTGACGATCAAGAATCGGTATCCTTTACCGAGGATTGATGATTTGATGGATCAGTTGGTTGGTGCAAGTGTGTTCAGCAAAATAGACTTGAGATCTGGGTATCATCAGATACGTGTGAAAACTGAGGATATTCAGAAGACTGCTTTCAGAACAAGGTATGGACATTATGAGTATTCCGTAATGCCTTTTGGTGTGACTAATGCGCCTGGAGTATTTATGGAGTATATGAATAGGATTTTTCATCCGTATCTAGATCAGTTTGTCGTGGTGTTTATTGATGACATTTTGGTGTATTCGAAATCTGAAGAAGACAATGCTGAGCATTTGAGAGTGGTTTTAGGAGTGCTGCGAGAAAAGCAGTTATTTGCTAAACTGTCGAAGTGTGAATTTTGGTTAGAAGAGGTTAGTTTTCTTGGTCATGTGATTTCAAGAGGTGGTGTTGCTGTTGATCCTTCTAAGATAGAAGCGGTATCTAAGTGGGAAGCTCCGAAGTCGGTTGCTGAAATTCGAAGTTTCCTTGGTTTGGCTGGTTATTATAGGAAGTTCATTGAGGGATTTTCTAAGTTGGCGTTACCGTTGACGATGTTGACTAGAAAGGGGCAAGCGTTTGTTTGGGATTCAAAATGTGAAGAAGGTTTCCAAGAGTTAAAGAGAAGATTAACTACTGCTCCTATTCTGATATTACCGAGTTCGTCGGAACTATTCGAGGTTTATTGTGATGCTTCATTGTTGGGTTTAGGTGGTGTGTTGATGCAGAATAAGCAGGTGATAGCTTATGCTTCGAGACAGCTGAGGGTTCATGAAAGGAACTATCCGACGCACGATTTAGAGTTGGCAGCTGTAGTGTTTGTTTTGAAGTTGTGGAGGCATTACTTGTATGGGTCAAGATTTGAGGTTTTCAGTGACCATAAGAGTTTAAAGTATTTGTTTGATCAGAAAGAGCTGAATATGAGACAGAGGAGATGGTTAGAATTCCTGAAGGATTATGATTTTGGTTTGAATTACCATCCGGGTAAAGCAAATGTAGTGGCTGATGCATTGAGTCGGAAATCATTGCATATGTCTATGTTAATGGTTAAAGAGTTGGACTTAATTGAGCAGTTTCGAGATTTGAGTTTGGTGTGTGAGAGTACTCACAATAGTGTTAAATTGGGAATGCTGAAGTTAACAAGTGGTATTCTGGATGAGATCAGAGAGGGTCAGAAATCCGATATGCTTTTGGTTGATAAGTTGACTTTAGTGAATCAAGGTCAAGGTGGTAAATTCAGAGTTGATGAGAATGGTGTTTTGAGATTTGGCGATCGGGTGTGTATTCCGGATGTTACTGAGCTTAAGAAGAGTATCCTGGAGGAAGGACATCGTAGTGGCTTGAGTATTCATCCTGGAGCTACGAAGATGTACCATGATTTGAAAAGGTTATTTTGGTGGCCGGGAATGAAAAGAGAAATTGCGAGTTTTGTTTATTCCTGTTTGACTTGTCAGAAGTCGAAGATTGAGCATCAGAAGCCGTCTGGGCTAATGCAACCGTTGGCTATTCCAGAGTGGAAGTGGGATAGTATCAGTATGGATTTTGTTTCTGGTTTGCCGAGGACAAGTAAGAATTTTGAGGCTATTTGGGTGATTGTTGATAGATTGACGAAGTCGGCTCATTTCATTCCGATCAGAATGGATTATCCGTTAGAGAGGCTAGCCGAGTTGTATATTGAGAAGATTGTAAGTTTGCATGGTATTCCGTCTAGTATTGTTTCGGACAGAGATCCTAGATTTACATCGAAGTTCTGGGAAGGTTTGCAGAGAGCTTTGGGAACTAAGCTGAGATTGAGTTCTGCATATCACCCGCAGACTGATGGTCAGACTGAGAGGACGATTCAGTCATTAGAAGATCTTTTGAGAGCTTGTGTTTTGGAAAAAGGAGGTGCTTGGGATTGTTATTTGCCTTTGATTGAATTTACCTACAACAATAGTTTTCATTCGAGCATTGGTATGGCACCGTTTGAAGCTTTGTACGGTAGGAGATGTCGGACGCCTTTATGTTGGTATGAGTCCGGTGAGAGTGCTGTGGTTGGACCGGAGATTGTTCAACAAACTACGGAAAAGATTAAGATGATTCAGGATAAGATGAGAATTGCTCAGAGTCGTCAGAAGAGTTATCATGATAAGAGGAGGAAATCACTTGAGTTCCAAGAGGGAGATCATGTGTTTCTTCGTGTTACTCCGATAACTGGTGTTGGTCGAGCTTTGAAGTCGAAGAAGTTGACACCTCGATTTATTGGTCCTTATCAGATTTTGGAGAGGATAGGAGAGGTAGCCTATCGTATCGCTTTACCGCCGTCACTTGCGAATTTGCATGATGTTTTTCATGTGTCTCATTTGAGGAGATACATTCATGATCCGTCGCATGTTGTCCAAGTAGATGATGTACAGGTGAGAGATAACCTGACTGTTGAAACATCACCTATGAGGATCGAGGATCGAGAGTTGAAGCAGTTGCAGGATAAAGAGATTGCCTTGGTGAAGGTAGCTTGGGGAGGACCAGCAGGTGGCAATGTGACTTGGGAACTTGAGAGTCAGATGAAGGAGTCTTATCCGGAGTTGTTCGCTTGAGGTATGTTTTCGAGGACGAAAACTCTTTTAGTGGGGGAGAGTTGTAACACCCCAACTAAAATAAGCTAATTATTTAATTTAAATTGATATTTTATTTATTAATTTAATTGAATAATTGGAAGTTTGGATTAATATTATTATTTTTGGGAATAATAATTATTGGGATTATTATTATTGGATTATTATTTTATAATTGGAATAAAAGTGGAAATCAGTAAAAAGGTCCCATTGGGTAAAAAGGTTTATTGTTTTTCACGTGGAAAGGAAAAGAGGCAGAACGTGGAAAAGGGCAAAAAGAGAACCAGAGAACAAGGGATTGAAGGGAGGAAAAGCTTGAAGCTGCAGAATTTGCCGGATTAACTCAGGTAAGGGGGGTTTATCGTTGATTAACGGGTATTGTATGATAATATGTCATGGGTAGTGATAGACCTTTAATTTACCTTTGAATTGGATGATTATGATGAATTTGTGGAAATAATTGATGAACGAAATTGGGTGATAATCGAAAGAAATTCGTAGGAATTGTATGTGATAATGTCAGGAGTTGTGAAATCGAATAGGGAATGATTCGGGTTAGATGATATGAGTGATTTCTGTGTAAATTTGGACTGTGGAAGGTGAGATCGAATAGAACTCGTAGCAGGAAAAACCATAGCAGATCTGGAAATCTGGTTTCTGGTCATACGCGTATGGCACTAGGCAATACGCGTATGGGATGGCTGGTACGCGTATGGCGCTAGGCAATACGCGTATGGATGAGGAAGATGAAATTTTGAACGTAAAATGGTCCCTGGTGGTACGCGTATGGGGAAGTGATACGCGTAGCATACGCGTATGGAATTGGGCAATACGCGTATGGCTTGGTCAGGATTTAGGCAATACGCGTATGAGCATAGGCAATACGCGTATGGGCAGGGTTGTGATTTCCTGTGCTGTTGTCGTGCAGTTTTTGACTGTTCGGGCTGAGTAGTGAGACTTAGCTGAGGTATGATGTAATAGGGATCGTTTCTCGTTGTTTTGAGTAGTATAGGTATTAGTAGAATGTGCTAATACTGTGTTTGATTTTATGGCATGTTGTGATATGCTTTTGTGATAAATGTGTTGACAATATGTGTTGGTTGGTATGCTTTATACTGTAAATGTATCAGTTATGTATGCATTAGCGAATAGACTGTTTTATGGCTTAGAGTGTGAGCATATGTCTATTCTTGAGTTGATGTTGTTGTTGCATCGCTAGGTGATTAGCATGCATAGTTTAGCCTTTGGGGCTGTAGCTAATTCCCATTGTGAGGAATTAGTGAGTTGTGGATTGTTGTTGATGTTTGCATACTAGATGAGTAGCGTGCATGGTCTAGCCTTCGGGGCTGTAGCTAATTCCCATGGTGAGGAATTAGTGAGTGAGTCACTAGCTCTCAATGAGTGGGACTAGCGAGCTCAGTAGCCGTATCCAGAGGGATCGGTGAGCTTGAACTATATGTTCAAGAATAGTCGGTACCGCATGTGTAGAGTCTCATTGCATAATGAATGCATGGCATAGCCGGTGGGGCTGTAGCTAATTCCCATTGTGAGGAATTAGTGAGTAAATCGTTGTGTTGTGTTGTTGGTATGGAGTATGGGTTGAGATTATATATATAGATATATATGCTATATGTTATTTCTGAGTATGATGTTGCGTTGATACTGCCGTTATGGAGTGTGTAGTCTGGTTGGGGTGATTTGATGCGTCATTTACTTAACATTACATAATGTCGTATAATGCCTGTTATATTGATTGAGGAACTCACCCTTACAACTCTTTTTCAGGTAACGAGCAGTGAGTCGAGTAGAAGCTAATGATTGGAGTCTAGTGTAGTCTCCTAGTGGGTCATGCTCTGATAGATGTAACATCGGGGTGGGATGTTTGAATATTTTATCGATTGGTTGTGAACCATTTTGCATGTAATATGTTACATGTTTGGAATAATTGAATTGATTTCTATCCGCTGCGTATTATG
Source organism: Lathyrus oleraceus (assembly GCF_024323335.1). Classification (NCBI taxonomy): domain Eukaryota; kingdom Viridiplantae; phylum Streptophyta; class Magnoliopsida; order Fabales; family Fabaceae; genus Lathyrus; species Lathyrus oleraceus. The sequence continues at coordinate 354,337,876 of NC_066585.1, read as the reverse complement.
CAGATACTTTATGTTTGAATTAAATAAATGAGCATGACAGGACCTAATTGATGGTTATTGTTTGATGATCGTGTGACACCCTTCGGGGCATAATTACTCTGATTTTTATATGTTATTATTTTAAATTATTATTTTTGGGGTATTTAGAAGGGTGTTACACATGAAGCAATCGACTTACAAAAGAATGGATGAATACGGGCTGGTTCTGTTAAGTTTTGAAAATGATTACTCGACGTTGAATCGAGGTTTTGATCTTGTTTTGAAATGGTTATCGGATGTTCATTTTATTTCTTGTATTAACAAATGAATAAAGAATGAAAGAATAAACATTATACAATTTATGGGAGAGGGATACATTTGTTATGAATGGGGATTGTACATGGCAATCAAACAATAATAATATATGCCTCATACACCATACAAGTAGGCCACAGTTAATCAAACAAGTAAGATATAAACAAGTATATACTCAAATTAAATAATCAAAGAATGAAATAATGAAGCATTAAACAATGTATGAGAAGTATAAACATATTAAGCAATCAAACAATAAAGACATGGATAAAAGAAACAAGTATAAAAAAAATATCAGATGAATAAGACAAGTGAAATTATGCACACAAAGAACCAATGAATAATTTAATCGGGAAATGATGCAAGGATCAAATAAAATCAAGATGAAATGCCTCTAATATGTGGCACCTGAGATGAACAAGGGAGGATCAAAAGATCTCTTCAATTGCCCTAAGCAATCCCTATGTCAAACATCAATCATAGAAAAGTCAATCGAAAAGTCAAGTCAACTTAAAAAAATGTCAAATAAATAGTAAATTAATCACAAAAATTATGAAAAATTAAATTAAGTTAGGCGGGGTCAGGACATCATCATCCCCCCAAAAGGATTTCAAAAATAATGAAAATTGGTTATTGAATTAATTGAATCAAAACAAAGGTCAATCCAAAAGTCAAACAACAAGACTAGGTTAGAAATAAATCAAAATAAATTGAAAATGGAAAATAAAATTCTAATAAAAGGTCAAGTTGACCATGAGACATTGGTTAACCATCACCCCAAAAATCAGAAGTTAAAGATGATTCTAAGCCATGAAAATAAAATTAATGAAAAAAGGTGTGTTAAAATGGCCTATTTGAGACAAATAATCAAAATAAAATATTAACATAAAATAAAAACAAAAATTAAAATTAAAATAAATTAAATAAGACAATAAGGAAACTAAAAAATATTTTTGGGTATTTTTAGGAATAAATAAAATATTTTTTATTAACTAAATCAAAACAGAATAAAAAAATGAATAAAAATGAAATGAAATAATGGAAATGGGCCAAGCTGGGGGGTGCTGGTAGCAGTGCGCGTGAGGCCCAGATCCAACATGATTTAATTGTGTGACAGCAATAAAAATGTGACATTAAAAAAATGCATGTGACCTAATTTGGACTGGTCAGCTCCCACTTAATACACAAAAGGACAAAAAGAAAACGGACGGACATGATGGAAACTGGACACGCGATCTAGCGGTCCAGATCGCGCCACAAACACGTTTCCATGCAAAACCAGAAAACCTCTTAAAATCCATGCACGGCCAGCAAACAAAACATGAAAACACGAGCAAGTTCCTCTACTTTCCAAACAACATTTCTCACTCTATGGTACACCAAATGTCATGCCGTAAAAAGCAAAGTTCGAGTTTGAATCAAGAAGAACATCATGGTATTTTGTTTTAGTGGGAATGATGGCTCGAACACAAAGAAATATGAACATAAAGATGGCCTCATGAGCACAAGTGTGAGTAGAAAATTAACATTTACAAAACTCAACAAAACGAACAAGCATATGGTTAGCAATGTACACAAGCATGGAACAAAATATGAGCATGGCAAAATAGCGTGATGATGAGCATGGTGGTGGCATGAGAAAAAAAACAACAATGGAAAAGCATAATGGTAAGCATAAGAGATTATTCATGGAAGGAAGAGCACAAGTTTACCTAGTGGAAAATAGTCCACTTCCTCTTGGTATTGGAGGAGTGGAAGAGGAAAGAAAGCTGCCTCTTGGTGCTTTTACTTCAAGAGCTTGTGGAATGAAAATGGAGGGAGAGAAACTTTGTTCACTTGCCTTGCTTTTGCTTCAAACGAAAATGGCAGCCACCACCCTCAGATTAGGGTTTTTTCTGGTTTATATATGTGGGTTCCAAGTGTCTTTAATGGGCTTAAGTCCAATTTGATTTGGTTGTATGTACTTGAAGCAAATTTGGCCAGGTGAGGTGGTATTAGAAATGACTTATTTTGGCAAAGTTTAAGTGAGTAGAACCAAAGGTACATGATCAAATGAGGAAAAGCATGTGGCTGGTCGATTTTGTGGTCTGGCTGCAGCAAGGCAAGGCTTGAAAATAAGCTCAAATGGGTGACTTTAGGACTATGTATCTGGATGATTGTGTGACCAAATGGCAAGGCAATGCAAGCAGTAGCAAGAGGGCATGGAACTTAGCATTTTTCATGTTGAACATGTCTTGAAATGATGAGTGGAAAGGGGTGGAAAATAGCCATAAAGTTCAGGTTTCATGGCTGCAAAACAGTTGGGCCAATTTGGCCTAAATGGTGTCAAAAAGTTTAGTTCATGATGCCAACTTTAGATGAGTGCATCTCTCAAACCAATAATCCAAATTGGGTGATTCCAAAAGGGTGTGGAAGAGGGCATAACAAGGTACAACTTTCATGAAGAAAGTGTTTCCAAAAGATGCCTTGAAGTGCAAGAAATCTGGCCCATAAGTCTTGACAAATTTTGCAAATTCTGGACTTAGAAAATTTTCTAAGTGTCCTAAAATAAAGTCCTACTTTGACCAAACATAACTTTCTCAATTTTAATCCAAATGAAACAAACTTTATATCTCTAGAAAGCTTGGAACAAGAGGAACAACTTTCATGCTTGGAACATAACTTTCCCACAGTTGACTTTTCCCAAACCGTCTAATTCCCGATTCCATTGATCAATTGAGGCACCTCTGGCTCAAATAAAGAGCTGATTTTTTGCATGTAGATCCTTGTGGACATGTGGAGGGCCATGGAAATGAGTTTCACTCAAGGAACCAAAAATAAACCGATTTTATACCAAATCCTAATTTTAGGGCAAAAATGACTAGGATTTTATTGCACTGATTGCCAATGGATCTTTCTGTGATAATTGTGGATCTTCTTAGGCCAATATGCCTCTATAATTATGACATGAATGAACCCCTTCACTTGCAACCAAACCTTGCCTATTGCAGGCAGCCATGAAACCCTGATTTTTTTGATTAAATCCATATGCACACTCTGAGAGCTCTGAATCTTCCACTGATGAACTGAGGACCATAATAAGACATAAGGAACCCCTTGAGACCCTTGAGACTTGTATATTTGGAGAATGAAATTCAATTCTCAATCTTGCTCTGTATAGGCTCCTTCTTTTAAGGAGTGATCAATAAAACCCTGATTTCCCAAGTCACTGATGCAGTATGCAATGAGTATGACCTAGTATGGTGCTAATGCAATGTGAAATACAATCCCATGCTTCTAAGAAAAATGAAAAGGGTAAATTTAGAGGTATTACAACTAGTACTCTTGTAATCATAGGATCTAGCACGTCTATCTTCATCATAGATATGACACTTGTTAACTAGCACAGAGAACTGACGGATTTCCCGATACCCACTAAACTGCTTAATCTCTGGGAGAAGTCCATTCTCAACCTTGTTACACTTGGACATTCCAGCCTCCGCCCCATTACAATGAGGGCAGAACCTAGACAATTCCTCAAACTTTGCAGAATAATCTGCAACAGTCACATTTCATTGCTTAAGTTCAAGGAATTCCACCTCTTTATTGCTACGCAACATGGAAATATTTTTCCTAGAATGCTCCCTTAAAAACAACCCAAGTAATCATTGTACCATTAGCCTCAAACCTCTGTCTAGCATTATCCAACCAATACCCTACTTCTCCGGACAACATATAACCACCATAAAGAATCTTCTGAGCGTATACATATACCATCACTCATATGATTTTATTGATCTCCTATAACCAAACATGTGCGCCTTCTGGGTTATGCCTTCCTTTGAAGGTTGGTGGCTTGTTTCTCAGAAAGTTGTCCAGTTCACGGGATTCAGCACCTTCAACTTGTAGATTCTACTGAGCTTGCAACACTTAAGGCAAGGTTGTCAAGGCATCAGAAATAATATGATCATTTCTTCCATCCATTTCTCTATTACAGCAGCAAAAGAAATTAGAAGAAACATTGTATTGACAATGTTCACACACTTGTCGTACACCATAAAACAAATAAAATCACAAAAATATGGTTGGACGGACCGATCTGCTCTAATACTGCTATTTAACACCCTAATCCCTGACTCGACATTTAATCAAATAATTTAAAATAAAAATCCATAATTAGAGTGTCACTCATGCTTCACCATATCCTAAAACATCAACCACAAAAGTGATCCTAAGGTCACCAAAAAGACTATATTGTCACAAGATGCTCAAAAATACCACCGAAGGGCTCCCGAACTCCATAAAACTCTAGGAAATGCTCAAAAACTCGGAAAACACTAAAAATTCCTGAAAAGTTAAAAAACTTGAAATCATCCAAAATTGGGAATTATGCCAAAATCGACCACCCGTCGTCGCCAACTTTGTTTTTAACTGGCCGTCGGGTGGCTCGAGTTTTTTTTCAGCCGCTATTTTGCGGCGCGGCCCCCTCCCCTGAAAAAAGTGATTTTTCCAACTTTTCCTAAAAATCCAATTTTTCAAAAAAAAAGGTTTTCTAAATTCGAAGTTTCTGTCAAAAATGATTTTTCATAAAATAAGTTGAAATTTTGGTTCTTTGTAATTTTGCGAAAAATGCCAAATCAATTGATTAAAAAAATGTTTGGGATGAAAAATTATTGTGTAAGACCCCAATTTTGACCCCTAAGATCCCTTATACCATCTCATAACTTTGCATTGGCATTAGGATCACATCTTGGTATCCTCCTCACATATCATTCATTGGGTTTGCATTGGGAGAGATCACCAAACATTTGTGATTGTATCATACTTTATTTTTCCTTGTTTACTAACCAAAATACAAAAATATGTCTAGTGTAGCTTTGTTTAAATTCGTAGGTAGTGTATGTGTCCACTTATGCCTCATCAAGCTCACAACTAGGGTTTGAGACCCTTAGTGCAAGGGATCAAGCAAGCAAAGGTCCACATTGGTTCTAAGCATCATATATGGATCCCCATGCTCTTTATTCGTCATTTTGATCAAGAACTCATCAAGAGTTTGAAGCTTGTTTGTCAAGGAAGCCCTAATTCATCTAGGTATCTTGTGTGTCTTCCTTAGCAAGTTTCTTCAACAACTGGTCAAAGATACCAAGGGATACTTCATTGAACTTCATCATAAGCATATATGATCCTCCATGATCCCCAAAGAGCAAATGAACTTCAAGTTTGCAAGTTGGTTCAATGAGGTTGACTAGAAAAATCAAATGGTTAAATCTAGGGTTCCCTAGACCCTATCTTCTACAATTTTTGTCATATGAAAATGTAGGACCTCTTTTGGACTTAATAAAAACAAAAACCTTAAAAAATACATTGATGGACTGTTGAACCTCTGTCTGTGACTTTATTTGGATCCTTGGACTTAGAGTAGACAACATCCTTGAGCTATGGAAGGAAACTTGGCCAATTCCATTATTTGGGACCTATTTTGGCCAATGTCATTCATCTGATACAAGCTTGAGAAACTCCTTTGGTTTATCTGATGCACTCTTTCTCTGTGTCTAAGTTATTATTTTGATCTTATTGATACTATCTTATGCTCTCTCTCTGAGTATGTTTCAAGGGATGTTTCATATGATACATCTAAAGGACATTGAAGACTGCTTACTTGGATGTTTGGTTATCTTTATTTGATACCATTTGGTCTTCTTATTAATTGCTTGGATGATTATGGCTTTATTGCTTGCTTGACTATCGAAAGGAAATGGGTTTCTATCTGACATTATTATCTTGGGGATGCTTCCCATGGGTTAGATCTTTTCAACTCTAAACTTTTAAATCTTATCAAGGATAGTCCCTTCATCTCCTCCTCCTTCTTTAATTTCAAAATCTCTCCCTCATTTTCAAAACTTCTTTGCTTGTGTTTCAATGAGTAGAAACCTTGGCCTTATGCCATTGATCTTCAAAATATTTTCTTAAGCCAAACTTGTAAATAAACTTAATCATATTGACTTTATTTTCTAAAAGACAAAAAAGAACTAACAACCTCATCTAATACTTTTGGCCATTTTGTGCCTTTTCCTTTTAACTTTTTCAAAAGAGAGAATTTATATTTGAGTTATCTTTGGTTGAGATATAATTCTCCCATTCCATGATACATTGATTGTAAGACTTTCCATTTATTAGGGGTTAGTGGCATACTTGTTGATTAAATCCAAGTTGTGGCCCTCCCTCTTAAATGTTGTAAAGCCCTCATTATCGGTGGATGTTTGGTTGAGTATTCTGCCATTGATAACAAAAGATCTTTAAGCTTTTGTTAAAATCAATCCACCCATCTTTGAAATTTTTACCACGAACTACGAGGTTTTGATCCCTCCTTTTTATGTTGGTACGTAGGCATAAGACCGGTCTTATCAAACACAAAAATGTAAATAATTCTTTTATGTTGGTTTTGTGTTACCTGTGAGATCTAGGTTTCAAGCATCTTATTGTGAGTAATTATCTGATCAACCTTAGTCCCTAATTGCGTCATCAGTTTGTTTACGTGAATGTTCTGGTTTAGGAATTCTTTATTTTGCTAAGTCTGGCATGATATAAAGTTCTCCATGATCTTCTCAAGATTAGGCTTCTGGGGCACATCTTGCATAGGTTGATTTAGTTTTTGGGCTTGAAAACCTTGTGGTCTTTGAGGTGCAAAATTTTGGATAGGGTTCTGGTTTTTATAGGAAACATTTGAGTGATTCTTCCATCCAGGGTTGTAAGTGTTTGAAAATGGGTTACCTTGGGCGTAATTCACTTGGCCGATGTTCAGGTCGTTCAAAAGGTTACATTCCACCAATTTGTGTCCTTTAGATCCACAAAGTTCACACTCTGTGTGGACTACCGCTGTGGTGTTAGAGTTTGTAGAAATATGTTCTACCTTAAGGGCTAAAGCGTCCATTTTCGCTTGCATCATGTCCATAGAACTTATCTCATGTAACACCTTGGGTCTCCTTTTTCTCTACTGATGCTCATTCAGTTCCCCATTGGTAATGGTTTTGGGCCATATCCTCAATTAGGTCACAAGATTTAGGGTAAGGTTTGTTCATCAACGTGCCACCAGCGGCAGCGTAGATGCTCATCTTTGTGTTATAATGGAGTCCATTGTAGAAGGTATGAACGATCAGCCATTGTTCTAGGCCATGGTGTGGACAGACTCTTAACAGCTCCTTGTATCTCTCCCAAGCTTTAAAAAGTGATTCTCCTTGGTTTTGAGTAAATCTAGTTATTTAGTTTCGAAAACAGCAGTCTTACTAGGGGGAAAATATCTAGCAAGGAATACTCTTATAAGGTCTTCCCAGGTAGTTATTGAGTTAGCTGGAAGTGAATCTAACCATGAACGTGCTCTATCTCTGAGGAAGAAAGGAAATAATCTTAAATGAATCGCATCAGGTGAAGCACCGTTGGATTTAAAGGTATCGGCCAGTTGGATAAAGACTTTGAAATGTTGATTTGGGTTCTTAGTAGCGAGACTCGCGAATTGGTTTTGGTTCACTAATTGCAGTAAAGATGGTTTTAGTTCGAAATTGTTGGCAGGAATGAGGGGGTTTACTATACTAGAAATAGGTCCCTCGTCAGAGGGTTGGGCAAATTCCTTAAGAGGTCTTCGGTCGCGACTCTGGGCCATAGCTTTCTTAATTCGGATGAGTAAGAGGCGTGTACGAGTGTAACATTCGGGTTCAGCTAAAGGATCTACTAAATTTCCGATACTACGGGTTCTTCGCATTTACCGGCTAATAATGCCTTAGTCTAGACGGTGTAACAACAGGGTACGAAATTTGACGAAGTTGGTCCCCAGCAACGGCGCCAAAAACTTGATCGCTATATTCGCAAGTGTACGAATCGCGTCAGAGTAATATAAAAGATTATCGATCCCACAGAGACCAAATCGTCAATCTATCGATTACTATTGTTACGATGTTTATCTAAGGCGGTACAAATGAGATATTGATGTCGCAAAATAACACTAAATAAAGAAAATGATAAATACAGTGTAGATAAAGATAGGCTTGAATGTATTTCACGTCAGTTAAACGATGCTTCGATTGTCTAAATAGAACTACTTATGGGGCAATATTTTCTACGCTTGAAAAGAATCCATTTAACAGGAACTGTCGCTTTCGCGTATTCAGAACCGAGTTTCCCCTTAAATTAAGGCCTTTTATTGTCACTTATAAAAAGTGCGTAGAACGTTTAAGTAGTAACCCTATTTTTAAGAAATAAGACTCGTAAGCTTAGTTGAAAAGTGATTTTGATTCGGAAAGTTTACCCAAGGAGTTTCCTAATTTTAAATCTACCAACGCGTCCGAAAACTGTTTCAAAAATCGTTTTTCCTTAAAGTGATAAAAATTCCTAGTTAACTAAGCCAGGGTGCTTTCGCACTCCTTGAGTAGTTAAAATTAACCAAGTTTGTTTTAGAAAACTCGAATTAAAAATCAAAACAGCCCCTAAAGCATTTCTACATATGCAATATGTGAAACATCTCTTTAACCGCGATCCTTACATTCTAACCTTTGAAAGATTTAGCCAGACATGGTAATACAAACAAATACAACGATATTGAACATGATGAAAAAAAGTTTAGAATGTAAGGCGCGAAGAACAAGTAAAGCGTGTAAAAGAATTAAAATGAGCAATAAAGATAATGGCATGAAAATTAAATAAAGTAAAGACAATGGCAGGAAATTAAATAAAGTAAAGACAATGGCAGGAAACTAAATAAAGTAAAGCATGACAAGGAATTAAATAAAGTAAGGCATGGCAAGTAAAATAAAAAGGCGATTAAATTAGAACCTACTCCAAACGGAGGCTTTAAATCTGGTACAAAGAAGTAAATGAACCTTTGACTTTGAAAATAAAGATGACGGCAAAATCAAAGTGCTCCAACTCAATTACACTAAGGTGCGATAACGCCTCGATGTGACGGATTACCGCTTTTACAGATGATATTATAGTCTTAGTGTTATAAACTAAGTTGGATGATTTGGAAGTGAACTAGAATGACCTATTTATAGAGGAACTCAACAGCATGCAAAGACCAGGATGCCCTTCAACTGCTCTTTAGTGGGAATGTGGAATTCAAAGGTGGCGCCCGCCATGTGAGTAAATGGGGAAGTTCATGGGATCGTGGTAGTTTCCTCCTGGTTGAGGGCTGATGTGTCTTGGCTTCTCCTATAGCGGCCGCTATGCAGAACGCCGTGAGTACAATATTTGCCAAAAACCCTAATTTTTTGGTCTTTTTGCTTCGTTTCTTCTACAAAGGTCCTGAAAGAGATAAATACCTGAAAACAACACAAAAGAAAGCATAACACAAGCAAAATGATAATAAAGACCTAATAAACATGTGCAATCCGAGTCAAATACGCTGTGTGATTCAGTGTTATCAAATTCTCCCAGACTTAAACCTTTGCTTGTCCTCAAGCAAAACTCTTTATAGCTCATGCAAGAAAAACAATATCAACCAGAGTTAATTCAAGGCTAAAAAGGCTTATAAGTTCATTCAAGGAATGTATTGATAGGTACTAACGAATCAAACTAAGGATATTATAGTGACACTTTCTGCAAATGTGGTCATAGGCTTCGTTCCTATACAAATCAATCCATATCACCCCACCATACCAAGGCCTTCTTTTCATCTTCTTCAAGTCCTTTTTTTCATTCAGGTGCAATTACATTAAGCCTGTTATCCGTACATACTCATAGTAAGGTGATCGGTTAGTGATTATGATCTTAAGCATGGGGATTTGGTACATAAGTTGGTGTAGCCCCTTTATTTAACCCAATTGTAGTTGTGGGGGATTGGATCGTAATCCACCCTACCAAGTTCAGCACCAGATACCTCTGAACCAACCAACAATGGGCATATTATTATATATTTTTTTATTTTTCTGCATGTTTCGCAAACCTCTTTATTTTGCTGGGTTAAATGACCGTGTGAGAGTCACCTAGCCCGGAATTTCATACAACTAGAGAACAAAGCAGAATTTTTTATGATCATTCACTTATTTTCATCGGTCCCCTACGTAGAGCATGCTTAAGTCGGAGCTGACTGCTAGAATAAACTACTTAAGGACTTATTTGGAACAAAAATTAGGGCCACAGCATATGGGGTATCAGGATCGACTCTTATAATCATGAAGCCTACGGTGTCAAGACGATATCGATTTTTAGAAAAAGTTTTCCCAAATCTTTTACATCCTGTCATAAACCTGTCTTATAGCCTGAATATTCAAAATACACTATTTTCTTTGCTCACAAATTTTTTGATAAGGCTAAAGAAATGGGAGAAGTACGGATACACCACACAGATGACTCGTCAAACACATGTTATTTTATTGAAAGAAAAGCAAACAACTAAAACACACAAAACATACTGAAAATAAAGGAAAGCGATAAAAACCTCCTCCCATACTTAAACTGAACATTGTCCTCAATGTTTCGATATGAGATAGGGTAGGAGTAACCTAAAAGAGAGAGAACTATGGCTGATCACCGGCACCGTCACCGCCCTGGTCAGGATGCCTGGTCAGGATGCCTGGGTCGACGACTCCTGCTACGACGGCTAAGACCTTCCTGTAGCTGCCTAGAGCGACCTAAGAGAGACCCTTGGGTGGCCTCGATAAGTGTGAATTGCCGCTCAATAGCCTGTTGCTGGCGATGTTGCTCATTAGTGATCGCAAGCAAGGACTCCGTGATAGTCTGATGTGCGCGCTCAGTGCGCTGCTGGGAGGCTACCATAAAACTCATATTATCAATCAATTGTTAGTTTATGGTATTTAGAATGTCGTCACGCCTTTCTTCTCGAGCCAGGTGCTCGCGCCACATATCCTCAGTGATGTAAAAACCAGGAGTGATACCTGCAAAATGGTCAGAAGAAGGTGCAGTGTGTGCAGGTGATGCAATGTGTGTAGGAATATCATGAGCAGGGGACTGGTCGTGCCAGTCATACTCATCATCGGTCCCTTGCCCATCGTCCATAGGGACATTAGGTGGCAAAGGTCCGGTAAAATGTGGATCATCTAGATCATATGTCCAGTTCCTTGCATGTTGCACATCTGTACGCTGAGAGCAAGATAAAACAACACTCGGTATAGCTACATCATGGACCATGAGGTTATAACCTCCTGCTCGCCGCACCTTGCACAATTTTATATCCTTCAAAAATTTCAAGTTAATGGTGCGGTGAGGGAGCGGTTCTAAGGTAGCTAACTCAGCATTGAGATTTAGTGCTCTAGCAATAGAAGTATTAATCCACCAAAAGAAATGGTTCCTCCTTTTTTCAAAATGGCGGACATATGTGCAAGCATAAAAGGAACATGATTGATCCTTCGATTAGTAAGGCAAACCTATAAAAATAGCAACTCGCGAGCATTTACTTTATTAGAATTTTCCCGACCAAAAATAGTACATGCCAAAGGATGTCAAAAAATACGAATGGTCGGGTTATGAATAGTGGAGGATAAAATTCCTTCAAAAGATGTGGCAGCCACATTCGATAATCTATTCCAAAAGTTAAATGCTTCGAGTGCCCATTTTGTATCTAAGGGTGTCTCACAAATGGCACCCTCTCCGTAAGGCATTCCTAACAAACCTGCTAAGGCGTCGGTAGTGTACTCATATTCAACATTGAACATTCTAAAACATACGGTACCAACCGCGCTAGCAGTGCCAGGATGAACGGTGTAAATTAGGGAACTCAGAAATTCCCTGGTCAACCTATCATAGGTGGGTTCCTTATTAGCAAAAATCTCATGCAGTCCTAAATTATCTAGAATATGAAAAACACTATGATGTGTCCCTAAAGTATACAAACAATCCTCATCTATATACCTGGTGGCGAGAATTTCCCGTGTTTGCAACTTCTGTAAAATTTTGTTCTGACGCTCTCCAGGTTTCCCTCCGCGAAGGATGATATTGTTGAATTCTATTCCAGCCATTGATGGTAAGTGAAGAGAAAATGGGTTTTTATGGTAAGGAAGTGAAAATGGGATTGTGGTGGGTTTTTGGTGGAGGAAATTGATGAGTGAAGTTTGGGAATGATAATGGGTTGGAGTTAGAATGATGAAGTTGGGAATTTTTGTGGACTTCAATGAGGTGGAAGGAGGAAAAAATGGGTTTTGAGAGGTTGAAGAATGCAAAAATGGGGGATTTAGGGATTATGTCCCGTAAATGGTACAGACCCCATGGCGCCCGCCATGAATCCGGACTTGTTGTTTGGGTTGGGCTTGTTCCTTGCTCTTGGGCTACAACTTTTTCCTCATTTTGCATAGGGGGTGTACATAGGCTTCCATAACATGCTGCCTTTTTTATTTTGATTAAGCTTGATAAATGACAAAATAAAAAAAGTAAAGTAAAAAGGAAATAAAAACATAATAATAGTAACACACACACACATACACACACACACACACGCACACGCGCACACGCACACACGCGCACACGCACACACGCACACACGCGCACACACACACACACACGCACACCCACACACGCACACACACACACACACACACACACACACACACACACACACATATATATATATATATATATATATATATATATATATATATATATATATATATATACATATATATATATATATATATATGAATAGATAGTAATAAGTCACGGGTCGAGAGATACTAGGAAAGGAAAAGCAAGCATAAAGTCAAAAAGAAAAGAAAAACAAGCATAAATAATAAGTCTAATAATGGGAAATAAGTAAAGCAAACGGAATCTCTCGGTCGGTGATATCATCAATGTCCAAGGAATAATGGAGTCTCCTTAACTTCGGATCCTCGGAGCTCTGAAATCTGGTGTTTAAGGTCAACGATCTCATTGTTTAGTATATCGGCTTCAGTGGCATGTGTGGCATCTGACACTTCGACCTGCAAAGCAATGTCAGCGAGCTCCTGACGGAGCTAGGCTATCTCCATACGAAGCTTAACAAGCTTAGAATGCATGTTTGGACTCTAAAGATTTGGATTATTGGTGAGGATTTTGATCCTGGTAGGTGCTGGATTATGCTCTATTTCAGGTGGGATTCTCTGCTCATCTATTGTCTTGCCTTGGTCTTCTATGGCATACGCCCTGTTGGCCTGACTGTAAACACAAGTTACCTGAGGGTCTGGTAAAGTAAAGTAGTGGATAGTCTCACCCTCGATCAAGAGCCTGTATTGATCTGGGTGGAAAGAAGATCTCCTCATGAGGCCACGGTCCATACAGAAGTCAATATCCATCAAAGTATAACTGCAGTAAGATGTTAGGTGAAATAGCCTTCTATCAAGTCCTAGGGAGGAGGCTATATGGGTTACCGTGCTTCCAACATGTATAGGACTCACAGCGGAGCGAGCATTAAGATAGAGACTCTCGATCAGAAAATCCCCGCAAGCTTCTGGGTGTGATTGAGTGGTACAGTACATGAAGAAAATCTCTTCAGAACTTACGTGTGTATCAGTGTCACTCTTCCCCAAGAAGGTGTGGGCAATAATCATCTGAAAATATCTGAAAGCAGGATTATGGATCTTGTTAGAGATTTGGGTGGAAAGGTCAGGGCTACCTCCACATGTAATGTCACTCAAGAACTTCTCAACGTCTCTACTCATGAAATATCTCATGGGGAGCTCAGATGAGGCATCATAAGTAGTCTGAAATCCAAGTAAGTCCCCAAAACGCTTGTGGTTGAAGGTGTACTATATTCCAAACATCCTGAAATTAATGTAGCCACCATCACTAGCGTGACCAACATAGGGCTCGTAGTTCAGCAAACTCAAGAACTCCAAAGTGAGGTTCCTGTAAGTCACATGCATCGCTTCAGTATACTCATCCCATTGCAACTGACTGCACAAATGCCTGACACTAGGCTCAATGCCTAATGCTTCCATGCAGCTTGAATTAGGATATCTGGTGGGCAGCATTGGACGCTGGGAAAGCATGGCGTAGCCTTGCTCCTGTACTGGGTCACGAAAGATCACTGGCATAGTGTCGAAATTCTCCATCCTGAAAAGTTAGATTAAAAACAGAGGACACCTGAAATTGCAAATATTGCAACTGTTAGTCTAAACATATATATAAATATATATATATATATATATATATATATATATATATATATATATATATATATATATATACATATACATATATATATACATATATATATAAATATATATATATAACATATGAAAATATCAATCGAAATAGTAAAAGTGAAGTAAAGGAAAAAGAAATCATGGGTTGCCTCCCATGCAGCGCTTGTTTAATGTTGTTAGCTTGACGATTTGAATTTTATATATCAGAGGTAGGAACCGGAGGGTCGACCAGAGTATGGCCAGGGCATTCTGTGGGGATGTCACCTTCTTGATATTGCTTCAGTCTTTGTCCATTTACCACAAACGGATTACAGGAATTGTTCCGGATTTCAACTGCTCTAGATTTGAGGATTTTGGAAACCTTAATGGGGCCTGTCCATCTCGAACGCAACTTACCTAGAAAAATTCGTAATCTGGAATTGAAAAGGAGAACAGAGTCACCTATATTAAAGTCCTTTTCACAATCCGTTTGTCATGCCATGCTTTGGTTCTTTCTTTGTATATAATGGCATTCTCGTAAGCATTCTGGCGGAGTTCCTCCAATATGTGGATATCGAGGATTCGCTTCTCGCCAGATGCTAGGTAATCCAAATTCAGGGTCTTGATGGCCCAATATGCTTTGTGCTTAAGTTCAAAAGGTAAGTGGCATGACTTTCCATAGACTAACTGGTATGGTGTAGTTCCAATAGGGGTTTTGTAAGTAGTTCTGTAAGCCCACAATGCTTCTGTTAGCTTTTCATACAAATCTTTTCTGGATATTGAAACTGTTTTTTCAAAGATTTTCTTAATCTCTCTGTTTGATACTTCCACTTGACCATTAGTCTGGGGATGATATGGTGTTGCTACTCTGTGTTTTACTCCATACTTTCTTAAGAGTTTATCGAATATCCTGGATATAAAATGTGATCCACCATCACTTATGACAAGTCGTGGTACTCCAAATATGGGGAAAATATTGTTTTTAAACAACTTGGTGACTACTCTTGGGTCGTTAGTGGGTGAGGCTATAGCTTCTATCCATTTGGACACATAGTCGACGACTACCAAAATATACTTTTTTCCCATCGAAGATGGAAAATGTCCCATGAAATCAATACCCCAAACATCAAATAATTCCACTTCTTTGATGTTCTTTAAAGGTATTTCGTCGCGTCTTGAGATGTTTCCAGCGCGCTGGCACCGATCACATTGGACAATATAAGTATGGACATCACGCCATAGTGTTGGCCAATAAAGACCAGCTTGAAGGATCTTAGCGTATGTCTTGTATATGCTTGAATGTCCACCATAGGGTGAAGAGTGACAATGCTCTATGATATTTCTAACTTCTTCTTCCGGGACGCAACGTCTAAAGATGTTATATGTTCCTCTTTTAAAAAGGAGTGGTTCGTCCCAATAGAAATGTCTTACATCTTTAAAGAACTTCTTCTTTTGTTGATAATTGAGGTCAGGTGGTATGATATCAACGGCTAGATAATTCACAAAATCAGTGTACCATGGTACTTTGCTAATCTCTGAAATTGTTCCAAAGTTGTCTCTATCAGGTTCAAGGGGAACGGTATCTAACTTAGCTATCAATTTGTCATAGGTGAAATCATCATTTATAGGTAAATGGTCTGGCTTCAAATGCTCTAGTCTAGAAAGATGGTCAGCAACTATGTTTTTTGTTCCCTTTTTGTCTCAGATATCTAAGTCGAACTCTTGTAGCAAAAGGATCCATCTGAGTAACCTAGGTTTCACATCCTTTTTTCTTATAAGGTAACGGATAGCCGCATGGTCTGTATAGACTATAATCTTAGATCCAACAAGATAAGACCTAAATTTATCAATTGCAAAAACTATAGCTAGGAGTTCCTTCTCTGTTGTCGTATAATTGAGTTTAGCGGCATCTAGGGTTCTACTAGCGTAATATATCACATGTAATTTCTTTTTTTTTCTTTGTACTAAAACAGCTCCTACAGCGAAATCGCTAGCATCACACATTATTTCAAAAGGTTGAGTCCAATCCGGAGTTTGTAAAATGGGTGCTGAAACTAGCGCTTGTTTTAAATGATTAAAGGCTTCAATGCATTTTTAATTGAAAATGAATTGAACGTCTTTCATCAGAAGGCCGGTCAGGGGTTTTATTATTTTAGAGAAATCTTTGATAAAGCGTCGGTAAAAACCGGCGTGTCCAAGAAAACTTCAGACTTCTTTAATAGTCTTAGGAGGGTTAAGGTTTTCTATCACTTCTATCTTTGCTTTGTCGACCTCAATGCCTCTTTCAGTTATTATATGTCATAACACTATGCCTTCTTTAACCATAAAGTGGCATTTCTCCCAGTTTAATACAAGGTTAACTTCTACGCATCTTTCTAGGATTTTCTCAAGATTAATGAGGAAATTCTCAAAGTCAAACCCACATACCGAGAAATCATCCATGAACACTTCCATAATTCCGTCGAGATAATCTGCGAAGATTGACATCATACAACGTTGGAAAGTAGCTGGTGCATTGCAGAGTCCAAACGGCATTCGTCTGTAAGCAAATGTTCCATAAGGACAGGTGAAGGTTGTTTTCTCTTGATCCTCGGGGTGTATGGGTATTTGGAAAAATCCAGAATATCCATCCAGATAACAAAAGTAAGAGTGTATGGCAAGACGCTCAAGCATTTGATCTATGAATGGAAGTGGGAAATGGTATTTCCTAGTTGCCTTATTGAGTTTCCTATAGTCTGTGCACATACGCCATCCGCCTTCTATACGTTTAGGCACATGCTCTCCCTTCCCGTTCTGCACAACTGTGATGCCTCCTTTTTTGGGTACCACATGTACAGAACTTACCCATTTACTATCGGAGATCTGATAGATTATACCAGCTTCTAGCAGTTTAAGGACTTCCTTCTTTACCACCTCACTCATTACAAGGTTGATTCTTCTCTGATGTTCTTTGGAAGGTTTTGAATCATCCTTTAGTGAGATCCTGTGCATACACACGGATGGGCTTATACCTTTTAAATCATAGATGTTGTATCCTAAGGCAGAGGGGTATTTTCGTAAAACATTCAAGAGTTGGTTTTCCTCGTCTTGGTCTAAGGTGGCACTAACTATTCTTGGGAAATTCCTTAAGTTCTTCAGCTGGTTGTTGAAAGTTTGGTGAAAGGTCTGGAGTAAGGGCCAAACATTTGTTAGTGTGAGGTTTTGTTTCCTTCAGCTCGTAATCCTTTTCATTCGGGTTAGAAAATGGTTCGATCATAGGTTCTTCTTGATCAAATTCCCTTATGCATTCATCTATGATATCAATTGCGTAACATGCGTCTCTTATGATTGGTGCCATCAGTAACTTTGAAAGAATAAACTCTATCTTTTCATCTCCTACTTCGAAAGTTAAGTTTCCTCTTTTAACATCTATTATAGCTTCAGCTGTTGATAAAAATGGTCTACCTAAAAGGATAGGGATATCGTCGTTTTCCTTGATATCCATGACCACAAAGCCTGTCGGGATATAAAGTTGACCAATCCTAACGGGGATGTCTTCTAATATGCCTACAGGATACTTAACAGATCTATCGGGTAATTGGAGGGACATCTTACTTGGTTGTAATTCTCCTAAGTTTAACCTTTTATACACAGCTAAGGGCATTAAACTCACACTAGCGCCTAAGTCTAGGAAAGCTTTGTCGATCTCATGACTCCCTAGAATGCAAGGTATAGAAAAACTCCCAGGGTCTTTCTCCTTCTTAGCAAGTTTATTCTCGGAAAAAAAGTTGCATTCCAAGGGTTTGGGATCGTCAAGCCTACGCTTGTTGGTTAAGATGCCTTTGAGAAATTTGGCGTAAGATGGAATATGGGTGATGGCTTCGGTGTAAGGAATCTCTACATGAAGCTTCTCTATTACTTTTATAAACTTTTGGTATTGGTTATCGATATTGGTTTTTCTTAAGTCTTTGAGGATATGGGATTGGTGGTTTGTACGGGGGTGGTGGTTGGTAAGTTTTATCCTTGGCTTCTCCTTCTTGGTCGGTTTGTTTTTCGGGTTCCACTGGTTCCCCTCCTTCGTTGGTAGGTATGTTTTCTTTAGAAGCTTTGGACTCTCCCATTGTTGGGTTATAAGGCCCATCATAAGCGGTCCCACTTCGTAATGTGATAGCGTTGGCTTGCCATCGATGGTTGAGTTGAGGTTGTTTAGGGAATTATCCTCCATGTGTAGTTTGCGGGGCTCGATTTTGTGCTACCTGTGAGATATGGGTTTCAAGCATCTTATTGTGAGTAATCATCTGATCTACCTTAGTCCCTAATTGCATTATCAGTTCTTTTACGTGAATGTTCTTGTTTAGGAATTCTTTATTTTGCTGAGTCTGGCCTGATATAAAGTTCTCCATGATCTTCTCAAGTTAGGCTTCTGGGGCACAGCTTGCATAGGTTGATTTGGTTTTTGGGCTTGAAAACCTTGTGGTCTTTGAGGTGCAAAATTTTGGATAGCGTTCGGGTTTTTATAGGAAAAATTTGGGTGATTCTTCCATCCAGGGTCGTAAGTGTTTAAAAATGGGTTACCTTGGGCGTAATTCATTTGGTCGGTGTTCAGGTCGTTCAAAAGGTTACATTCCGCCGATTTGTGTCCTTTAGATCCACAAAGTTCACACTCTGTATGGATTGCCGCTGCGGTGTTAGAGCTTGTAGAAATATGTTCGACCTTAAGGGCTAAAGCGTCCATTTTCGCTTGCATCATGTCCATAGAACTTATCTCATGTGTTCCACCTTGGGTCTCCTTTTTCTCTACTGATGCTCGTTCAGTTCCCCATTGGTAATGGTTTTGGGCCATATCCTCAATTAGGTCACAAGCTTCAGGGTAAGCTTTGTTCATCAACGTGCCGCCAGCGGCAGCGTCGATGCTCATCTTTGTGTTATAATGGAGTCCATTGTAGAAGGTATGAACGATCAGCCATTGTTCTAGGCCATGGTGTGGACAGACTCTTAACAGCTCCTTGTATCTCTCCCAAGCTTCAAAAAGTGATTCTCCTTGGTTTTGAGTAAATTTAGTTATTTGGACTCGAAGAACAACAGTCTTACTAGGGGGAAAATATCTAGCAAGGAATACTCTCATAAGGTCTTCCCAGCTAGTTATTGAGTTAGCTGGAAGTGAATCTAACCACGAACGTGCTCTATCTCTGAGGGAGAAAGGAAATTGTCTTAAAACGAATCGCATCAGGTGAAGCACCGTTGGATTTAAAGGTGTCGGCCAGTTGGATAAAGACTTTTAAATGTTGATTTGGGTTCTCAGTAGCGAGACCCGCGAATTGGTTTTGTTGCACTAATTGCAGTGAAGATGGTTTTAGTTCGAAATTATTGGCAGGAATGAGGGGGTTTACTATACTAGAACTAGAACTAGGTACCTCGTCAGAGGGTTGGGCAAATTCCTTAATAGGTCTCCGGTTGCGATTCTCGATCATAGCTTTCTTAATTCAGATGAGTAAGAGGCGTGTACGAGTGTAACGTTCAGGTTCCGCTAAAGGATCTACTAAATTTTCTGTACTACGGGTTCTTTGCATTTACCGGCTAATAATGCCTTAGTCTAGACGGTGTAACAAAAGGGTACAAAATTTGACGAAGTTGGTCCCCGGCAGCGGCGCCAAAAACTTGATCGCTATATTCGCAAGTGCACGAATCGCGTCAGAGTAATATAAAAGATTATTGATCCCACAGAGACCAAATTGTCAATCTATCAATTACTATTGTTATAATGTTTATCTAAGGCGGTACAAATGAGATATTGATGTCACAAAATAACAGTAAATAAAGAAAATGATAAATACACTGCAGATAAAGATAGGCTTGAATGTATTTCACGTCAGTTAAACGATGCTTCAATTGTCTAAATAGAACTACTTATGGGGAAATATTTTCTACTCTTGAAAAGAATCCATTTAACAGGAATTGTCGCTTTCGCGTATTCAGAACCAAGTTTCCCCTTAAATTAAGGCCTTTTATTGTCACTTATAAAAGGTGCGTAGAACTTTTAAGTAGTAAACCTATTTTTAAGAAATAAGACTCGTAAGCTTAGTTGAAAAGTGATTTTGATTCGGAAAGTTTACCCAAGGAGTTTCCTAATTTTAAATCTATCATCGCGTCTGAAAACTGTTTCAAAAATCGTTTTTCCTTAAAGTGATAAAAAATTCTAGTTAACTAAGCCAGGGTGCTTTTGCACTCCTTGAGTAGTTAAAATTAACCAAGTTTGTTTTAGAAAACTCGAATTAAAAATCAAAACAGCCCCTAAAGCATTTCTACAGATGCAGTATGTGAAACATCTCTTTAACCACGATCCTTACATTCTAACCTTTGAAAGATTTAGCCAGACATGGTAATACAAACAAATACAACGATATTGAACATGATGAAAAAAAGTTTAGAATGTAAGGCGCGAAGAACAAGTAAAGCGTGTAAAACAATTAAAACGAGCAATAAAGATAATGGCGAGAAAATTAAATAAAGTAAAGACAGTGGTTGGAAATTAAATAAAGTAAAGACAATGGCAGGAAATCAAATAAAGTAAAGCATGACAAGGAATTAAATAAAGTAAGGCATGACAAGTAAAATAAAAAGGCGATTAAATAAGAACCTGCTCCAAACGGAGGATTTAAATCTGGTACAAGGAAGTAAATGAACCTTTGACTTTGAAAATAGAGATGACGGCAAAATCAAAGTGCTCCAACTCAATTACACTAAGGTGCGATAACCCCTCAATGTGACGGATTACCGCTTTTAGAGATGATATTATAGTCTTAGTGTTATAACCTAAGTTGTATGATTTGGAAGTGAACTAGAATGACCTATTTATAGAGGAACTCAACAGCATGCAAAGATCAGGATGCCCTTCAACTGCTCTTTAGTGGGAATGTGGAATTCAAAGGTGGCGCCCGCCACCCCTCCATGGCGCCCTCCATGTGAGTAAATGGGGAAGTTCATGGGATCGTGGCAGTTTCCTCTTGGTTGAGGGCTGATGTGTCATGGCTTCTCATATAGCGGCCGCTATGCAGAACGCCACGAGTACAATATTTGCCGAAAACCCTAATTTTTTGGTCTTTTTGCTTCGTTTCTTCTACAAAGGTCCTGAAAGAGCTAAATACCTGAAAACAACACAAAAGAAAGCATAACACAAGAAAAATGATAATAAAGACCTAATAAACATGGGCAATCTGAGTCAAATACACGGTGTGATTCAGTGTTATCAGTGATCCCTTGTGTGTGATTGTTGCATTCATGCACATCATAGCATTCATCACAGAAAATAAATTCTCAAGGAACTAAGGTCGTGTTTGCAAATATTTTCAGACCATGGATTATGGACGAAGGAACACTAAAAAGTATAGTTTTAGATGTCCGGATTTAAAAGAGTTAAGGAAGCTAGCATCTTTTGTAGTTGATCCCTTGGATTTCAAAGGACGTCGTGGAAAGCTTTTGTTAGTGCTATCTACTGATGTTGTTAAAGGACATGGATGCACTCATCGAGATTCTTGAAGAGAGTGCAGTGAAGAGAGAGAGATAGAGAGAGAGAGAGAGAGAGAGAGAGAGAGAGAGAGAGCCAGAGGATTTATTTTCCTCTAGTATTCCTCAACCTTCTGGTGCTTGGAAGAAGATTTTTGATCAGCTCGTCATCGAGAAAGGCATATGAAGACCGCTTATGATTTAGAGATCAGATGCATTATAAGGAAGTACACGCCCTTGGCCAGTTCATACGATGTGATTGCTAGGGATCCTTAGAATGATATTTTCCTTTTCTATTGTATTTGTACTTTAATTTCTGAAATTGTACTCAGTGTAATCCTTCCAAAAATTTATGAATGAAAATGTGATTTTTATGGTCAAATCAAGTTGTTATTATTGATTACTATTATTGAAATATTTGTAAATAAGGCTTTGTATGTTCCTTGAAAATAATAAAATAAAAACATTACATTCATGCATCATTTGCATCGTAGGTTTCTTGCATTCCAGCCCTTTGGTCAGTTGTCTTATTGCTCTTAATCTTTGTATATGACAAGCTGACTCATCAATACGATACTTGATGACACTGAATTTCACCATATTTTCGACTCCGATTTCGCATGCATTTTCGTGGTTTTATTGTTATTTTGTTATGTTATTACTATGTTTCTCTTTGTTTTACGGTTTTCAGTCTAATCAGAGCCCCGATCGAGAAAAGGAGTGAAAATGAGCTAAAAAGACTAAAATTCAGCATTTTGCACTTGTGGCTCCCACTGTGGCTGGCGCCATGGGCCCAGCCATGACGTGTCACAGATCAACTTCCCTCAACTGCCACGTCTCCCACTACCTCCACTTGGGCGCCACAATTTGCCCTTATGGCGGGCGCCATGGTGTTGTGGCGGGCGCCACAAGAAGAAAACTTTTCCCTCCCAATTTCAAACTGAAGGGTATCCTTGTCTTTTCCATTATTTTACTTGCCTATAAATAGAGACTCGATTTCATTTGTTTAATCATCCAAACTTAGAGCAAACTTAGTTGCAAATTAGGCATATATTCAGCATTGTAAAAGTGGTCATCGCTTCACATTGGGGTGTTGCCACAATTGTGTGATCGAGTCTGTAATCGAGTTTGGAGCATTTTGGAAGGAAGTTAATCCTGCCGCCATTTTCATTTCCGTTTCGCATTTTACTCAACCCTCCGATTGGAGCGGGTTTTTATTGCTTTACCTTTATCTACTTTACTTTCCCGCACTGTCTTTACTTTATTTATTTCTCGCACTCGCACTACTTTCATTTACTCTCCCGCACTGTCTTTACTTTATTTATTTCTTGCACTCGCACTACTTTCATTTCTTTCTCGCACTCGCACTACTTTCATTTATTTCTCGCACTCGCACTACTTTCATTTATTTCTCACACTCGCACTACTTTCATTTATTTCTCGCACTCGCACTACTTTATTTATTTTCCGCACTCGCACTACTTTCATTTATTTCTCACACTCGCACTACTTTCATTTATTTCTCGCACTCGCACTACTTTTATTTACTTTCCGCACTCGCACTACTTTTATTTACTTTCCGCCCTCGCACTACTTTTATTTACTTTCCGCACTCGCACTACTTTCATTTAAATTAAAATGCACATTTACTTTACCATGTCTAGCTAAACCTATAAAGGTTAGACTGTAAGGACCGTAGTTGAACCGATAATCCGTACAATTGTTCGTAGAAACACTTAAGGGCTATTTTGACTTTCAACTTGAGTTTTCCCACACTTAATTTCCGTTGGGTAAGATCGAAAGCCGTCCAACGTCCTTTTAAACTTAGTTGTTTTTAACTACTTCAAATACAGCGAAAGCGCTTTGTTTAGTTCATTAGGAGTTTTTAACTTAAAAAGAAAAGTGATTTTAAAACTATTTTCGGACGCGTTTATAAGTTTAGAGTCTGGTTCGTGAGAACCTCTTTTGGTTAAGAAATCCAGGTTAAAATACTTTTCAACTTAGTCAAGATACTATATTTCTTAAAAATAGGTTTGCTACTCTAACGCAATGCGCGCCTTTTTATAAGTGACAATAAGAGGGTTTGATTTGGGAGTACAACTCGGTTCTGAATACGCGAAAGCGACAGTTCCTGTTAAATTGGTTCTTTTCAAAGTAGGAAACACTGCCCATAAGTAATTCTATTAGCAAGTACTTGGATTATTAATTGATTATGTGAATTACATTCGAGCCTGTCTTTATTAATTAAATTTAACTTAATACTTTACTTTTCATTGCACACTCTAAAAACCCCTATTTTGACTACCTTAGATAAACACCATAACAATAGATAACGATAGATTGACACTTGGTCTCTGTGGATTCGACAATCTTTTATATTACTTTGACGCGTTCGTATACTTGCGAAAAGCACGCATCAAGTTTTTGGCGCCGTTGCCAGGGACCAATTTCGTCAAATTTCGTACCCTGTTGTTATATCGTTTAGACTTAGGTTGTTACCCGCCGGTCAATGTGAAGAACTCGTAGCACCGGAAGCTTAGTATACCCTCTGGCGGAACCTGAACGTTACGCTCGCGCACGTTTGTTCTTCCATAGAATTAGGAGAGCTATGGCCGAAGATCAAAACCAAAGACCTCTTAAGGATTTCGCCCAACCATCCAACGAAGAACCTAGTTCTAGTATAGTAAACCCAACCATCCCAGCTAATAATTTCGAACTTAAACCCTCCTTGTTGCAACTAGTGCAACAGAGACAATTCGCAGGTCTCGCTACTGAGAACCCAAACCAACATTTAAAATCTTTCTCCAATTAGCAGACACTTTTAAAACCAATGGAGCTTCTCCTGAGGCAATCCGTTTAAGATTATTCCCTTTCTCCCTCAGAGATAAAGCCCTATCATGGTTAGATTCCCTTCCACCCAATTCCATTACAACTTGGGACAACCTTAGAAGAGTATTCCTTGCTAGATATTTTCCCCCAAGTAAGACCGCCGTTCTTCAAAACCATATAACTAGATTTACCCAGAACCAAGGAGAATCGCTGTTCGAAGCTTGGGAGAGATATAAAGAGCTGTTAAGAGCATGCCCACATCATGGTTTAGAAAATTGGTTAATCATTCAGACCTTCTATAATGGACTTCACTATAACACTAAGATGACCATCGACGCTGCCGCAGGCGGTGCGCTGATGAACAAACCTTATCCTGAAGCTAGTGCCCTCATCGAAGATATGGCTCAAAACCATCAATCATGGGGAGTCGAACGAGCGACAGTTGAGAAGAAGGAAGCCCAAGGAGGAGTACATGAATTAAGCTCTATATACATGATGCAAGCTAAAATGGACGCATTAGCCCTTAAGGTCGAGCATATGTGCGTAAACCCGAATACTGCAGCCGCAATTTCATCGGATTGTGAGATATGTGGAACCAAAGGACACCAATCTGCAGAATGCAGTCTATTAAATGAAACCCACTCTGAGTAAGTGAACTACACCCAAGGGAACCCATATTCGAATACCTATAACCCTGGATGGAGGTATCACCTGAACTTCTCCTATAAGAACAATAACCTTATCCAAAATAATGCACCTCCGAGACAAACAGGTTATCAAGCCCCAAGACCAAATCAACCTATGCAACCTGTACCACCAAAGCCGAGCCTTGAGAAAATTATGGAAAATTTTATCACTGCTCAAACCCAACAAAGTAAAGAGTTCATGAACCAAAACATTCACGTTAACGAACTGATTACCTAGTTAGGAATCAAGGTTGACCAAATAGTTATTCACACCAAGATGCTTGAAACCCAGATCTCTCAGGTAGCTTTAAACCAAGCCCCCCAGACCACACCTGGAGGACAGTTCCCTGGACAACCTCAACAGAATCCAAGAGGACAAGCCAATGCCATTACCCTACGAAGTGGGAACGCTTATGATGAGCCACCAAACCCAAGATTGAGCGAACCCAAAACTTTTAAGGAATATACCGAACCCACAGACAAAGTAAAGGAACTAGAGGAATCTAAAAAACAGGAAGGTCAGGAAAAAGGAGAAGAACCTAAAGACAAAACTTATGTACCACCCCCTTCATATAAACCACCTATACCATATCCGCAAAGACTCAAACAAACCCAGATCAATAACCAGTATCAGAAATTTATTAAGGTTATAGAAAAACTTCACGTAGAAATCCCTTTCACATAAGCCATCACCCAAATACCTTCTTATGCAAAGTTTCTCAAAGACATCCTTACCAACAAACGTAGACTCAACGATCCGAAGCCCTTGGAATGCAATTCTATTTCCGAGAACAAGTTAGCCAAAAAAGATAAAGATCCTGGAAATTTCTCCATTCCTTGTCTTTTGGGTAGTCATGTCATCAAAAAAGCTTTTCTAGACTTAGGAGCTAGTGTGAGCTTAATGCCTTTAGCAGTTTGTGAGAGGTTAAACTTAGGAGAATTACAGCCTACTAAGATGTCACTTCAGTTAGCCGATAGATCTCTTAAGTATCCGATAGGCATATTAGAAGATGACCCTGTTAGGATAGGTCAGTTATTTATCCCTACTGATTTTGTTGTCATGGACATCAAAGAGGATAATGATATACCAATCCTTCTAGGTAGACCATTCTTATCAACTACAGGAGCCATAATAGATGTTAAGAGAGGAAAGTTGACCTTTGAGGTAGGTGACGAGAAAATAGAATTTATACTTTCGAAATTTCTTATGGAACCTGTGATGGGAGACGCATGTTATGCCATAGATATCATTGATGAATGCGTTAGGGAATTAGCACAAGAAGAAATCATAAAAACAATTAAGTTGCCATCAACTCTCATACTGGAAGATGATGACTTTAGAAAACCCTACATCGATGATAACCTTTACGAATGTTTATCCCTTACCCCAGATCCTATGCCATGCCCTAAGAAACCAACCTTAGAACTTAAGGAACTGCCTAAGAACCTGAGATATGAGTTCCTCGACGAAGAGATGAACCATCCAGTTATAGTCAGTGCTACCTTGAGCCAAGAGGAAACAAACCAACTTTTAGATGTTTTACGAAGATATCCCTCAGCCTTAGGATATAATATCTCTGACCTGAAAGGTATAAGCCCATCCGTATGCATGCATCGGATTTCGCTCGAAGAAGATTCAGAGCCCTCCAGAGAACATCAGAGAAGAATAAACCCTATAATGAGTGATGTTGTTAAAAAAGAAGTTCTTAAGTTACTTGAGGCAGGTATAATCTACCAGATCTCGGATAGTAAGTGGGTGAGCCTTGTGCATGTAGTACCTAAAAAGGGAGGCATCACAGTCGTGCAAAATGATAAAGGCGAACATGTAGCAAAACGGATAGAAGGAGGATGTCGAATATGCATAGATTACAGAAAGTTAAATAAAGCAACTAGGAAGGATCATTTCCCTTTACCATTTATAGACCAGATGTTGGAGCGTCTAGCCAGACACTCTTATTTATGCTATCTAGATGGATACTCTGGATTCTTCCAAATACCTATCCACCCCGAAGATCAAGAAAAAACTACCTTTACATGCCCTTATGGAACTTTTGCCTACAGACGAATGCCATTCGGGCTCTATAATGCCCCAGCTACTTTCCAGTGCTGCATGATGTCAATCTTTGCAGATTACCTAGATGGTATCATGGAAGTATTTATGGATAATTTCTCGGTCTGTGGATTTGATTTCCAAAATTGTCTTGCTAACCTTGAGAAAATCCTAGAGAGATGCGTGGAGGTGAACCTCGTGCTAAACTGGGAAAAGTGTCATTTCATGGTGGCCGAAGGGATTGTTTTAGGACATATAGTTTCCGAAAAAGGTATAGATGTAGATAGAGCTAAGATAGAAGTTATAGAAAACCTAAAACAACCCAAAACTATCAGAGAAGTCCGAAGTTTCCTTGGACATCCTGGATTCTACCGGCGTTTTATCAAGGACTTCTCCAAAATAACTAAACCCTTAACTGGCCTTTTAATGAAAGATGCTGAATTCATTTTCAATGAAAAATGTAATGAAGCATTTAATCTCTTAAAGCAAGCGTTAATATCAGCACCTATTATGAAACCCCCTGATTGGTCAGAACCTTTTGAGATAATGTGTGACGCTAGTGATTATGTCGTTGGAGCCGTTCTAGGACAAAGGAAAGATAAAAAATTACATGCAATTTATTATGCCAGTAGAACCCTAGACGTTGCCCAACTTAACTACGCAACAACTGAAAAGGAATTACTCGTTGTAGTTTTTGCTATAGACAACTTTAGAACTTATCTAGTAGGAGCAAAAATTATAGTTTACACCGATCATGCTTCCATTCATTACCTATTAAGTAAAAAGGATGCCAAGCCCAGGTTACTCTGATGGATTTTGTTACTACAAGAGTTTGATTTAGACATAAGAGATAAAAAAGGCACTGAAAATGTAGTAGCTGATCACCTTTCTAGGCTAGAACACCTAAAACCAGACTTAGTACCCATAAATGATGATTTTGCCTATGATAGACTGATAGCTAGACTAGAAACCATTGAAGACGATAGCCTAGGCCCTCATAAGCACTCCTAAAATTCCTTAGCAGTAAGTAACGTACCATGCTATGCAGACTTTGTTAATTACCTAGCTGCTGATATCATACCCCCTGATCTTGACTACCACCGCAAGAAGAAGTTCTTCAATGATGTGAGAAACTTTTATTGGGACGAACCGCTCCTTTTCAAAAGGGGTAAAGATGGCATTTTTCGCCGTTGTGTTCCAGAAGAGGAGGTAAAAAGTATAATTGAGCATTATCACTCTGCACCCTATGGTGGACATGCGAGCACCTCTAAGACATACGCCAAGATTCTTCAAGTTGGCCTACCATGTGGCGCGATGTCCATGCTTGCATTGTCAAATGTGATAGATGCCAACGCACGGCAAATATTTCAAGGCGTGACGAAATGCCTCTAAGAAACATTCAGGAAGTAGAACTCTTCGATGTTTGGGGTATAAATTTCATGGGACCTTTCCCATCATCCTTAGGAAACAAGTATATCTTAGTAGCTGTGGACTACGTGCCTAAGTGGATTGAAGTTATAGATGCACCTACAAACGACACTAGGGTGGTGATCAAGCTATTCAAAAACTATATATTCCCTAGATTTGGAACACCCCGTTTAGTCATAAGCGATGGAGGATCGCACTTCATATCGAGAATATTTGATAAACTTTTAAGAAAATATGGAGTTAGGCATAGAGTAGCAACACCATACCACCCACAGACTAGTGGTCAAGTAGAAGTATCCAATAGGGAGATAAAACAAATTCTAGAAAAAACGGTTTCGATATCTAGAAGAGATTGGTCTCAGAAGCTTCAAGAAGCATTATGGGCCTACCGAACCGCTTTCAAAACCCCTATAGGAACAACTCCCTACCAACTAGTCTATGGAAAATCCTGTCACTTACCTTTCGAATTAGAGCATAAGGCCTATTGGGCCATTAAAACTTTGAATTTAGATTACCTGACCGCTGGTGAAAAGCGTATCCTTGACATTCACAAACTGGAAGAACTCAGGCAATCTGCCTACGAGAATGCCAAAATATACAAAGAGAGAACAAAAGCTTGGCATGACAAAAGAATAGTAAATAAAGATTTCAATATAGGCGACCATGTTCTCCTGTTCAACTCTAGGTTACGACTTTTCCCTGGGAAGTTGCGCTTAAGATGGACTGGCCATTTCAAAGTATCCAAGATTCTGAGATCCGGAGTTGTAGAAATCAAGAACGAAACCTGTAGTCCATTCATTGTAAATGAACAAAGACTGAAGCTCTACGAAGGAGGAGACATTCCAACAGACTACTCAAGCCACACTCTGATAGATCCACCGATTCTTATTACAGGTGTATAAATTCCGATCGTCAAATTAATGACGTTAAACAAGCGCTGCTTAGGAGGCAACCCACGGTTTTCTTATCTTGTTTTACTCTTTTTCGCATTTATTTACTTTATTTTATTTTATTTTTAATCATATTTCACCAAGACTAAATATTTGAAATGTTTGTATTTTCAGGATCCCTTTAACTAACTTTTACAGGATGCAGGACTTCGACGATATGCAGGTAGCCTATAGGGATGATGCCCAAAGAGAGCGTTAGATAGATCTTTACCAGCGCCCTATGGCCCCCACACGCTATCCAGATCAGCACTGCATGAAAGCCCTGGGCATTGAGCCGAGCATCCGATTTCTGAGCCACCAACTCCATTGGGACGAGTTCGCTGACGACCTGAGCAACACCTATAGGAACTTGACATTGGAGTTCCTCAGTTCGTTTGATTATGATCCTTACTCTGGACCGGATGGGTATGCTGCTTTTAGGCTCTTTGGGATTGAGTACTCTTTCAGCCAGAAGGAGTTTGGTGACCTATTAGGCTTCCAGACCACCCCTGACGCTATCCCTGAGACGCCGATGGGATACTTTCTGGGTAAGGAAGTGGAAATGTTCTGGAGCGATATCTCCGGTGGAGGGAGTCAGGATCCTTCTACTCAGTTGTCCCGGGCTATACACAACCTTGATTTTAGATACTTCCAGATGATACTGGCACACTCCTTCCTTGGAAGACCAGATGTTGAGACGTTGCTGAGTGAGGAGGAGATATTCTTATTGTTCTGTGCATCCCAGTCTCACCCTGTGGCATGTGGGAACTTTCTATTGTGTGGCCTCAGTAGTGTTTCCAGATCGTCCGAAGGAGTCATTCATGTAGGAGGGATCATCACACAGATTGCCATTACCTTAGGTATATCCCGCAAGCTGCTACATCTCAGGACCTTCTGTGGGTACACTACTATGGATATCGATTTTTGCTTGACTAGAGGGTTGATGAGGAGATCCTCCTTTAACCCAAGACAGTTCAGATTGTTGGTCGATAGTGAGGCGATACATTATTTTACACTGCCTGATCCTATGATGACCAGTGTTCATGACCCAGCTAACTGAAGTTATGCTTTGGAGGGCCAGGGAGAGACTATCGAGGAGCCTAAATCCCCACCTGTTGCTGAGTATACCCCTACACCACCTTCACCCAGGATTACTGTACTCTCTAATAATTTATCATTGCAGACTCCAGACATCCGCACCCAGATTGCAGAGTGTCGTAGAGAGATTGTCAGGTTTAGGCAGGAGGTGGCTGAGCTTACCTTACAGATGGGAGTATCCGATCTCACACATGCTACCGAAGCTGACTGTTTATACCAGGAGATCGCAGAGCTTCGCCAGGAGATAGCCATGCTTCGTGGATCTAGTCAGGCAGACGAACCCCCTACTATTTGATTTTACCATCTCGTTTTATTTGGTCTCATTTATGCTTATATTTTTCGCATTTACCTAAATTAGTTTATATCATTGCATTTGGGATATTTTCTTAACTATGTTAGCACATTGATATTTCCACATCTATATATATATATATATATATATATATATATATATATATATATATATATATATATATATATATATATATATATATATATATATATATATATATATATATATATATATATATATATATATATATATATATATGTTTTATGTTTGTTTATTATATTTATATTTTTATTATAGTCTAATTATATTAATTATTTATTTATTTATTAGTCTAATATTTAAATTTTATTTGTATAAAATTGTACAAGCCTTATGTCACTAGGAAAATACAATGCAAATGCTATCCGGACCCCCCCAACCGAAAAGAGAACGAGAAGCCCATGCCAAATGACCAAAATCCAACCCAGCAGAATTTAGCCTTGTGGCGCCCGCCATAGATGTTGTGGCGCCCGCCACAGCGTCTGTATAAGCTCGGGGCAGACTCACATTTTTTCACCATTTTCATACCTTCAAACCTCCAAAACCCATTTTTTCACCTTCCAAAAACGCCCTTGAACCTCACAAAAGCTCCCACATTTCTCATCTTCACACCATACAAGTCATTTTCCAAACTTTCATTTTCATCCGTCAAACTTCATAAAAATCCCACCTTTATACAAACCCATATTCATCTTCTTCATCACATTGCAAGAGCTAAAAAATGGAGTTTAACGGATTTATCCTTCATGAAGGGAAACCGGGAGATAGGCAGAGGAAGATTATCGAAAGGTTGCAAAATCGGGAAATCCTCCCGACTAGGTATGTGGATGATAATTGTCTTTACACTTTGGGTATCTACCATAGCATTTTTTATTTATTAGATAATTTAGGCTTGCACACTATCTTTTCAAACAGAGAGCCTACCTTTGAGCGATTGACAATCGAATTTTTAAGTTCTTTAATTTATATTGTCAATCCTAACACTGCTAGTATAGTTGGTATTGTTCGATTTAGAATGTTTGTTGTTGAGTATGAATTCAGTACCGATGCACTAGCAGGCCTGTTAGGAATTCCTCATGGGGAAGGTGCTATTTGTGAGGCCCCTTTGGATTCAGATTGGTCGGTCGAGGTGTTTTCCTTCTGGCAGAGATTATCTAACACTTCAATAAATTCTTTTGAAGGAATTCTAGCCTCGACCATCCATAACCCGACCATCAGAGTTTTTAGATATCTGTTGGCATGTACTATTTTTGGCCGGGAGAATCCAAACAAGGTCAATGCTCGAGAGCTTCTATTTTTGCAAGGAAGTCTCACAAATATAAGAATTAATTCGGTCCTGTTTATGATTGCTCATATGGCTTTAACTCTTAATAAAGCGGGACCTATTATTTTCGAAGGACTCATTACGTCTATTGCTCGGGCGCTTAACCTGAACAATGAGATAGCTACCCTAGATCCCTTAGCTCCTCGCACAATCAACCTAAAATTTCTAAGAGATATGAAATTGTGCCGATTGAGGAGAGAAGGAGGTTATGTGCTTATGATTCATGGTGTAGTTATCCCATCTGTTGTTTTACCGTGCACTAGACGTATTGATGTACGTAATGAAAGGAATTGGACCTATGTTTTGGATGCTCCACCTGTTTTGGGTCCACTTCCTCCTAATGTTCTTGATGAGGAGGGACACGACACTAATGAAGAGTTTGATCGGAGAGAGCGATCTCCCGTACCTCATGTGTCCCCCCATCACCCTTCACCACCACACACCGCACCATCTTCTTCTTTTGCAGGTTTTGTTCCTGGATTTTATATTACAGAGGAGATGTGGCGTGACCACATGACTAGAGAGCAAAGGCGTGATGACCTACTCTCTACCATTCAGCAACAACTGGCGGACAACATGAGCTTCATGTAAGAATCGCAGCGGAGGACAGATAGATCCTATGAGACTGTTGTACAGTCCCTGCTTACGATCACAAACGAGCAAGCCCATCAGCAGAACTACCACCGTCAACATTCTGCGCTTATAGAAGCCACTCAGGGTTCCATTTTGGGTAACCTTCGAGAGGTGAGGACTGCTCAGGATGCCTTACAGGCCAGAATGGATCAGAGAGACCGTCATCGCAGCCGATCCCGTCGTCCACCTTAGGATGGCGAAGGCACCAGTGGTCAGCAGTAGGACGTCAGGTGACTCTCCCCTTATCTTATTTCGAAACATTGGGGACAATGTTCGATTTAAGTGTGGGAGGAGATTTTATCGCTTTCTATTTTTCTTTGTTGTTTTTAGTTAGATTATTTATTTTGCTTTTTAGTTGTTCACTTTGTTTCATTTAGCTTTTAGTTTGAGTGTTTTAGATAATGCATGAGTCTGACGAGTCACCAGTATAGTGTATCTTTAGTACATTCTAATCTCCCCATTCCTTTAGCCCTACCAAAAAAAATTTTTGCAAAACAAAACGGTGTTATTCTGAAAGTTTTTGGGCTTTAAGACAGGTTTGAGTTGGGATGTGGTGACTTGGGAGAACTTCTTGAAACATCAGTATCATTTTAGCACCATAGACTTCATGAATATAGGAATCACTCCTGAAACCCCATATACCATGGCCTTAATCATCATTTCAGTATAGTCCTCAGTAGTTTATTCCAGCAGTTAGCTCCGGCTGAAGCAGCCTCTAGGTAGGGGACCTATGAACATAAGTGAATGATCCAGTGAAATAAATAAAAGAAAAGAAAAAGGCAACTCCGGTATAGGTGACCCTCACAAAGTCATTTAAACCAAAAAGTTGTAAAAATTTGCTACAAAAAGAAAAAGAAAAAGAAAAACTCACCCGTTGTTAGTTGGTTCAGAGGTATCTGGCGATGAACTCGGTAGGACGGATTACGATCCGATCCCCCACAACTGCAGTTGGGTCAAATAAAAGGGTTTACACAATTCTATGTGCCAGGAACCCCATGTTTGGATCATAATCACTAACAGGTCACTCTGCTATGAAGCATGTACGGATAACGGGCTTAATGTGATTACGCCTGAATGAAAAGGACCCAAAAAGAGATGAAGAGGTAGGCCTAGGTATTGTGGGACGATATGGGTTGGTTAATATAGGAATGGAGTTTATGTCCGTGTCTGCGGATAAGTGTCATCACGATACCCTTAGTTCACTCAGTTAGTACCTATCACTGCATCCCGACTTGAACTTAGAAGCCTTTCTAGCCCGAATCACTCGTTGACACCAGTTTTTCTTTTATGAGCTTTTTAGTGATTTGCTTGAGGACGAGCAAGGGTTTAAGTGTGGGAGAATTTGATCACACTGAATTTCACCGTATTTTCGACTCCGATTTCGCATGCATTTTAGTGGTTTTATTGTTATTTTGTTATGTTATTACTATGTTTCTCTTTGTTTTCAGGTTTTCAGTCTAATCAGAGCCCCGATCGAGAAAAGGAGTGAAACTGAGCTAAAAAGACTAAAATTCAGCATTTTGCACTTGTGGCTCCCACTGTGGTTGGCGCCATGGGCCCAACAATGACGTGTCACAGATCAAATTCCCTCAACTGCCACGTCTCCCACTACCTCCACTTGGGCGCCACAATTTTCCCTTATGGCGGGCGCTTATGGTGTTGTGGCGGGCGCCACAAGAAGAAAACTTTTCCCTCCCAATTTCAAACTGAAGGGCATCCTTGTCTTTTCCATTATTTTACTTGCCTATAAATAGAGACTCGATTTCATTTGTTTAATCATCCAAACTTAGAGCAAACTTAGTTGTAAATTAGGCATATATTCAGCATTGTAAAAGTGGTAATCGCTTCACATTGGGGTGTTGTCACAATTGTGTGATCGAGTCTATAATCGAGTTTGGATCACTTTCGAAGGAAGTTAATCATGCCGCCATTTTCATTTCCGTTTCGCACTTTACTCAACCCTCCGATTGGAGCAGGTTTTTATTGCTTTACCTTTATCTACTTTACTTTCCCGCATTGTCTTTACTTTATTTATTTCTCGCATTCGCACTACTTTCATTTACTTTCCCGCATTGTCTTTACTTTATTTATTTCTCGCACTCACACTACTTTCATTTATTTCTCGCACTCGCACTACTTTCATTTATTTCTCGCACTCGCACTACTTTCATTTATTTCTTGCACTTGCACTACTTTATTTATTTACCGCACTCGCACTACTTTCATTTATTTCTCGCACTCGCACTACTTTCATTTATTTCTCGCACTCGCACTACCTTTATTTACTTTCCGCACTCGCACTACTTTTATTTACTTTCCGCACTCGTACTACTTTTATTTACTTTCTGCACTCGCGCTACTTTCATTTAAATTAAAATGCACCTTTACTTTACCATGTCTAGCTAAACCTGTAAAGGTTAGAACGTAAGGACCGTAGTTGAACCGATAATCCGTACAATTGTTCGTAGAAACACTTAAGGACTATTTTGACTTTCAACTTGAGTTTTCCCGCACTTAATTTCCGTTGGGTAAGATCGAAAGTCGTCCAACGTCCTTTTAAACTTAGTTGTTTTTAACTATTTCAAGTACAGCGAAAGCGCTTTGTTTAGTTCATTAGGAGTTTTTAACTTAAAAAGAAAAGTGATTTTAAAACTATTTTCGGACGCGTTTATAAGTTTAGAGTCTGGTTCTTGAGAACCTCTTTTGGTTAAGAAATCCAAGTTAAAATACTTTTCAACTTAGTCAAGATACTATATTTCTTAAAAATAGGTTTACTACTCTAACGCAATGCGCGTCTTTTTATAAGTGACAATAAGAGGGTTTGGTTAGGGAGTATAACTCGGTTCTGAATACGCGAAAGCGACAGTTCCTGTTAAATTGGTTATTTTCAAAGTAGGAAACACTGCCCATAAGTAATTCTATTAGAAGTACTTGGATTATTAATTGATTATGTTAATTACATTCGAGCCTGTCTTTATTAATTGAGTTTAACTTAATACTTTACTTTTCATTGCACACTCTAAAAACCCTTATTTTGATTACCTTAGATAAACACCATAACAATAGATAACGATAGATTGATCATATACTTGCGAAAAGCACGCATCAATACTCACACTAATCGTCAACATAGAATGGATCAGATGGAACAAGAGAACCATGAACTCAAGGAAGAGGTAGCTAGGCTCACCGCTCTTATGGAATCTCTCATTGCAAATCAGATTCAAGCGGCTCCAACTCCTGCAACTCCGCAACAGAGAACAGTCATCTCAGAGATCATATCAATGCCAATGTCTGTGGTTCCTGCCAGCCAGCTTGCACAAACTATGCTTGTCGGATTCCTGTGGGGAATGCCTCCAAATTATATACCTAAAGGTTATGCTCCTACTGTTGCTCCTATATCGGCATCTCACCCGGTCATGTCAACTCCTCCTCCTGTTGTGCATCTTATGCAACGTGTTAAGGAAACCATTTATCATTCTGAGTCGCCTGAGGGCCCTGGTATGTATGAGAAAATGGATGAAATGAAGGAACAATTTCAAGAGCTGAAGAAGGAATTAAAGACCCTGAGGGGTAAAGATTTGTTTGGAAAGAGTGATGTTGAACTTTGCTTAATGCCCAATGTGAAAATCCCTGTTAAATTCAAGGTCCCATACTTTGAGAAGTACAAGGGGAATACTTGTCCTTTGAGAGATCTTGTAATGTACGCCCATAAGATATCGACCTAGACAGATAATGATCAATTGATCATCCATTATTTTCAAGATAGCTTGACCGATGTCGTACTCCGCTGGTACATGGGTCTAGACAGTGGCAGCATTCATACATTCAATGACTTAGGCGGGGCCTTCGTCAAGCAGTACAAGTACAGCGTAGATATGACTCCCAGTCGTGACCAGTTGTGGTCCATGTCTCAGAAGGATAAGGAGATGTTTAAAGAGTATGCGCATAGGTGGAAAGAGCTTGCTTCTCAGATCAGCCCCCCATTGGAAGAAAAGGAGATGGCAATGATCTTTATTAAGACTTTGAGTTCATTCTATTACGAGCGTATGATTGCTAGCGCTCCCAATGATTTCATCGAGATGGTGAACATGGGGATGCATTTAGAAGAAGGTGTCTTCGAGGGCCGTTTGTCTAAAGAAGAAGCGTCTACTAGCAAGAGGTATGGGGTAGTTTCTCTGAGAAGAAGGAAGGAGATACTAATTCGGTATCTGTGGGGAGGCAAAGGAGGCCTCATGGGAGGAAAAGTTCCAGATCTCATCATCATCAAGTATCCTCCATTATTCTAGTGTTCACCAATAATCCTGTTGTTCAATTAACACCAGCTCAACAACAACATACTCATAACAATCATAACAACTACCACAATCAGCATAACAATTTTGAAATGAAGAAGGTCACATTTGACCCTATTCCTATGTCTTATGCAGAACTGTATCCATCTCTTGTCGTCACGAATTTGATTCAGCAAAGAATCCTCAACATACACCTGAACCTCTGCCATGATGGTACAAGCCCGGTCAACACTATGCTTATCATTAAGGGGCGCCCGACCATGATATCAAGAATTGGTATCCACTAAAGTATGAAGTCCAGAAATTGGTAAAGAGTGGGATGATGTCTTTTGAGGACCGTGCACCGAATGTCAAAGTTAATCCATTGCCCGCTCATGGTAACTCTTTTGTGAATATGGTGGACGATTGTCCTTGTAAATAAAGGGTTTTTGATGTCCGACGTATCCAAAAGTCTTTGGTGGAGATACATAGAACTTTGTGCTTGATTAATGATTGTGAACATGATCATGTGGTTGTGTTATTTGCAGTGTTAATCCATGACGATGTCTGATTGTTAAGAGGGACATTCAGAAGTTGATGGGTGAAGGTGTGAATAAAATAAACCCATCCAGAGATATGGGTAACGATGTGAATGTAATTGTGCCAGTGTTCAAGACTCCTAAGCGAGTGGTAATCCAGTTTGACAGCAACAAAAGAAGTGATAGATCGGTATTGCCTTTGGTAATACGGTTGGCAGGCCCAGACCCGTATGCATCCGATAAAGTCGTGCCTTACAAATATAATGCTACTATGATTAAAGATGGGCAAGAGGTTCCTCTTCTTGCAAATAATTCAGCAGTGAGCATTGTTGATGTTGTGAAGGTGACCCGAAGTGGTCGTGTGTTTAGTCCAGTATCTCCGAAGGTTCTGGTTGGTAAGAAGGCGGATATTCCTTTGGTTAATCCTGTTACCCCTCAAGGTTAAGGATGATGATGATGAGGTTCTCTTATTGATTAAGAAGAGTGAGTTTAATGTTGTGGAGCAGCTACTCCAAACACCCTCCAAGATCTCTGTCTTATCTTTGTTGATGAATTCTGAAGCGCACCGAGAGGCGTTGCAGAAGGTGATTGAGCAAGCATATGTGGAACATGATTTCACAGTTGATAAGTTTGATCATATCGCTGCTAATATCACTTCATACAATAATTTGAGTTTCTGCGATGAAGAGCTTCCCGAGGAAGGCAGGAATCACAATTTGACCCTCCATATATTCATGAATTGTAAATAAGATGCTTTATCCAACATCTTGGTATATACTGGTTCATCTCCGAATGTTCTACCCAAGTCTATTTTGGCAAGGCTATCTTATCAAGGCGCACCCATGAGGTACAATGGTGTGGTTGTGAAAGCGTTCGATGGTTCTCGTAAAATTGTCATTGGAGAAGTTGACCTCCCAATTAAGATTGGTTAGAGTGATTTTCATACTACTCTTAAATTAATGGATATTCACCCGACCTATAGTTGTTTATTGGGTAGGTCGTGGATTCATGAGGCTGGTGTTGTCACGTCTACTCTACACCCGAAGCTCAAATTTGTTAAGAATGGTAAGCTCGTTATTGTGGGAGATGAGAAAGTGTTGTTGGTAAGCCACTTATCATCTTTCGCCTATGTTGAAGCTAAAGAAGCTGTTGGAACCCTGTTCCAAGCTTTATCTGTAGCTGATGAGGTTCAGAAGACTAGGGCATCCATGTCTTCTTTGAAATATGCGCAAGAAGTTGTTCAAGCTGGAGGCATAGACAAATGGGGTCGTGTCGTTAAAGTCATCGAGAATAAGAACAAGGTTGGTATGGGATTTCAGCAAGGGACGTTCAAAGGAGAAGTCAAGGCTATGCAACAAATCTTCTGTAGCGGAGGCTTCATCCACAAGGAAGAATAACACTCAGCTGTTATCATTCACGAAGATGAAGACGAAGGAGATAGTTCCAACTTTGTGACGCATGGACAGATTTGCAACAATTGGCTTGCTGTTGACGTTCCTATTATTGTGCATCTTTCAAAGTAATATGTATTATTGTTTATAGAAAAATCCTTCTCCTATGCCTAATCGAGAAGTGAAACATTGTTAGGAATTTTCAAATTATCATTAATAAAATGCAATTTTATTCATCCACATTTATGTTGTTTTTACTTTTTGCTTTTTCTGAAAATGGTAATCACAAAAAAACATAAGCAATAGTTTTTCCCATACATGCATAATATTTATTTGCACTTCATATTTCTAAAATCAAAGTATCAAATCATTATGCAGGTTGCTTCTCAAACCCATTGAAAATAATGACCATATTCCATCTCTGAACTTTGATTTCCCTATGTCCAAAGCCAAGGAAGAGAATGATGAAGAAGACATTCCTGATGATTTATCTCGTTTTCTTGAGCACGGGGAAGAACCATTCAGTCTTTTGAAGAACATATTGAGTTGGTCAACTTGGGTTCCGAAGATGATATAAAGGAGGCCAAGATTGGGTGACGGCTTCGTCCAGAGGTTAAGAAGGGGTTGGTTGAGCTTCTTTGATAATATTTTGATGTGTTTTCTTGGTCTTATCAAGATACCGATATTGTGGAGCAGAGATTACCGTTGAAGCCAGGATGTCCGCCAATCAAGCAGAAGTTAAGAAGAACTCATCCTGATATGGTAGTGAAAATCAAGGAAGAAGTACAAAAGCAGATTGATGATGGTTTCCTTGTTACCTCCGAATATCCGCAGTGGGTTGCCAATATTGTTCCTGTTCCAAAGAAAGATGGAAAAGTCCACATGTGTGTTGATTATAAATATTTGAATAAATTCAGTCCTAAAGATGATTTTCCTCTGCCACACATTAATATGTTGGTAGATAATACAGCTAAGTTCAATGTCTTCTCTTTTATGGACGTATTTTCCGGTTATAATCATATTAAGATGACACCCGAAGATATGGAAAAGACCATATTCATTACGCCTTGGGTGTAACACCTCAAAATTTGCCCTCCTCTTCTTGAGACTAGTTTGACACATTACATTTCATATTTTAGAGCATTAGGCATTGCATTTTGCATATCATAGGGGAATAAGAAGGTCATCCTCCAAAGTCTTTTCAAAGATGGAGAAGTTGCATGATTCCAGCCTGAGGGTCTCTATGAATTGATTATCAACCATCTGAGGGTTTGCATTTCATTGGGGTTTCTTGATTCTTAAAAGGTCTTGAGCATCATCTTGTTTGCAAGGATATATTACCATCATCATGGTTCTATCATCATCAAGAGTTTCATAGTTCATCCTCAGGTTCCTCTGAATTAGGGTTGTGACCTCTAGTCAACCCTAATCAATGCAATTCTTCCAACCAGGGTTTCTCAAAGAGATGAGGTATTTTCTTGGGATGAGGATCACATGATTGTTATGAGGAGCTTATATGAGCTAGAGTTTCATTTTTTGAGCAATTTTCCCAAGTGGTAGAGGCTCAAGCTGATCAGGACATTTCAAGGTCATCTGAGGACCAAAAGGTCAACTGTGCAGTCAACTGAGGGCTATGAGGTGGGGAAATGAGTTGAGACACCTCAATCAGGTTCAAAAGGGGTCCATTGGTAATGGTCAGCGCAAGAAGGAGGGTGAATCGAGTGTTGTGTATGCCCAAAGAGGACACGGTAGGGATCGTTACCACCCGTATGTTGCTGCAGTAACGATTCCTGTTGGTAATCAATCTGTACAATAGCCACAACAGCCACCTCGACAGAGAACACAGAGAGCTGGGTACCAAGTGAGAGGAAGGATGGCAGATCGTCAATTTGATAGGCCACCCGTGATGTATGCCTTTCTGTTTAAGAAGTTAAAGGATCTTGGGTTGGTTCAGCTGAGGACGTTGGCTCCGGTAAGACCAGATCAGAAGCCTGCAATTTATGATGAGAACGTCAAGTGAGAGTTCCATTCTGGTGCACCCGGGCATAACATTGAGGGTTGTAAAGCTTTTAAGCATGTCGTTCAAGATTTGGTGGATTCTAAAGCCATCAATTTTGCACCGATGCCGAATGTTAATGCTAATCCCATGCCGATGCATGGTCATATGGGGGTGAGTGTGATTTTAGAGGATAAGAGAAAAATAGAGGTGATGGATGTGGATCAGTTGAGGACTCCAATGTCTGTGGTCAAGAGACATCTGATGAAGAGTGGAGTTTTCCCTGGTTGTGATAATTGTTGTGCTGCTTGCACTATCACTACAAATGGGTGTGTAATGTTGAAGGAGACGATTCAGAGAATGATGGATGAGGGAAGCCTCCGATTTGAGAAAGTTGCTTTGAAGAAGGAGGATGTTTCAACAATAACCATTTATTTTGATCCTGTTCACTTCTCAGTACCGGCAGATGCGGCTCCAATTACCATCACGGTGCCTGGACCTATTCCGTATGAAAGTGATGATGATGTGTCGTGGGACTATGGTGGGGAGGTGTATTGTAATGGAGAAAAGATAGAAGATCAGGCTGCAAGTGATACCACCGTTTCAAAGGTGGATAATGTCGGACTTAGTGGTTTCACTCGCAGTGGGAGGTTGTTTATGCCCGATACGTTGAGAGGTGGGGATGGGGAGAAATAAAAGAGAGATAAGGCCGAGGCTTTAGCCAGGGCAAAAGGTAAACGAGTGGTGAATGAGGGTACTCCTAGAGCGGCACCGGTGCCTGTTGGGCCGGAGAATGAGCTTGATGCTGAAGCCGAGGAGTTTTTAAGGATTATCAAGAAGTCTGAGTACAAACTTGTTGATCATTTGCAGCAGACTCCGTCCAAGATTTCAATCTTATCTTTGCTGTTAAGCTCAGAAGGCCATAGAGATGCTTTGTTAAAAAATCTTGAAGAGGGCCTATGTCCCGCAGGAGATTACGGTCAATCAGTTGGAGACAGTGGTGTCGAATGTCAATGCCAGCCATGGGTTGGGTTTCACTGATCTCGATCTTACTGTGGATGGACGTAATCACAATAAGGCATTACACATTTCGATGGAGTGTAAAGGGGCCATGCTTTCGCATGTTCTGGTTGATACCGGCTCGTCACTCAATGTGTTGCCTAAGAAAGCCCTGGCTAAGTTGGATTGCGAAGGAGTGGTTTTGAGGCCTACTGGTTTGGTGGTTAGAGTGTTTGATGGCTCTAAGAGGGATGTGTTTGGGGAAGTTGAGCTCCCTGTGAAGATTGGGCCCGAGGTGTTCAAGTCTGTGTTCTATGTCATGGACATTCAGCCGGCATACAGTAGCTTGTTGGGTTGACCATGGATACACGCTGCTGGGGCAGTAACTTCGACTTTGCACCAGAAGTTAAAGTATATCTGGGACGGGAAGGTCGTAACAGTTTGTGGGGAGGAGGATATTTTTGTCAGCCAGTTGTCGTCATTCAAATATGTGGAAATGGACGGTGAAATTTTTGAAACACCGAGTCATGCGTTTGAAACCGAATGCCATTTTTGCTGAAAAAGAGAAGAAGCCGTCCATTGCTTCTTATAAGCAGGATGTAGAAGTGGTGAAGAATGGAGAGGCCCCAGGTTGGGGAAGAATGATAGACATTGCGGCGAAAGAGGACAGGTTTGGGATTGGCTATCAGTCGGGCCAAGGCTCGTCTAGACAGAATAGAGGACGTCGTCAACCGTTCACGTTCACCAGTGCTGGAATGCTAGATCCAGATCGCGTCTGTGCAGTGGGTGAAGAGACTGACAGTGACTGCGAGCTCGACTCGTGGATAAAACCGTGCGTACCAGGGATGGAGATCCAGAACTGGAAGGCCGAAAAGATCATCACTGTCACTCTGCGTGAAGAGTAATATTTCTGTTTTTCAATTCTATTTGCATGAAAGCCATACGTTTTGCCCAAAACGTAATGGTTCATTGTAAGGGCCACCTCATGTGTTTCATTTTGCAACATTTGCATCATTAATAAATGGATGTTTTTCGCATTAAAAGCGGTGTTCCCTGTTTTTCATTTATTTTTGAAATTTTAAATAAAAATAAAATAAAAATGGCAATGTTTATTTTCATTTTTCCTCGTTTTAATTTGTCTCGTTCCGGTTCTAGAGCAATGCATGAATCAACATTCATGCAGATGCGATTATTCTCCGGATCTCATTGATAACAATTCTGTTACACCCTCATATGACTTCGACAACCCGATCTATCATGCCGAAGAAGAAGGCGAAGAAGATTGTGAACTGCCGGAAGAGTTAGCCAGGTTGTTGAAACAAGAGGAGAAGGTGATTCAACCGCACGAGGAGCAAGTTGAGATTGTCAATCTGGGTACCGAGGAAGTCAGAAAGGAAGTGAAAATGGGGGCCGCTTTGGAGGTGAATGTCAAGAGCAGAATGGTAGCATTGTTGAAAGAGTATGTTGATATCTTCGCCTGGTCTTATCAAGATATGCCAGGATTGGATACCAATATTGTTGTAAACGAGTTGCCATTGAGAGAAGACTGTCCTCCAGTGAAGTAGAAGTTGCGCAGAACTCGACCCGAGATGGCCATGAAAATCAAAGAGGAAGTGCAAAAGCAGTTGGATGCTAGTTTCCTCGCTGTTACTAATTATCCGCCTTGGGTCGCGAATATTGTGCCGGTACCGAAAAAAGATGGAAAGGTGAGGATGTGTGTGGACTACCGGGATTTGAACAGAGCTAGCCCGAAAGATGATTTTCCATTACCTCACATCGATGTGTTGGTAGATAATATAGCTCAATTCTCGGTGTTTTCCTTCATGGATGGCTTTTCTAGTTATAATCAAATTAAAATGTCGCCAGATGATATGGAGAAGACAACGTTCATCACACCATGGGGCACTTTTTGTTATAAGGTGATGCCATTCGGTCTCAGGAACACCGGTGCCAC
Organism: Lathyrus oleraceus; assembly: GCF_024323335.1. Classification (NCBI taxonomy): domain Eukaryota; kingdom Viridiplantae; phylum Streptophyta; class Magnoliopsida; order Fabales; family Fabaceae; genus Lathyrus; species Lathyrus oleraceus. The sequence goes on along the minus strand of NC_066585.1, from coordinate 354,293,558 downwards.
GTATCAAAGAGCTATGGTGACTTTGTTTCATGATATGATTCATCATGAGATTGAATGCTATGTTGATGACATGATAGCAAAATCCCAAACAGAAGAGGGACATTTGGTAGACTTGGCCAAGTTGTTTGACCGGTTGAGACAATTCAGATTGAGGTTGAATCCGAATAAGCGCACTTTCGGAGTGCGGTCTGGTAAGTTGTTGGGGTTTATTGTAAGTGAAAAGGGAATCGAGGTTGATCCTGCTAAAGTAAAAGCGATACAAGAAATGCCTGAACCGAGAACAGAAAAGGAGGTTTGTGGTTTCTTAGGTAGATTGAACTACATTTCACAGTTCATATCTCATCTAACAGCCACGTGTGAACCCATATTCAAGTTGTTGAGAAAAGATCAAACGGTCAGGTGGAATGATGATTGCCAAGAGGCATTTGAAAAAATAAAAGAATATTTGCAGGAGCCTCCGATTCTGATGCCTCCTGTGGAGGGGCGACCGTTAATCCTGTACTTGACAGTCCTCGAGGGGCCTATGGGGTGTGTACTGGGGCAGCATGATGAGTCTGGTCGAAAAGAGCATGCAATTTACTACCTTAGCAAAAAGTTTACCGACTGTGAAACAAGATATTCACTGCTCGAGAAAACTTGTTGTGCTTTGGCATGGGCTGCTCGCCGACTGAGACAGTATATGCTGGTTCATACCACTTTGTTGATTTCCAAGATGGATCCGATCAAGTATATATTTGAGAAGCCAGCATTGACCGGACGGGTTGCGAGATGGAAAATGGTTTTGACTGAATACGATATCTAGTACACTTCTCAGAAGGCAATAAAGGGAAGTGTATTGTCTGATTACCTCGCCCAGCAACCCATTGAGGATTATCAACCGATGAAATTTGAGTTCCCTGATGAGGACATCATGTTTCTCAAATCGAAAGATTGTGAGGAACCTATCCCGGAGGAGGGGCCTGACCCTGAGTCCGAATGGATTCTGATGTTTGATGGGGCCGTTAACGTAAATGGTAGTGGAGTTGGTGTTGTTTTGGTTACGCCGAAAGGATCCCACATTCCTTTTGCTGCCCGGCCAACGTTTGAATGCACCAACAATGTGGCCGAATATGAAGCTTGTATCTTGGGTATCGAACCTCAGTGCGTGCGTCTACTGGGGCAACGCCTTTCTCGCTTGTGTATGGGATGGAAGTTGTGCTACCAATTGAGGTCCAGATTCCGTCACTGAGAGTTCTGATGGATGTGAAATTGGAAGAGGTTGAGTGGGTAAGGACTCGGTATGAAGAGTTGAGCCTGATTGAGGAAAAGAGGCTGGCGGCCATTTGTCATGGGTAGTTGTACCAGCAGCGAATTAAGCGTGCTTTTGACCGAAAGGTGCGACCTCGTGTGTACCATGTGGGAGATATGGTGTTGAAAAGGATCCTTCCTCCTCAGAACGATTGTCGGGGCAAGTGGACACCCAATTATGAAGGTCCATTCGTGGTCAAGAAGGTTTTCTCTGGCGGAGCCTTATTGTTGACAACCATGGATGGTGAGGATTTTCCATCCCCTGTGAATGCGGACGCAGTTAAAAAATACTTCGTATAAAGAGACCCGCTGGACGGAAAGAATAAAATAGTCCGGGCAAAAAATGGGCATCCCAGCGAAGCAAAAAAAAATGAAAAAAGGTTCGGGCAAAAATTAGGGATAAAAAGAGAAAAAATTGTACACCCGGCAAGTCGAAGACGCCGCCTGGTTCGCCTGAGAAGACGACCGGAGGCTGTAGCTCCGGCGTCTGGTCATTTTAGGGTTTGTGTGATGTGGATCCACGTGTGTTCCATGTGTATGCTCGCGTGTGAGTTTAAATGGTTGCCATTGCTTTGACTGGCCATGCATGCACGTTGAATGCTGAGTGTGTGTGCCACCGTGTTTAATGAAACGATGAGTTTTGACATTTGAATCTGGACCGTTTGATTGAGCGTGTGCTGAGATCGTGTGGTCATGGTTATTTTCTGATTCAATTTCAAATATTCATTTCCCTCCATTTCATTTAATAATTCAATTATTTTTGCTTATTTTGTAAAATGCATAAAAAATAGAAAAATGATCCAAATTAACTCCAATTTTTTTTCATAATTTTGTTTTGATGTCTAGTTTTTTATGGTATTAATTTTGTGAATTGTTGATGTCTGGTTTGTGATTTGTGAATTTTTGAATCCATGTGGTGCCATTTCGATATGTTGTGTTCAATGCATTGTGAAATCCTTATCTTTGAGCCAATTGATCTGATTTTTTGTGTGCATAATGATCATACATGATGTGAATTTTTTAGCACTGGTTTGTAATTTTTCTCATATGCTATCATTATTTTTGACACATGGAGATAAATGTGACAATTTGTGTCACATTTTTGACATTGGATTGTTGCATTTTTGATCACATATCATTTGAACCTTTCTGGATTTGATCTTTTGCATATTGATTGTTCATGACACAAGAAACTTGCATAAAAAATCTCAAGGTCATTGCATGCATTTCTGTTTTGATTTGAATTTTCTAAGTTAGAAGTTCACTTTGTGCACATTTTGTGATCATTGCATAGCATGAGCAATTTGAGATATTTGCTTATTGAATTGATGTTGGTCCTTTTGAGAACATTAAATGGAATGTTTGAATGTGCATTATGTAAAAGATTGGGTTCTGTTTTGATCATTTGGTTTGGTTTTGAACTTAGTCTTTGTACTAGTGTTTTGTACATAAACTAACTGTGCTTTGTGTTTCAGGTTTGGACATTTAGCATTGATGGTTGATTTGTTCTCACATTGTGAGATGCAAATGATTTGAGTACTAACATATGTTTGTTTTGTAGGTTCTAATTGATGTGCTTGAGCTCATGAGTTCATTTGAGTGCTTGAGCATTGTTCATTGAGTTGTGTAACTGTGAATGGTTTCACTGTTTGTCTGTTGGTTTTCTGACTGAAATATTAACTGGTTAGCATTTGTACAGGTACCTTAGTTGCTTGCTTTTAGCTCTTGCTTGAGCTTTGGATTGTGGTTGATACACCACTTAGGTAGTTATCCTCTTACTTCATGTAGTCTGGAAGTCCTGTCACCTTTTTGGCAGGCATTTTGCTGGCAAGTCCTCCTTCAGAGGCTCTGTTTGTGTTTCTTTACAATTGTGCCAAAGACCTCCAAGGAGAGGCATGTGATATTTGATAAGAGCTCTAATAGAAGGGCAATTGACGGATAAAAGGGATTAGTAGCCAATCCCCCGTTATTCAGTGAGTCGTTCTTTATGCTCGCACTACATGCTGATGCTTTTGAACATGTACCCAAGATCTTTGTCCAGAGTCTGTCAAGTGGAATAGGATCCCACTTTCTGGATCCCCACGCTTTCTTTGACATGAGCTCACCCTGGCCAGGGTTAAGAGCTATGAGGTCTCATCCTCCTTACCATTTTGATCTGCTCACCTGACGTTCAGTGTTAGTGGTTAAGAGCTACAGATTACCCATTACAGTTTGGCTTGTTTGTCGAGGTTGATATGACCCCTCTTGACTAAAGCCTACCCATTGTTTGGGCCTCTTGTATGGATATAGTGTGTGATGCTTGTTCACTTGTGCTGGTGTGTTTATCCGCTTTCCTCTTCTCATCTCCATTTCTGTAGGAGTTATATGATTGATTTCTGAGGAAGTATGATTCTTGTTAGAGACCTCAACTTAGGGATATTGATTGCATGACAACTATTAGGCTCGAGTCAGTCTCCCTTTTAGTTTGTTGTTTCCCTGGTCTCTGGTTAGGAGAGTGTTGTACCCCTGTTAAGGGGAACTACGTCGCCCTAATTCTCATACCAGATGAGATAGGTAGGCAGGAGGTTGCGAGCAATCTCTTCGGGCACCCTTTTTCTTTTTTGCTGTGTTGTTTGCGTCTGCTCACCTTCTTCTTTGTTTTGGTATGAGTACTTGTTTGTCCAGCGTGGGCGTGTGTGGTATGTTTATACCTTATGGGGTTCGTCTTTGAGATTCATATTGGGATTCACCTTTGGGGTTCATTTGTGACGATTGTCACTCACTTGGGGTTCATATTGGGGTTCATCTTCTGGGGTTTATTTATGGTGACTGGCTGGATAGTTAGTTTCTTTGTTGGGGTTTGTTCTGATAACCTTTTCTTTGGTCTTCGCTGGTTAGCGTTTGTTATTGTTTGGAGTCGGATATAAGTCCATGTATTGGCATTCTGTTTCCTCTTGTTTGGTTATTGTAAGGAGTCGGGTGTAAGTCCATGTATTGGCAATCTGTTTCCTTTTGGGTGTTTCTTTTGACGTCTCAGCGTCTCTTTTTTTGAAGTCTTGTTTCAGCGTGTGTTAGCCGAGCTACGAGTGCTCTGATTCTTCTCTGGATAAAGAAGATACGTAGGCATAGGACGCGATGTCCTAGCGAGCATTCCTCTCTTTTCCCCGAACTACGTTGAATCTGATGTTTGTTTCTGACAAACTACGTAGGCCCGGGATGCGACATCCTGCCGAGTCCATTTCCTCCGTTTTCCTCTTTCACCTGTTTATTATTCCAGTTTGTGCAATTTCTTTGAGCAGTTTATTAGCAACCTATTTCCTTTCCTTTGAGCTATCTTCCAAGCGTGGATCCCGTCGAGTACGACGGACGTGAGGGGTGCTAACACCTTCCCCTTGCGTAACCGACTCCCGTACCTTGTAATCTCTGGTCGTAAGACCATTCCTTTCCCTTTCTTAGGTTATTCCTGCACTCCCTTTCCGTCATAGGATGAATAGCGTCGGTGGCGGCTCTGTAAACTGTTTTTTTTACCGCCGGTTGTTTTTCGCGTTGCGACATTGGGGAACATTCTATTATCGAGTGATGCCTTTCGGTTTGAAGAATGCTGGTGCAACATACCAGAGAGTTATGACCACTCTTTTCCATGATATGATGCATAAAGATATTGAGGTTTATGTTGATGATATGATTTCTAAATCAAGGACTGAAGATGAGCATGTTGAGCACTTATTTAAGTTATTCCAGCGTTTGAGGAAGTATAAACTCCGCTTGAATCCCAATAAGAGTACATTTGGTGTTTACTCTGGTAAGTTGTTGGGCTTTATTATTAGTGAGAAGAGTATTGAAGTTGATCATGCCAAGGTCAAAGCAATACAAGATATGCCTACGCCTAAAACTGAGAAGCAAGTCAGAGGTTTTCTTGGTCACTTGAACTATATTTCAAGATTTATATCGCATATGACTGCCACATGTGCACCTATATTCAAGCTCCTTCAGAAAGATCAGTCTTGTGATTGGACAGAGGATTGCTAGAAAGCTTTTGACAGTATCAAAGAATATCGGCTTAAGCCTCTGATTCTGTCTCCTCCTGTTGAAGGAAGACCTTTGATCATGTATTTGACTGTGCTTGAAGAAAGTATGGGTTGTGTTCTTGGTCAGCAAGATGAATCTGGTAAGAAAGAATATGTAATTTACTACCTCAGTAAGAAGTTCACCGATTGTGAGTCTCGGTATACTATGCTTGAGAAGACATGATGTGTTTTGGCTTGGGATGCTAAGTGTTTGCGCTAATATATGTTACTTGGTTGATATCCAAGATGGATCCAATCAAGTACATATTTTAAAAGCCTGCTTTAACTGGGAGGATTGCACGTTGGAAGATGTTGTTATCTGAGTATGATATTGAACATCGTGCTCAAAAAGAGATTACAGGTAGTATCTTGGCTGACCATTTGGCTCACCAACTGATTGATGATCATCATTTAGTGCAGTATGATTTCCCTGATGAAGAAATATTATACTTGAAGATGAAAGATTATGATGAACCTTTGCTTGAAGAAGGGCCAGAACCTGGTTCCCATTGGGGCATGGTATTTAATGGAGTTGTTAATTCATATGGTAATGGCATTGGGGAAGTGATTATTACTCCTCAAGGAACTCATTTTCCGTTTACAGCTAGATTGACCTTCAAATGCCCAAATAATATGGTTGAGTATGAAGCTTGCATTATGGGGTTCGAAAAAGCCATTAATCTTACAATCAAGTATCTTGACATCTATGGAGATTCAACTTTAGTTTTTTTAACCAGATCAAAGGTGAATGGGAGATGAATCAACCCGATTTGATACCGTATAGAGATTATGCGAGGAGGATATGAACTTTCTTTACAAAGGTTGAGTTTCATCATATTCCTCGAGATGAAAACCGGATGACAGATGCTCTTGCAACGTTGGCTTCCATGATTATTGTGAAATATTGGAATGAAGTCCCTAATCTGGTTGTGATGCGCCTTAATAGGCCATCTCATGTATATGTTGTTGAAGAAGTCAAAGATGATAAGTCATGGTACTATGATATCAAGTGTTTCCTCCAAAATCAGATTTACCCACTTGGGGCATCTTTGAAAGACAAGAAAACTTTGAGAAGACTAGCTGGCAACTTCTACCTGAATGGTGATGTCCTTTATAAGAGGAATTTTGATATGGTTTTGCTCAGATGCGTGGATAGACACGAAGCAGACTTATTGATGACAGAAGTCCATGAAGGTTCCTTTGGTACTCATTCCAATGGACATGTTATGACAAAGAAGATGTTGAGAGGATATTACTATTGGCTGACAATGGAATCTGACTATTGCAAGTTTGTGAAGAAATGCCATAAGTGTCAAATCTACGCGGATAAGATTCATGTTCCCCCGACACTTTTGAATGTTATTTCCTCTCCATGTTCCTTCTCCATGTGGGGAATTGATATGATTGGCATGATTGATCCCAAAGCTTCAAATGAACATTGTTTCATTTTAGTGGCTATTGATTACTTCACGAAGTGGGTTGAAGCGGCATCGTATGCAAATGTGACCAAGCAAGTTATTGTAAGGTTTATCAAGAATCAGATTATATGCCGATATGGTGTGCCAAGTAAGATCATTACTGATAATGGATTGAACTTGAATAAAAATATGGTGGAAGATCTTGGCAAAGACTTCAAGATTGCACATCATAATTTGTCTCCCTACAGACCCAAGATGAATGGGGTTGTTGAAGCTGCGAATAAGAACATCAAGAAGATTATCCAGAAGATGGTTATGACGTACAGAGATTGACGTGAGATGCTCTCATTTGCTTTGCATGGGTACCGTACATTCGTCTGCACTTCGATAGGGGCAACCCCTTTCTCTTTTGTTTATGGAATGGAAGTTGTGCTCCCCATAGAGGTTGAGATCCCATCAATATGTGTGCTGATGGAAGCTAAGTTGGCCGAAGTTGAATGGTGTTAAAGCAGATATGATCAACTCAATTTGATTGAAAAGAAGAGATTGACTGCCATATGTCATGGTCAGTTATATCAGCAGATAATGAAGAAAGCTTTTGATAAGAAGGTCAAGCCTCGTGTGTTTCGAGAAGGTGACCTCATGCTCAAGAAGATCTTATCTTTCAAACCTGATTCTAGGGGCAAGTGGACTCCTAATTATGAAGTCTCATATGTTGTTAAGAGAGCCTTCTTAGGCGGTGCATTGATTCTTACAACTATGGATGGTGAAGAGTTCATTTGTCCTATGAACGTTGATGCAGTCAAGAAATACTTTGTCTAAAAAAGAAAAGAACATCTCGCTAAGTTGGAAACTCGAAAGGGCGGCATAGGCAAAAATGGGCGTCTCATTGGATTGAAAACCCAAAAGGGCGATCCAGGCAAAAGTTAGAGATATAAAACAAAAAAATCATCCTGATAGATTGAGTACCCCACCTTGGGGAAATCTAGGGAAAAATTAGAGATTATGGCAAGTAACTGCATCCAGCTAGGTTTGATTGTTGAAGTAACGTTGCTAGTTAGTTTGGTTATGATTCATCATTCTGAACCGAAGACAAAAGCACGGTGGATTTCAGAGTTGGTAGGGAGAGTAGTGGTCATCGTATTCAATGTATCCCTTTTCCATATAAATTACCATTTTCAAACTTTGCAAAGATCCATGGAGTCATGCCTTTTGTAGACTACCATTCTATTAAATAAAATTGAGCCTTTATCCAATTATTTTCTATTTTTATTTGTTTCTGTTTAATAAAATTGAATTTTTATGATGATAATTTTGAAATAAATAAATCAATGAATAAACATCTTTCTGCAATAATAATGCATTTACTTTAAGAACATTGAATTCGAAAAGGAATGTCAACAACAATCTGAGAACGGTAAGTCTTGACGTGTGAAGCATGGTTGTCTTCCCAAAGCAGAGTTTGGAGGTGTTTGCTCCCCAAACAGTTCATTGTTCATCCCTAGCATGGTTGATGTGTTGTTCTCCTTATAGTTCATCATTCTTTCCCCAGCTAAGGCCTATGTGGATTTTTCATCCTCGGTTTGCATTGTATTGTGATTGAACCTTGGATCTCCAATAAAACCTTTATTTGGTTTTCGAATCCCCAGCACACCTTTATTTGGTGGTTGCATAGTCGTGGCATGGTTTCTCCCTTTGCGAGTTCCTGCAAGTCTGGTTGATATTTTTGGTACCTTGGAATTGGTTTATTTCTCAATCTCCAAGAAGATTCTTGTGACTGTTGTTTTTCCTTTTGAGGAATATGTTGATGTTTGTATCCTCGTGTGGCGTTTGATTTGTCCTGGCGAATTTTTTATTTCCCCAGTGAAGTCCCCATATAGTTTATTTTGATTTATCGAATCCCCAGTAAGTTGCCTGGTTCCCAACTCAGAGTTTTTCCTCTTGTTGTAACGTGGATTCCTCATGGAGTTTCCTCTTCTAATGAAAGATTTCCCTGTTCAGACGTTATTTGATTTTGAGCAATTTTGATGTAGTCGTCTTCTGTAGGGTTGTCTCCCATTTGATATGGTGTTGACCTAAATTCCCTGCAGCGTTGACTTGCTGCTTTGAAGTATATATATATATATATATATATATATATATATATATATATATAATATATATATATATATATATATATATATATATATATATATATATATATATATATATATATATATATATATATATATATATATATATATATATATATATATATATATATATATATATATATATATATATATATATATATATATATATATATATATATATATATATATATATATATATATATATATATATATATATATATATATATATATATATATATATATATATATATATATATATATATATATATATATATATATACTTAGCTTGAAGATGTGGATCCTCAGCAGATCTCTCTTATCCTTAGCATGTGGGTTGATATCCTCAGCAGTGCTTTCGTTCCCCGTGAAGTTTCCAAGTTGTATTTTCTCCTCTCCCAGAGAGTTTGAGCTTTAAGCAAGATTTGTGTCGATCATTGCTTATCCCCTAGCAGTTATGCCTCCTCTCCTGAGAGTTGAGTATTGAAGTTGGATTTGTCTTAATCCCCATTATTGCTACTGATATATGTGTATATTCTTTATTTCTTTTAAGCGCTGAGTCATCAGCGGTTTTTGGTTGGATGCATGTTCTCCATGTCTTCCCCCCAACCAGAGTTGAGTATTTATTTGGATTGTTATATCCTCGGTCTTCATTGAGTACATGGTTGTGTGATATCCCCAGGGAATTGAATATTTGAAGTTAGGATTTATATCCTCGATGATTTATTTTCATCCCTAGCAGGTTCTCCAATTGGTGTTCCCATCTTGTTGAGATTAGCCAAGTATCTAGTTGTGATGATTGGATCTCCATGTTTGTATCCTTTGTGCTCGTTTGTCTGCATAATCATGCACATATTCATGCATATACATGCATAAGCATAACATCATATATTTCATTGTGCATTTTACACGTTGACCTAATTTTTTATGATCCCCTGCTTTGGTGATATCATCTCCCCATGCATATTTGGTGTGTCTATCCTCCTTCAATGTAGAGTGTCAGCCCCTTAATCAGAAAGAGTTTATCCTTTCTTCTTCCCCACTGAGTTATTTCCTCATGGACGACTATTACTTCTGTTTCTCCCCAGTTCATTATCTGGATGGAACCACTCCACTTGAGTTATATCCTCATTGGGTTGAGTCTTGTTTGACCGTTTATTTCTAGTTCTTACCTAGATAGATATTTTGGTCCCCAAGAGTTTATTACCCAGTAATTGGTAATATCCTTCTTGATGTTAATTATTTTACCTGTGTTAATTTATCCAATAACCGGTAAAAGGTAATTTACTTCTTTGATTTCTCCAGCGGATTCTCTTTTGTTTCCCCAACGAGTCTATCCTAGATATGTTTACCTTAACCGGTAACGAATATTCTCCTATCTTGGTCTTCTACCCAGTAACAGGTAGTTGCAAATCCTTTTTTCCCAACAAGTTTATCCTTGATATGTTTACCTTAACCGGTAACATATATTCTTCCCTTGGTCTTCTACCCATTAACTGATAGTTATAAATCCTATTCTTTTCTGGTAGTTTATCCTTGATATGTTTACCTTAACCGATAACAAATATTCTTTCCTTTGGTCTTCTACCCAGTAGTCGATAGATGTAAATCCTATTTCTTTTTTGGTAGTTTATCCTTGATATGTTTATCCTAACCGGTAACGGATATTCTTTTCTTTGGTCTTCTACCCAATAACAGGTAGTTGTAATCCTATTCTTTTCTGGTAGTTTATCCTTGAAATGTTTACCCTAATCGGTAACGTATATTCTTCTTTCGGTCTTCTTCCTAGTAACTGGTAGATATAAATCCTATGTTTTTATGGTCGATCACCTTTGTTAAGTTGTCCAGTAAATCATAGTTGGTGGTTTTTCCTCCTTTTCTAGTAGTTTATCCTTGATATGTTTACCATAACTGGTAACAGATATTCTTTCCTTTATTAAGCTGCCTAGTAACCGGTAGTTGGTGATTCTCCCCGATAGTATATCCTTGATATGTTTTTACCTTAACCGGTAACGGATATTCTTCCTTCAGTCTTCTACCCAGTAACAGGTAGTTGTCAATCATATTTCTTCATTTCTCTAGTAGGCTATTCTTACCCAGTAACCGGTAATAGATATTCCTCATTTTCCTCAGCAAGACATCCTTGATATGTTTACCTTAACCGATAACGGATGTCCCTCTTCCCGAGCGTATTATCTTCCTACCCAGTAACAGGTGGTAGATAATATATCTCTTGTACTCCTATGTTGAAGTTTTTCTTCCCTAGTTACGTATGGATTCGTATTTCTTTGTGAAATCGAATTTCCTTTTGAGTGTGTGGGTATTTCAGCTTTATTCTGATTTACGCCCTTCCCCAGTGGATGTTTCGTGCTGTGTTGGTTGTATTCCGATACATGCAGATTCTTTTTCCCCAATCTGAGTCTTTCCATTGATTTATTTTCATGGAAATCTCCTTGTGTCTCCAGTAGTTTTTAAGTCATAATTTGGCCTACACATAGCTTTTTTATCCCCAGAGTCTCTGTCCCCTCAGTGAGTTTTCCTTACGAAATGCATTGTTCTCCTATGTGAAGCTAGTGGAAATATACCTGGATGTATCGCACGCTCGAACATACAACAGAGTCGCCATCGAACTTTATTTATTCCATAAGGAAGGGGAAAACATCGATAAAACCTGGGGGAAAGAGATATGTTGGGTAAGGAAGTCGGTTATGCAAGGGGAAGATATTAGCACCCCTAACATCCATGGTACTCCATGGGTACCGTTTTGATTATTCTCGCTTGAATGGGTGTGATATCTAAAGGTTACTCACAAAAGAATGGGGAAAGAAAGATAAGTAGATAAAGTGCTCGGTGAGGATTAGGGCCCTCATTCCTACGTATCCTCATAGTGCAATGAGGAATTCAGAGCTCCGTAGTTCGAAGAAATAGTGGTGGGAGATGAAAAGAAGTTGTGATAACAGTATGGTCTGAACCAAAGGATTGTATAATTTGAACTCCAACAAGGGGTGAAAACATGAATCCAAGAGTAAAACTGGTATGAACCAACAAGTGAGGGCCAACAACACTGTTTTGAAGCAACCAAAAAAGAATGAATTAAGTGTTTGGTTTCACAGCACAAACAACTCTTGGTTCACAAAGATGTAGAAGATGGAGCACAAAGGTATATTGTATTTGGCTCAAAGAATAGGTATATCACGTGAAGTGAAAGAAGATAGAATATGAATGTATCATAGAAATGAATGGAGTGAAGTGACCCAAGTCACAGAATAGAGTATTTGATAACAAGTGACTAAAACGGTATGGTTTGAAATCAAAAGTCAAGGTATATTGGAATCCATATGAGAAATGGGATTCATACCATAGAGGGAAATAGGCATATTGGCCAAAAAGAAGGAATTAAATGTCTGGGGACAATCCAAACAACTCTTGGTACAAACACAGACTATTCATTAGGCATCCTAAAAGGGTATATATGGAATTCCAAAGAAATTTTATCTGATTTCAAAGAAATATTATGTCACTGGAGTGAACAGTTTATGATCGATGGTAGATAATGGATAGTGAAAGATATGAGTGATGCCCTAAGACGAATGAGGAATAATTAGGAGTATGCTCGCCAAGGATTCACATCAGCGTCCATTTTTTCCTGCATCATGTCTAGAGAGCTTACCTCACGTATTCCACCTTGGGTCTCCTTTTTCTCTATTGATGCTCATTCGGTTCCCCATTGATAATGGTTTTGGGCCATATCCTCAATTAGGTCACAAGCTTCTGGATAAGGTTTGTTCATCAGCGCGCCACCTGCGGCAGCGTCGATGCTCATCTTGGTGTTATAATGGAGTCCATTGTAAAAGGTGTGAACGATCAGCCATTGCTCTAGGCCATGGTGTGGGCAGACTCTTAATAGCTCTTTATATCTCTTCCAAGCTTCGAAATGCGATTCTCCTTGGTTTTCAGCAAATCTAGTTATTTGGTTTCGAAGAACAGCAGTCTTGCTAGGGGGAAATATCTAGCAAGGAATACTCTCCTAAGGTCTTCCCAGGTAGTTATTGAATTGGCTGGAAGTGAATCTAGCCATGAACGTGCTTTATCCCTGAGGGAGAAAGGGAATAATCTTAAATGGATCGCATCGGGTGAAGCGCCGTTAGATTTAAAGGTGTCAGCTGGTTGGATAAAAACTTTTAAATGTTGATTCGGGTTCTCAGTAGCGAGACCCGCATATTGGTTTTGTTGTACTAATTGTAACAAAGACGGTTTTAGTTCGAAATTGTTAGCAGGTATAAGGGGGTTTACTATACTCGAACTAGGCTCCTCATCCGAGGGTTAGGCAAATTCCTTAAGAGGTCGCCTATCGCGATTCTCGGCCATAACTTTCTTAATTCGGATGAGTAAGAGGCGTGTACGAGTATAACATCCGGGTTCCGCTAAAGGATCTACTAAATTTCCGGTATTACGGGTTCTTCGCATTTACCGGCTAATAATGCCTTAGTCTATACGGTGTAACAACAGGGTACGAAATTTGACGAAGTTGGTCCCCAACAACAACGCCAAAAACTTGATCGTTGTGATTCGCAAGTGCACGAATAACGTCAAAGTAATATAAAAGAATATCGATCCCACAGAGACCAGTCGTCAATCTATCGAATACTATTGTTACGGTGTTTATCTAAGACGGTATAAAAGAGATATTTGGTTTGCAAAATAATGGTAAATAATAAATGCAGGTAAAGACAGGTTGAATGTAATTCCCGTCAGTTAAGTGATGTTTCGATTGTCTAAATAGAACTACTTATGAGGCAATATTTTCTACTCTTAAAAAGAATCCATTTAACAGGAACTATCGCTTTCGCGTATTCAGAGCCGAGTTTACCCTTAAATTAAGGTCTTTTATTGTCACATATAAAAGATGCGCAAAACGCTAAAGTAGTAAACCTATTTTTAAGAAATGAGACTCGTAAACTTAGTTGAAAAGTGATTTTGATTTGGAAAGTTTACCTAAGGAGTTTACTGATTTTAAACCTATCAACGCGTCCTAAAACAGTTTCAAAAATAGCTCTTCCTTAAAGTGATAAAGATTCCTAGTTACTACGCCAAGGTGCTTTCGCACTCCTCAAATAATTAAAACTAACCAAGTTTGTTTTAGAAAACCCAAGTTAAAAATCAAAACAGCCTTTTAAGTATTTCTACAGATTTTAATATGTGAAAGATTACTTTAACCGCGATCCTTACATTCTAACCTTTAAAAGATTTAGCCAGACATGGTAACACAAACAAACATAACGGTGTTAATCATAATGAAAAGTTTGTTTTAGAATGTGAGGCGTAGAGAGCGAGTAAAGTGCGTAAAATAAATAAAGTAAAGCGAGTGCATAAAATAAATAAAGTAAAGCGAGTGTGGAAAATAAATAAAGTAAAAGCGATGCGGGAAATAAATAAAGTAAAGCGAGTGCGTAAAATAAATAAAGTAAAAGCGATGCGGGAAATAAATAAAGTAAAAGCGAGTGCGGAAAATAAATAAAGTAAAAGCGACGCGGGAAATAAATAAAGTAAAAGCAATGCGGGAAATAAATAAATAAAGCGATAAATAAGAACCTACTCCAAACGGAAGCTTCGATTTTGATACAAAAATAAACCTCCGACTCCTGAAGCTAAAGACGACAGCAACTCGAAGTGACCCAACTCAATCTCACAATGGTGCGATAACCCCCCGATGTGACGGATTATCGCTATTACAAATGATAACTATATGCTTAGTGTTGTATAACTAAGTTGGATGATAGAAAACGAAATGAAATGATCTATTTATAGAGATTCTCAGCAGTTTGTAAAGACTATGGTGCCCTCCAACTTCCCCTTAGTGGGCTTTAGTGGGAATGTGATTTCCAAAGGTGGCGCCCGCCATCCCTTCATGGCGCCCGCCATGTGTGTAAATGGGGTGGATCATGGGAACGTGGCGGTTACCTCCTAGTTGAGGGCTAGTGACTCATGGATTCCCCTATAGTGGCCGCTATGTGCAACACCATGTGTGTAAGTTCGCTGAAAAACCCTAATTTTAGGTCTTTTTGCTTCGTTTCTTCCAAAAGTGTCCGAAAGTTCTAAATATCTGAAAACAAGAGAAAAGAGAGCATAATACAAACAAAATGATGATAAAGTCCTAATAAATATGTGAAATTCGAGTCAAAAATACGATGTAATTCGGTGCGATCAGCAGGTGTGATACCTAAAGGTTACTCGCAAAAGAATGGGGAAAGAAAGAGAAGTAGATAAAGTGCTCAGTGAGGGTTAAGTCCCTCTTGCCTACGTATCCTCATAGTGAAGTGAGGAATTCAGAGCTCCGTAGTTCGAAGAACTAGTGGTGGAAGATGAAAAGAAGTTGTGATAACAGTATGGTCTGAACCAAAGGATTATATGATTTGAACTCCAACAAGGGGTGAAAACGTGAACCCAAGAGTAAAATTGGTATGAACCAACAAGTGAGGGCCTACAACACTGTATTGGAACAATCGAAAAAGAATGAATTAAGTGTTTGGTTTTACAGTACAAACAGCTCTTGGTTCACAAAGAGGTACAAGATGGAGTGCAAAGTTATATTGTATTTGGCTCAAAGAATAGGTATATCACGTGAAGTGAAAGAAGATAGAATATGAATGTATCATAAAAATGAATGGATTGAAGTGACCAAAGTCACATAATAGAGTGTTTGGTAACAAGTGACTGAAAAGGTATGGTTTGAAATCAAAAGTCAAGGTATATTGGAATCCATAGGAGAAATGGGATTCGTACCATATAGGGAAATAAGCATCTTGGCCAAAAAGAAGGAATTAAATGTCTGGGGACAATCCAAACAACTCTTGGTACAAACACGGACTATTCATTAGGCGTCCTAAAAGGGTATATATGGAATTCCAAAGAAAGTGTATCTGATTTCAAAGAAATATTATGTCACTGGAGTGAACAGTTTATGATCGATGGTAGATAATGGATAGTGAAAGATATGAGTGATTCCCTAAGGCGAAGGAGGAATAATTAGGAGTATGCTCGCCAAGGATTCGTATCCTCATGCCTACGTATTCTCATTGTGCAATGAGAAAGTCAGAGCAATCGTAGTTCATGACTATGAAAACAAAGAAAGAGGTTGAGAGTGATGAAAATTATAACTTGCACCAATAGGATGGTATCAAGGGAACTTACAAAAATAACTGGCTTCGAACCCAGGAGTAAAACTGGTATGAACCAACAAGTGAGGGTCTACAACACTGTATTGGAACAACTTAAAAAAGATTGAATTAGGTGTTTGGTTTCATAGCACAAACAACTCTTGGTTCACAAGGCGGACTATTCATTAGGCGTCCTAAAAGGGTGAGTATGATACCCACAAGAAAGTGTTATTAGGTGCAAGGAAGAATATATTACTTGTTAGGGTACAAATAATTCAAGATCAAAGGAGAATAATATTTTGGATCCATGAAGGAATAAACTTTGAACCGAAGAGCGAAAGAGGTATTGACTAGGACGTGGAGGAAACTATGCATACCTTCTCCTATCATAACCAGAAACAAAGCGAATTAAATTTTTGGGTACAAGCCAAACAACTCTTGGATCACAAGGCGGACTATTCATTAGGCGTCCTAAAAGGATGAACATGGAAACCCAGAAAAAGTAATATTCGATCTCAAAAAGATGGTATTGATTGATGAATGAAGAATGAAGAATTGATAAATATGGTAGCTCGCAAAGAAACGGGGTTCTCCTGCCTACGTATCCTAATAGTGCATTAAGGAAATCAGAGCTTTCGTAGTTCAACACACTAGGGCTGAAAACAAGGTGATTAAGGAGGCAAGAAGAGATGATTGAATGATTGAATTGAAATGATTAAAATGGATGATGGATTAATAAGGGACTTGACAGTCGATTGATAAGAATCACACTAAAGTCTATGAATAAGGGCGAACGATTTGAATAGCTAGGGCCTATGCCCCATACGCAAAGTCGCTCTAGACAAGGATATGAGAAACTTCATCTCATCATTCCTTACTACTTAAGGCTCATGGAGCATGATACTTCTCTTAACTGATAACATGTTGGAGAAGAATCTTCATCGTTGATCCTTGTATTGATGTTGTCTTGCATGGAGAAGACTTGGTAGTTTAATCGATTCGTATTGTACTAAAGTCTATGAATAAAGGCGAACACTTTGAATATCTGGGGCTTATGCCCCATTGATCAGTACATTTTGATGCACGTTCTTCCATGTTTGTACTTAAGCATTTCTTCGGTTTGCTTTGATTATTTTTATGTTTTAATGTGTTTTCATAATTTATTTTATTTTTGCACTTATTTAATTTTCGTATTTAATTTTCAGCATTAGCAGTTTTTGCGAGAAAAATCATATCTTGAGCTAGGAGTATCGGATTGAGACGTGCTACTAGTCGATGGAAAGCTAAGAAAAAGATCTACAACTTTTGTTCAGAAGTCGAGAGCTGAATCAGATTATAACAGGGCCAGAAATTTCGTTGAAGCTGCTACATTATTTTTATATTTTGTTTGGGTTAGTTGTATTGGGCCTGTATCGTACATTTGACCCGGTTGAGTTGTGAAACGGGTTTGGGTGTTTTTACCTAGGTTAGACAGCCAAAAACAGGGTGACGTTTTTCTGTTCATGTATGATTTTTTGAGAGCTAGCAAGATGACTATGGAGAACTAATCCCTTTTGAATCAACCTGCTGTAATTCAGAATCCGCTTTGAGGTTTTTATTAATTCCAATTTGTTTCCTTTGAATTCTTCTTATAATTCCAATTATTTGCTTAATCTAATTGTTGCTATAGGATAAAATCCTTAAATTTGACTGATGAATGATGATCCCGAATCAATTTCGTGTTAACATAGCTTTTATTTTATCACGAACAATCAAGTTGCGTCTGCTTAATTTGCAATAGTTTTTAATCCGTTTGCTTAATTCGGAATTTGGGAATATTACTCGCATAATTTCCTTTACGCTTGTTAATGGTAATTGTAATCGAATAGGAGCAGACCCGTTAGGGATTTGGAATTTTATAAGAATCAATGATAAGTCGGAAGATGATGCAGTAGGTTGGTTCGTGTCAGCTTATTCTATAATCACTTTTTTAATCACTTTTCATAATCACTTATTCTAAATCGAATTGAAACCCCCATATTTTGTTTTCATACTTGGTTAATTTGTCAAGAGTCCTTGCGATATGATACTCGAGGTGTCGCTTTCTGTTTACTATATACTATTACTCGTTTTGACCCGTGTGCGACAGCGGATCAAATTGGCGTCGTTGTCGGGGACTCTTGTAGATCTTAACCATTATTATAATTTTAGGTATTGTGTTTTAGCATTTTTTTCCTCTAAACTTCTTGTGTCTTGGTCTTTTTGCGGTTTAGGATAAAAAAAATCTGTTTTTAAACAAATTGTCTCAGATTATTCCGAATTTTTGTCGATTCATTAGGAAAAAATCAGTAATCAAAAGGACGCCGCCTTAAAAAACTGAAATTCCTTATTTTTCTATTTTTTATGATTTTATTTCTGTTTTGGTAGTTTCAGAAAATTCCGCAAAAATTCTCAAAATTCTTAATTGACGTTATTAGATTAATTTTTGTGTTTTTGTATTTTTTGGTATTTTTTTTTAATCGTTTTTTTCGAATTTCAATTGTTTTTACTTAATAGGGACATTGTCGGTATTTTCCTATTTGTTGCTGCATTGCTGAATTAGTTGTGTTTTCTCATTGTTTGTTGATTTTTTTCTATTGAGTTTAACATGGATGACCAAAGAACTCTCAGAGAACTTGTTGCCCCTGATGTTAATTATAATGCTTTATGTATTGAGTATCCAGTTACTGCCAAATCTTTGATTGAGAACATGTCACTTAACTCCCAACAGTTCATAACAAGGGATAATTTTATGGTCCAAGCAAAATGTGTGAATGAGATTCAGGTTTCTTCTTCCAATAAGGCTCTAGAAACCAGAATTGATGAACTTACCTCTTTAGTGAAACAATTGATGCTACCCATTCCACCACCACCACCATATAACTCTCCACAAGTAACCACTTATTCACCTTCTGAACCTTCACTAGAAGAACTTGTCAAGCAAATGGTTGTAAATAGTCTCCAATTTTAACAACGAATAGATTCTAGTATTCAGACTTTGCAAACTAAAATTGGACAACTTGCCACTTCAATGAATGCCATGCAACAAGCTCAAGGATCAAACCAACTACATGCCCAAACAATAGTTAATCCAAAAGGCTTTAATGTGAGTGCAATTTCCTTGAGATCCAAAAAAGTTACAGAACCAAAACATCCTATTATTGTTGAGGTTGGAAAAAAGTATGTATCATCAATCCCTTTCCCACAAAGAGTATTGGAAAATAAGAAGATTGACGAGGAAGAGCATTCTGTTTTTCAAATAGAGTTGCTTTCTGAAGTTGTTGATGAAGCTTATTCTGATTTGTTTTCAGTTGATTTTCCAAATTTATCTGGTTTTGATGATATTTGCTCATGTGATGATTGTACTAACACTAACCTTTGTGCTGTTTGTGCTGAGATTGATGCTGCCTTGCAGGGTGATATTGTAAATGAAGTTGTTTATGTAGCTGAAGCTCTTGACATTTCGGCTGCCCCAAACATACCATCCATTGAGCAACCACATTCTTTAGAGCCTAAACCACTTACCGAGGATTCATATTATTCATCAAAGCTTCAACTTAAGCAAAAATATAAGAAGGGAATTGGATGGACCTGGGCTGACACTCGTGATCTTAGCCCATCCATATGTATGCATAGAATCTCACTTAAAGATGAAATAACAGTAGTGAGGAAGCCCCGTAATCCTTTGATTCTTGATATTGTGAAAAAGGAGATCACTTCCACGCGCCCATTCAACACTTTTACTTATCAAAGATTTTTCTTTAATCCTGGAATACAAGGCCAATGCACTAATCAAAATTTCAAGGTCAATGGACACTACCCAAAGCTACTACATGAGAACCCGACTTTGGAAGAAGAGACTGTAGAAGAACTCTCTTTGGGAAAGGCTACTTATGCGATCACTTATCTGCCTTGACTCCTCGGGTGTGTTCTTTCCTTTCTCTCACTCTTATTTTATATTTATGCTCTTTCATTGAGGACAATGTATGTTTTAAGTGTGGGGGAGAGAACCATTTATTTGTTTTGTTTTCTTTGTTTTGTTTTCAGTTTTTATCTGTTTTGGTTTTTGTTTTCTTTCTTTAAAAAATAAAAAGATGCATCTTCTTGAAAGTTTTAGGCTATAGACTGACTAATTTGAGATTAGTTTGCGGAGACTTGGGAAAAATTCACAAGATCGGTATCGTCTTAACACCGTAAGTCTCCTGCATATGGAAATTGATTCGAATTCTTATTATGTTTTAGCCTTAAATTCTCATTCTCTGACAGCTCTTGAGTAGTTTATTTCAGCAGTCAGCACCATCTCACACACACTCTACACAGGGAAGCCGATGAATATAAGTGAGTATTCCGAAAAAGAAAAAAAAAGAGAAAGAAAAGAGAATGCACCTTCTAAGTATGGTGACCCTCACCCGGTCACTTAACCCAACGGTTGTGGAACCTTCAAAAAAAAGTTGGAAATAAGACTCTTTTGTAGTTGGTTCAGCGGGTTCTGGTGCTGAACTTGGTAGGGCGGATTACGGTCCGATCCCCCGCAACTACAATTGAGTAAGCAAAGGGTTATGCCACTTAAGTACCAGAACCCCGTGAAGAAAAGGATCAGAGTCACTAACCGGTCGTCTTGCTATGAGTGTGTGGAGATAACGGGTTTAATGTGATTGCGCCTGAATGAAAAAGAGCCAAAGAAGGATGAGTAAGTTAGGCTTTAATATAATAACATGATTCGAGTTGATTTGTGTATTCAGGATGTTTATGTCTGCATAACTGTGGATTAGTATTCTTACAATGTCCTTAGTGTGCAAGATTAGTACCTATCGAAGCAAACTTAACCGAAGATGACGTGTAGCCCAGAATGAGTAATCGTTGATGTGTTTGTGTTTTGTTTGTTTTTCATTTTGCTCGGAGTGCAAAAGTTCAAGTGTGGGGGAATTTGATCAGTATATTTTGATGCACGTTCTTCCATGTTTGTACTTAAGCATTTCTTCGGTTTGCTTTAATTATTTTTATGTTTTAATGTGTTTTCATAATTTATTTTATTTTTGCACTTATTTTATTTTCGTATTTAATTTTCAGCATTAGCAGCTTTCGCGAGAAAAATCATATCTTGAGCTAGGAGTATCGGATTGAGACGTGCTATCAGTCGATGGAAAGCTAAGAAAAAGATCTACAACTTTTGTTCAGAAGTCGAGAGCTGAATCAGACTATAACAGGGCCAGAAATTTCGTTGAAGCTGCTGCATTATTTTTATATTTTGTTTGGGTTAGTTGTATTGGGCCTGTATCGTACATTTGACCCGGTTGAGTTGTGAAACGGGTTTGGGTGTTTTTACCTAGGTTAGACAGCCAAAAACAGGGTGACGTTTTTCTGTTCATGTACGATTTTTTGAGAGCTAGCAAGATGACTATGGAGAACTAATCCCTTTTGAATCAACCTGTTGTAATTCAGAATCCGCTTTGAGGTTTTTATTAATTCCAATTTGTTTCCTTTGAATTCTTCTTATAATTCCAATTATTTGCTTAATCTAATTGTTGCTATAGGATAAAATCCTTAAATTTGACTGATGAATGATGATCCCGAATCAATTTCGTGTTAACATAGCTTTTATTTTATCACGAACGATCAAGTTGCGTCTGCTTAATTTGCAATAGTTTTTAATCCGTTTGCTTAATTCGGAATTTGGGAATATTACTCGCATAATTTCCTTTACGCTTGTTAATGGTAATTGTAATCGAATAGGAGTAGACCCGTTAGGGATTTGGAATTTTATAAGAATCAATGATAAGTCGGAAGATGATGCAGTAGGTTGGTTCGTGTCAGCTTATTCTATAATCACTTTTTTTAATCACTTTTCATAATCACTTATTCTGAATCGAATTGAAACCCCCATATTTTGTTTTCATACTTGGTTAATTTGTCAAGAGTCCTTGCGATACGATACTCGAGGTGTCGATTTCTGTTTACTATATATTATTACTCGTTTTGACCCGTGTGCGACAGCGGATCACCCATACGCAAAGTCACTCTAGACAAGGATAGGAGAAACTCTGTCTCATAATTCCTTACAACTTAAGGTTTGTTTGGTGCAATTTGAATCGTATTTACCAAGTGTTGACCTTTGATTTATCTTGTATAATCCGCTTCTTGGTGTTACTGAGGATGCCTTGACTGAGAAACTTGACTTGAGGCTTCGAGCTCCACAGCTTAGAAAAAGAAGTCTTATTAAGTGACCAAGGGTCTTTTGGTCACTCAAATTAGACTGTGGGATTATACAAGTTTAGAGGATTTAATTGATCAAAATTATTTTTGATCAATTTAAATCGGAGGGTTTGAAAAATTGGAAATTAAGATCAATTTTAATCTAAGAGTTAGAAGTGATCAATCTAGCCTAAGGGATCATGTTATAGTTGATCAAAATCTTAATTAAAATTCTATGTTAGATTCTAATCCTAAAGGAGCATGTGATTATATGGTTAAAATATTAAAGTCACCCTTGAAGGGTAGAATGGTCATTTCTCACAATATTGACATTTGGGACCAAATTAAATTCTACGTAAAAAGCTATACCTAAAACAACTTCTACAATTATTCTAACTATTAGGAATTAATCGAACTCAATTAAACTCTAGAATCAAATATAGTCGAAAAGGTTAATTACATCCTAATGTCAATTAAAATCTAAATCAATTAAAATCTAAATCAATTAAAATCAAACACAAATAATTTCTAAAATTGATCAAATTTAACTCTAAAAAATCTAAATAAAACAATTACTAAGTTGCTAATTAACAAAAAACAAAACCAGAATTGGGCCTTAATTGCAGCACAGTGGCCAGGCCCAAACGGGGGTGCAGATAGCCATTACATGCCAAGAACCTCACAGGGCCCACTTGAAGCCCAAACCGGTTCTTTGTCCAAAAGAGGAGGTGCGGACGGTGTCATGGGCGTTTTAGATGGAAAAAACGGATGGGCCTGCCAAATCGAGGCCCATCTTTGCCATTGGTAAAGAGAAAACAAAAGAGGACTTGGTAACAGCCAAACCCTACAATCCAACGTCCAATACCAAAATGAAATTGGATCTGCCGCTGCACCTACTTCCGACGCAACACCGGTACTCCAACCTCATCCTCGCCGTCTGGAAATTGTGAAGTATCAACACAGCGACACGTCTGCGAAGTCAACACGGACGCGCATCAAACTCATGCGTCACGGCGTCGTTATTAGGTTCTTCATCATGCGCGCTTGATTCGCGGACTTGAGCTTTGACCTTCCTTGCACTAGCTCACGTCATCGCTTTGTAACCGTCGCAGATCCAAAGTTCACGGGTTTGTAATGTTAACTTCACTCCTATCGCTAATGTACGCGCAAACAGCGCAAACAGAAAGAAAAATGGCGCATCAAAAAACTCACCAGAATGTCGTCCTGAACAGGTGAGAATCTTCTGTTTGAAATTCGATCGAGTTACGAATTGTGGCAATGGTGTAATCCTGAGTCGAATGTTGTATTGGTTAGCAGGTCTTTTGGAAGGCTCAACAAAGGTCGTTATGAGGTGAAGGAATTGCAATGGAGGTTCTGGAGTGCAGAGTGAGGTGATGTTGGCAAGGAAGAGTTTGCAGAATGGTGGAGAAAAAGCAAAGAAGAAAACCTCTCGATTGAAGGCAGGTACGGTTCTTAAATAGCCATCTCATTAGCCATCTCATTCAGTTTCAAACTTCCATCTATAAAATTCTGTTAACTCACTGAGTTGATGGTTAGCCTCAATTTCTGGAAAGTTCGTTCATAGGATTAGTGATGACTTTAATTTGTTACTTCTTGGTTTTGCAGGTCGAGGTCGAAGCTGCATTTTTGCGTTAGAGCTTTGTTGTTTCTTCCTTTATACAGTTGTCATTTTGGATGCACTTTGCTGCGTGTATAGTGTTTACGTTTTGTATCTCTTTCCGTGTATCATTTCCGTGTATCATTTCCGTTTCTGCAAATAGCACTTTGCACTGCAACGCCACTGTTCCGTTTCACTGCAATTGAATTCTTCTATTGCTTTATTTCGACTGCTGATGTGGATGAAAATGTGGGTTTTGGAAATGGACTGGGGTGGGTTGATTTGGAAATGGGTAATTGTTTGGTAATGGCCATGGGCTTGGTTGGTTAATGGGCTTCAAAAACGAAATTAAAACACTAATAAAACAAAAGTCCAAGGTTTAAATTAATTCAAACTCCAATCAACCAAACTTCAAAATTAATTGAAATTAAAATCAATTTCAAAGTCGAACTGATTTTAAAAATTCAATCAAAACTGATTAAAATAAATTCTAAAATTGAATTGGGAATTAAAATTAATCACTATCGATTCCAAAATTTAAACTCAAATTCAAGGTTCAACCATTTTCAAAAAATCAAATGGAATTAACTGACAAAAACTCCAACATTTAATGGGAATTAAAATCAAGTAAGAGCAATTTCGAAATTTAAAATCAAGTCCATCATTCAACTACTTTCAAAATCCTGGTGACATTGAAGTGAAGTCGACTCTAAGATCATCCCAAATTTAGTCAAATCAGCCTCAAGAATCAGTTGGAGTTAGAATCACCTAGATGTAGTTAAAATTAATTTGGAACAACAAATAAAAATGTGATGGATCCCTGTTGAAATCATGACTTCAAAGGTCTAACCTTACAAGTTGACAACCTTGAATCCACCACGAATGATTTATGCATGCGTATGAAGCATTGGGTGTGTAGATGGTCCTTAGGCGAGGTGGTTGAATGAGATGATGAAAAGAGTGGGAGGGCAAATTTTTAGGGTACAACACTATGGACTTTTAGTTTCTCCGGATTATTTTCCTCTGTGGCAATATATCCCCCACAAAGATTATTTTCATATCATATGCATCATGAGTTCTCTTAGGCACCAAAATTTGTTTCTTGATGTTGTTATTTAAGTCCATTCTACCACGTTGATACGAAGATTTTAACTTTCACACCCCCGGATAGAATGCCCTTAAATAGGGGCAGCTATAAGACCCCAATTTTGACCCCTAAGATCCCTCATGCCATCTCATATATTTGCATTGGCATTGGGAACACATCTTGGTATCCTCCTCACCTATCATTCATTGGGTTTGCATTGAGAGAGATCACCGAGCATTTGTGACTGTATCATACTTTATTTTTCCTTGTTTACTAACCAAAATACAAAAACATGTCTAGTGTAGCTTTGTTTCATTTGTAGGTAGTGTGTGTGTCCACTTATGCCTCATCAAGCTCACAACTAGGGTTTGAGACCCTCAGTGCAAGGGATCAAGCAAGAAAAGGTCCACATTGGTTCTAAGCATCATATATGGATCCCCATGTTCTTTGTTTGTCAAGGAAGCCCTAATTCATTTGGGTATGTTGTGTGCCTTCCACAACAATTTTCTTTAACAATTGGTCGAAGATACAAAGGGATACTTCATTTAACTTCATAATAAGAATATATTATCCTCCATGAGCCCCAAAGAGCAAAGGAAATTCAAGTTTGCAAGTTGGTTCAAGGAGGTTGACTACAAAAGTCAACTGATCAAATATAGGGTTCTCTAGATCCTATATCCTACAATTTTTGTCATGTGAAAATTATTCTAAGATAAAAGTTACTCTTTATGACATTCCAAACAAATTTCATGTTGGCATCAATAGCTAATTTTGCTTGTAAATTCATTTTTTATGGTGAAAGATTATAGGTCATTTTGTATGTGCCCTAGATAGAAGGTCAACTTCCAAGAACCATAACTTCCTCAATTTTTATGATATGAAGATGATCCAAGTTTCATGATCGATTTTAAAATGTGTTCTTCAACTTGTATTCTTTGAGAAATGTCAAATTCTACTTGCAAGGGCATGTGCCAAGAGGAAACATTCTAGGTCCATTTTGGTCCTCATCATTGAACAAGCATTTTTCCTCCACTTCTAAAATCGATAACTCCATCATGCAAAATCCAAATGGTATCCAATTTGTGATCAAATTGCATATAATTGAAAGATCTACAAATTTGTATAAGGAACCAAAGTCATTTTAAGCCCATAGCAAAAGTTATTCAAGGTGGAAAAGGGGATCATTTGACTTTTAACTTAGAAAATTTTCAAGTATGTTTGATTCCTCCAACTTCAAGGTCAGAATTCGTCATGTTCCAAGCTTCAAATGGAAAAATTCCCAATATCAAAGTTGCTCCTCATAATGGTAGCTTTCCAAAGAGCTTAAGATCACTTCATTTGGACAAGAATTAAGGGACTTGCGCATAGGTTCTTTTCATGGCTTGATTTGGCAACTTTTGATTCCAATTGTTACATAATTTTGCATGGCTCCATGTTATGACATCAGTGGCATTTGCGCACGAATTTGGTTGGATTGCAATGATCATTTAGGCCTGAACACATGCCCATGCACCCATGCACATCAACTTACTATTTTTAGTCCAATTTTTGAATGGTGTAGAGATGAATTCCATAGCCTATAAATACACGTGCATTGCCTCAGATTCAAAAGGACCCTTTGCCCAAGCTCTGCCAAGCAATCCCATAGCCATACTACATAGAATACCTTTAGGATTTCATTGAAATCGAGCTTCTAGTTCAACTTCTGTTTGTGAACTAGAACTCCAAGGACTCACGTCTTTTTTTGATCCCAATCAACTCTTGCAAGGAAGAGGAAGAAGAACCAAGTGGAATTGCATCAAGATCGAGCTTCAAAACTGCTACCCGAATGTGAATCTTCTAAAATTTCAACTCTTCGATTCTCTCTCATTTCTTATGATCTTGGCTTATTTTGTGTATGACTGAAGCCCTACCAATGCAAGCATTGATATTGAGTTGCTTTGAGATTGACTCGAAGCAATTCAGTTTTGGAACCTCAACTTTCAACTCCATAATTCTCATTATAGAATGAGAGTTGGAAAATTTGGAGGTCATATTTGGAATCCTCATTATTTTCTCTTCAAATTGATGTATGATCCATTCATTTTGGTGACATTTTTTACTTGACCAGTCCGGTGAGTTGGCCGGAGAAGATGACCGGAGCTAGGGCTCCGGTGGTGCGTTGGCATTGTCCAAGCCATCTGATCTTGTTGCCATGTTCTAATCTGGTTCCTTGATTTTAATTACCACTTGTACGCGCGCGTTGACTGAGGACCATCGTGGATGACATGCGCGTGGCCATCAGATCTGCCACCTCAACTAATGAGGGAGATCTGATGGCTCTTGTTTTTCTGAGTTATCTTATTTTCCAAATTAATTTTTTAAATAGCATTTTCTTATTAAATTCACTATAATTTCATTTTTAATCCAAAAATTATGGGACTACCACCAAAATTTCACAAATAATTTGCTCTTCCCATTTCTGAATTAAAATTAATTTTTGGATTGAGTTTGATATATTTAGTGAATTTTGTGATTTTTGACTTATTTTAATTGATTTTTAAATACTTCTGACTTTCGAAAAATGACAAAAAAATTATTCAATTGTCCATTGACCTTATTTGACCTATGATAAGTCCCTTGGCCATTTCTTTGGTGATTTGAAGGGATTTTATGTTTTTGGCCTTTTAAAATGTATTTTCTTCATTTTAAAAATTAATTTAAATTGTTTTAATTGCCTTAATGTTGTGCCAACTCACTAAGGAATTTGAATAAAAATGACAAGTGCCATTAGTACTTTTCCTATCCAATTTGCAACCGGCAAAGTCTGAATGGAGTAACCAACCAACGAGCAATCACTTCCCTTAGAGAACCAAAGCCCATACTTTGAAGTACCATAGAGGTATCTAAGTATGCACTTGATGACTTTTAAATGTGATTCTTTGGGACATGATTGATACCTAGAACACATACATACACTAAACATAATGTCTGGTCGAGATGCAGTAAGATAGAGGAGAGATCCGATCATACGTCTATACCTTTTGATATCTACGGCCTTACCATTTTCATCCCGATCCATATTAACAGCGGTAGGAATTGGAGTATCGATTACTTTGGAGTTTGTCATATCGAAGCCTTTAAGTAGCTCAATACAATACTTTGTTTGGCTCACGAAGGTTTCTTCTTCAAGTTGCTTGATTTGAAGTCCGAGAAAGTAATTTAGCTCCCTCATCATGCTCATGAAGCTGCAAGCTCAAGCTCTATTGAGTAGCTCCTTTGACTTTGGTCCCTATTGGGTTGATGTTTTTTTTGCTGTTTTGGTGGATTTCCTTGTTTTTGGTATTACTTTGTTGATTTGTTTCTCAGCTTGCTTACAACTGGTGATGTACTTGGTGTTGTAACCCTTTAAATTCTGGTTTTCAGTTAATGACTAGATAGACATTTATTTCGTCTCTTTGGTCTCTTTTGGCTAAAAAGGGGGAGAAGTAGTTATAGATGATGTAGCTGAGTATCTTTGGTGTTGTTGCTGCTTCTGTTTGTCTGATACAGGGGGGAGAATTTTCTGGTGTTCTGTCTGTGTGAAGTAGGTTGTTACTTGTTGTGGACTAGCTGAAGGGGGAGATGGTGTGTTCTGAGTACAAGCGCTTGTGTGTTTACTAGTTGTTATTTTTGCTAGTAATGTGTGTATGTTTACTTCTGCTGCTGAACGGATACTTTGATTGATTTCTTGTGATCGTGTGATCTGTTGTTTGTTTTAGCCAAAATTTGCCAAAGGGGGAGTTTGTTGGGTCTATGTATTGACATCAATTTTGGTAAAAGTTAGTGTTATCACAAGATGTCACGCTTGTAGTCTTGACATGTGATATCAACTTTCTTCAGGTTGTTTAATATGGTTGTGCAGGATTTATTCGAGATGTCAGACCCGATGTTAAGACATGTGCATACAGAACATTCAGTCTGAATGTTATGTGTTTTGTTGTTGCGCTTTTCATGCAAGTCTTTGTGTTCTTATGTGGAGTTTGCATGCGTTATTCAAGGAGTAATTCTATTTAAATCCAAAATATTATGTTTCCCAAAGAGGAATGATTTGCTACTAATTCCTAGGGAATACGCGTTAGATAGGATTAAGGTTTCATGTTGCCTAGGCCCATTCAGAAAGCTTCTATTTAAAGACCATGTACACCCTGTGTAATACAACTGAGAATATACGAACGTTGAAGTCAGTGAGTATTAGGGTTGTTAGCCTAATGTGCATTTGTGAATTGTGATCCATTCATTCATCTTTTTGATGTGTGAATTGGACTGAGTTTTGAGTTGTAATTTATCCACTCTAAGCTTTGAAGTACGAGTGTATTTATTTACTTGATTGAAGCTTTTAAGCAAGATCAAGTGTGTGTCATTGAAGTGTGTCTTCTTTCTTTGTGGTATTTGTTCTAGTATCACTGCTGTGATTGAGGGGGAGTGAGTAGGGTCTCATATCTAAGAGTTCTTAGATAGAAGTCACACGGGTAGAGATTAGGTGAAAAGACTGTCACTTGAAGTTTTTTACTGAGAGTCTTTGAACTAATTTTGTTTAGTGGATTTCCTTCCTGGCTTGGTAGCCCCCAGACGTAGGTGTGTTTGCACCGAACTGGGTTAACAATTGCCTGTGTCGTTTTTCAATTGTTTAATAATTTTATTCTGTTTATATTTCATATATTGTTCAGATATTAGTGTCGTGACATTACCTTCGACATCTCATATCTGATACCAGAATTTCAGAGTGTTTTTCTTGACGCCTAATAAAAAGGGTAGTATCAACCTTTCCTCTTGAGAATCCTTGCTCTAGTAGAAATTTTCTAAGACGTTCATACCATGCCCTAGGGGCTTGTTTGAGGCCGTACAAAGCCCGCATGAGCTTATAAACATAGTTGGGATGCTCATGGTTTTCAAAGCCGGGAGGTTGAGATACATAGACCTCTTCATTTATGTGACCGTTAAGGAAAGCGCTCTTGACATCCATTTGAAATAATTTGAATTTTTTAGAACAAGCATAGGTAAGCAAAAGGCGTATAGCCTCGAGTCGGGCAACCGGAGCATAAGTTTCCTCATATTCTATGCCTTCATATTGGTTATAACCTTGAGCAACAAGGCGCACCTTGTTGCGAGTTATAACTCCGTTTTCATCTAACTTGTTCCTAAACACCCATTTAGTGTCGATTACTCGATGGTCTCGCGGAGGGGGAACAAGATCCCACACCTTATTTCTTTTGAATTGATTAAGTTCCTCTAACATCGCTAAAAACCAATGTTCATCGAGTAATGCGTCTTTAGAGTTTTTAGGCTCATTTTGAGAGACAAAAGCGAAATGATAACAAAAGTTACTTATCTTTGACCGTGTGGTAACTCCTTTTGAGATATCTCCTAGAATATTATCGATGGGATGATCCTTAGAATATTTCCATTCCAAAGGAATATCATTGTTATTAATCGAATGATCCTCCTCTTTCTTTTCGGAAATTTGATCCGGCTCCTCCTCAGCTTTTTCCGGATGGGGTTCAACACGCTTTTCTTCTTGATCTTTTATTATCTCTTTCGAAGGAACACCTACACCATCAACAATAATACCTTCTCCGACAGTTTTCGGATAAGATTCATCAAAAGAAACATGCACGGATTCTTCAACAATAAGTAAACTTTTGTTGTATACTCTATATGCTTTACTAGAATGAGAGTATCCGAGAAAGATACCTTCATCGACTTTTGAGTCAAATTTACCAAAGTTTTCTTTACCATTGTTTAATACAAAGCATTTACATCCGAAGATATGAAGATGTGAAACATCAGGCTTCCTTCCCTTTAACAATTCATAAGGGGTTTTGTTTAGAATAGGACGGATGAGTATCCTATTCAATACATAACAAGCCGTATTTATGGCATCGGCCCCAAAATATTTAGGAAGGCCGTTTTCATTGAACATAGTCCTTCCAAGCTCTTCTAAAATTCTGTTTTTACGTTCCACTACTCCATTTTATTATGGAGTTCTTAGAGCAGAAAAATTATGATCAATGTCGTTTGTTTCACAAAATTCCTCAAAGAGGTGGTTTTCAAATTCACCTCCGTGATCACTTCGAATAGTAACTATACTAGTGTTCAATTTGTTTTGAGACATCTTGGCAAACGTTTCAAAAGCAGAAAAAGTGTCACTTTTACTTGCTAAGAATATAGTCCAACGAAATCTAGAGTAGTCATCTACTATAACAAAACCATAGTAGTTTCCACCTAGAGTTTTAATTCTAGATGGCCCAAAAAGGTCCATATGGAGAAGTTCAAGGGGTATCATTGTGGAAACAATATTTTTAGATTTAAACGAGATCCTTGTTTGCTTTCCCATTTGGCACGCATCACATAAGTGATCTTTTGAAATTTTGATTTTGGGAAGAACAACTACTAGATCTTTTGCGACAACTTTATTTAGCAAGTCAAAGTTGACATGTGCTAATCGCCTATGCCACAGCCACGAGTCTTCACTCATGGAGATGAGACATTTAGCGCTAGTTAAGGATACTTCATTCAAGTTAAGCATGTATACATTATTTTCCCTCCAGCCCTTAAGCACATCATTCTTATTATCATTATGTTCAATCATGCAACAATTGATCGCTCGACTGTGTGAGTCGAGAATGGGATACAAACTGCAAGTGCACAGTTCTATCGCGTAGTTTTAAAAGATATCGATCCCACAGGGACTTATAAATCGATGTACCGTTATCTAAAGTTACTACGTAAATCTAAGGTGAAAATGTTTGATTGTTTGGGGAAAAACTAAGAGCTAAACTAATATCTAGATTAAATATCAATAAAACGGATATCGGTATGTAGTTCGTCAAAACTAGGGAATCAATTCCTTGTCGGTCTCTCGGTTTTAAAATAAATCGTTTCGATTAACTTTATTGGTTAAAGGTTTTATCTCAAACTCTCGCTCTGTTGAAGAAACCATGATCTTAGATTAATGTAGCTGTCACTTATAATTAAGTCAAAAATCATATTTTGAAAACAATAAAGTTGCAGAAACTCTTTTTAAGAAAATACTGACCGTTTTAAACACCCTTATCTCAAACTTTCGCTCTGTTGACTTAGGTTATACAATTAAATCTAAATGCTTAACTCTCGTCCTCACATTCAATCTTTAAAAATACTTTTTGGAAAAAAATCAGAATTTAATTAATTCTAAAACTTGCTCTCGCCCTGAGATAGACTTAATGACTAACTTACACTGTCTAGTTAAAACCTCAAACTCTCGCTCTGTTGGTTTCAACTTCTTTATGTCTTTTACTTTTGTAAAAAATCTTGTTATTAAACCTGTAAGTTAAGACCATAAAAAGATTGATTCTAATTTTAAGTTTGAATAGACCGACTTAGTCTTGACCCCTTTTTCTGCTTACTTTACATACCGATACCTAGGCAAATTAGCCAGACATGCTAAATAAATAAGAATCTATATCATGCATAAACAGACTCATTCCAGGCATGCAATGTAAATAAACAATAGAATAAAACATTAAAAATTAAATAACGATTAAAGAACCTGAATGCGTAATACAATGGTCTTGAACACTCCACCACAAGCCGGTAGGATTTGTTCTTGGATTCTTCAATTAAACAGTAAAATAAAACAAGGAAATAAAACTGGAATATAACGTAAGGTTAAATCCGGTATAAAGTTGCCCAGTAGTTTCCGGTGTAGAAACTACTACGCGAAAAATATCTAAAAGCTAAGAACGGGGAAAAATAAATTGCAAGGGAAAAAGAAAATAAAGCTTGCAAGATAAAATAAATAAAGTGAACGATGCTGGAAAGGAAGAAAAATAGGCAAAGGCGTGAAAGGAAAATTTGGCAGAGCTTTCGCAAAACTGAGCGTGCAAAAACCTCTCCTCTTTTGGTTTGTGAGATGGCTATTTATAATAGCCTTGGTAACTGCATTCCGTTTCTCCCATTCTTCAGCGTGGCTATATCCACGGCGTGCATATAGGAGACCAACTCCTTAACGTTATTCTTCAAGTCTTTCTGAGGGCGATACTTGCGCCAAAAAGGTAGTGGAGTTGTGTGACGCTCGTCACGCTATGTGTGACGTCCGTCACAAGGCTACTTCGCGTGACGCTCGTCACGCGTCCTGTGACGTCCGTCACAGGCACAACATTGGTGACTTGTGCGCTTTGGGCTGGGCTTTGGCATTTGGTTCCTTTTCTCTCCTTTTTGTTCCTTTTTACACCTCCTTTTCTTCCCTTTTTCACTTTTGCTTCAAAATGGGTACCTGATATAAATAGCAAGGAAATACTGCATAATATCTGATAAAATGAGATAAACTAAAGTAAATGATAATATAATTTAATTGAATTAAGTCTTAAAAAAGCGATATAATTTCGTGTTATCAAACTCCCCCATACTTAAATCTTTGCTTGTCCTCAAGCAAAATTCAGTATAGAACTTGTTAAAAGTTTTTAGCCAGATGAAATTTTAAAGCGCACATCAATTCGTACTAGGTTGCCAATGGATTTTTGTTTAGGAGGACTTGAGTTTAATCTTGACATCAACAACTACCGTCACAACTTAGATAACCCTACCTTATGCCAATCAGTTCAAGTACCCTATGATAGCTATCCTGGTTCCTTTAGTCTTATTTTGCCCGTTTTCATTCTAGCGAAATCACATTAAGCCCTTTATCTTTTCGCGCACATAGTGGAGTAACCGGTTAGTGATTATGATCCGCTTTTAGCTAGAAGTTCTGGTACATAAGTCGGATAACTTCATTATTCAGTCCATTGCAAATTGCGGGGGATCGAACCGTAGTCCGCCCTACCAAGTTCAGTACCAGATACCTACTGAACCAACTCGTAATGGATCTTTCGTATTGTGCTTTTGCATGATCTGCAACCTTTATATTAAATGATCTGGTAAGGATCACCTAATTTAATTTGTGCATTTCTTGATATATTTATGTATTTCATGTTACTTTGGGGATCATTCACTTATATTCATCGGCTCTCCACGTAGTTTGCTATTAAGATGGTGCTGACTTCTGTATAAACTACTTGGGGTTTCCATAGAACTAAAAGTTCAAGGGATCGGTATAATAGGTACTTATCCTGATCTAACATATTGAGGTTCTCAGAGCGTTGTTATGGTAATGATTTTGTTTTGATTTCACTCAAATTTTATAGAGTAGGCGACCTTTATACTTATTGGGTGTGTTAAAATTTTTGTTATGGCTCAAGAAAGTTGAGGGAAATAGATAATAGAAAATTTTTCACATTCGGGACTTAACTTAAAAAAAATATATTTTTTTTTTTATTATTTTTTTTTATTTTTTTTTTTTATAGGGAAATAACAATGAAAAGGGAGAGTACATACTTGAAACAAAGATGAGAATGGAAAGAATAATTTCCCCCCCATACTTGAACTAAACATTGTCCTCGATGTTTTAAGGGAAAGAAATACAAAATGGAAAGGAAAAAGAAAATTACAACTAAGGCTGCCTTCCACCTCTGGTTCTTGGTCCTGGTGATCTTTGACGTATGTCTAAGCTGTCGAATCTGCTAAACAACTCAGTAAACCGCTGGTCGGTTATGGCATTCCGAGCATCCTGTTGCTGTTGCATTTGACGCATTATCTGCATCATATCTGCATTCTGTGCCTGCATACCATCGATAGCATCCATAATGTCGTCGTTGGTTGCAGGCCTTCTTCGTCGACGACGTTGGGAGGATGGGCCGGCTGCATTACTGGAAGGGTTGAGCGGATGATCACCTTGTTCCATTTCTTCAAACTCATCTGTTTGCTGGTTTGTTTGTGAAGGCTCGGTGGTTTCAGGAGCGCTAAGATCGTAGAGGTGGCGGTCCGGGTTTGTGACATCGGTTAGGGTGGTATTGGGTAGCACAACACTTGGGACTGCTTGGTTGTTCACCATCAGATAATAGCCTCCGCCTACTCTGTTTTTAATCAGGCGGCTGGAGCGACAATAGCTGATATCCATAGACAGGGGTGGTAGGGATTCTAAAGTTTGGAGTTTATCCCCTAGGTTCAGGCCAAGTGCTATGGAGGTTATTAATCCACCAATTATGAATGGTTGCCGGCCTCTAGCACATAAGGTGCGGATATGATGAAAGAGAAAAGAGGCGGCGTTTACCTTAGTATCCGATTCGAAAACGCACTGGAGGAAAAAGAGTTCTTTTGAGTTGACCTTACTGTTGTTTGGTCTTCCAAAGAGTGTGTTTTGCAGGATACGGAGAAAATAACGGAGGGTGGGGTTATGGATGTGGGAGAGAAGGAGTTCTTCCCAGTTGTAGGTATTTATACCGGAAATTTTCTTAAAAAGGTCGAAAACTAGAACTGTGTTCCAGTTTGAGGTTGGAGGGATTCTGGCATGGAGCAGACCTTCTGTGGGAAATTGCAGCATGGCACTCAATTGGCGTTGGGTTAGAGAGTACTCGGTGTTAAACATACGGAAGGTTGCTGTACCGGTTAGAAATTCACCTTCACCGGCGGGGGTGGTGTAGTCGTAAGAACTTAGGAATTCTAAGGTTAGGGAAGGATAAGTGGGTTGGTTATGGGTGCAAAGGAAGGTTAAATCGGCTTTACGGAGCATCCACTCGATACCTTGGAGTAAGCCTAATTGTTGCAAGCAAGTTAAATCGGGGTACCTGGTGGGAGCGACGCCTCGCTGTTGGAAGCGCTCGAATTGCTCTTGCTGATAGTTGTCATCTCCGGATCGGAAGATGATATTTCCGAAATTTTGATTTCCCGCCATTGTGATGAATTTTTGAATGAGTGATTTGGAAAAGGAAAAGAATGGTATATTTGATATGAGAGAATTGTTTGTGGTGAAAGAAGGAAGTTTGGAGGGTATTTATAGGAGAAAAATGTGGGAGGTGAAAAGAAAGAGTGGTTGAAAAGTAATTAATTGTGGTAAATGAAAAATGAATGGGGAATGTAAAAAGGTAAGGGGTGTAACGTTCGTCTCCAACGGCTCCCTAACGTTCACATGTCTGAGGGGCGTTACGCTCGTCACAAAGCTGTGACGCTCGTAACAGGCACTAAGTGTGCCGTCCGTTATGGGTGGTGTGACGCTCGTCACACTTCCTTTTTGGAAAGGCTTAGTAGCGCTTCACAGAATCACTTTGGTAGCGTAATTTAATGTTTTATTTAGCTTATGGTTATTTTTAGTCTGCAATTTTAATGCACTATGCACGTTACTTGCTTTGTATAATAATAATAGGTAACAACAGTAGAACGTAACAGGCATTTGCATAATGAAATTAACTAAACAGCTTCAATAAAAAGGATCATAATGTATTACAGGAAGGGAAAATAATAAAATGAAATAGAAATAAACATGAATGCAAATAACATTAATGAAAAAAATCTAGCCTAAAACTAAATAACTTAGAAAGGAAAAATAACTAAATTCCATCTATCTTCGGATCTCTGGCCGGAGGAGTAAAAGAGTTAACATGATGCCGTAACATACGTAACTGACTTGCCGTACTGCTCATGTGTTCTAGGACTGCAAGTCTCAAGCTGTGGAAATCTTCCCTGAGGGTGTTTTGTTCTGACATCAAAGCTTCAATGACGGTTTTAATATCTGTTCCTGGCATATGATGTCGGAGATCAGGCATGGCTGATTCTTCGGTCAGGACAGGCTGAGGAGGAGGATCAATATCATGGTAGCCGGATGGAGTCTGAGGGTCAGATTCAGCAAGAGAGATATGGTCAACATAGTGCTCATAGTCATCACAAATCTCATAATCCTGGATGGATTCAGTGGATCCAACAGGAGTTGGGGTTTCATTCAGGTTATAGAGCCAGTTCCTTTGGTTATGAACACTAGTCCTAGGATCGGGCAGGGTGAATAGGCAGAGAACCTGGTTATCAATAACAAGCTCAAACTCATCAGACCCTATGTTTGCTATAAACATAGTGTTGAAGAGGAAAGGTATACTCATAGTGGTAATGCCACAAAAAGGGTTCAGGTCAAGCATAGGCTGACGTAATCCAATAGCATTACCTATCATAGTTATCAGGCCGCCTATTCTAATGGGTGCTCTCTCATCCTGGATAAGGTGGTCCAAATTAGCTAACATAAAAGTAGCACCGTTTACTGGACGGTTCTGGGAAGCACAAAATATGATGAAAAGTTCATCACGTGAAACTGAAGTACTATTTGGCTTCTTCCCAAATAAAGTGTGGGTCAGGATCTTATGGAAATAGCGAAAAGCCGGGTTATGTATGTTTCCGGAGAGAAACTCATGTTCTTCGGGCTCATCATTTCCAGTCAGCTTACCCCAAAAGTGTTCAAGCTCTCTATATTCAAAAAGTTCTTCCTGGCTTATAGTGAATGTATCAAAGGAGGTAGGAAAACCCAAAAGGTTGGTGAAGTCTCTAATATTAAATTGGTACTCCATATTGAACATTCTGAACTGGATAAAACCTCTGGTAATTCCTTTTCCATGGCTAGGTAGATAGATTAATGAACTAAGGAATTCTAATGTGAGTCTCCGGTAGGTGGTGAAAGGTCTCAGGATAGGGGAGGTCTCCCATCCTATCTGATTCAGCAAAAACAGGACACTCTGTCTCAGTCCAAGGGCAGTCATAGCCCAATCATCAGCATATAAACTAGGTAGCATCTCTCTAGTGGCTAGTTCTTCAAACCTTCGTTTCTGAGCCATTCCTCTGAACTTGATACCCATACGGTCAAAATGTCCCATCTGGTTAGTGTTAACTAGAGAAAAGAAAACATGAGTTTAAGTCAGGATTTGGCCAAATGCCGAAAGAAGAAAAGAATTATTATTATTATATATAGATATATTTTTTTCTTTTTGAATAGATCAATAATGAATACTAAATAGAAATTTAAAAGAATAATTAAGAGAAAAATAGAGAAATGATAATAATAATAAAATAATAAAATAACAGATTAATTTGTGGGTTGTCTCCCACTAAGCGCTTTGTTTAAATGTCGCAAGCTCGACAAAGAAATTGTTAAATATTGTCTATGAGTCCTGGGGGCGTTTCGTCTAAGTGTAGAATTTGCGAATCCTCGTTGGTTTCCGCATAGTGATAATGTTTCAGACGTTGCCCGTTTACGGTGAACGGTTCTGTAGATTGTCCTTTTATTTCTACCGCTCCACTGGGAAAGATTTTAGTGATATGGAAAGGTCCTGACCATCTGGATCGTAGTTTTCCCGGGAATAATTTTAGTCTGGAGTTAAATAAGAGTACTGCGTCGCCTTGCTTGAAGATTTTTCTTGATATACGCTTATCATGCCATTGTTTTGTTCTTTCTTTATAGATTTTGGCATTTTCATAGGCGTCTCTTCTGAGTTCCTCTAATTCGTTTATGTCAAGGATTCTCTTTTCACCGGCGGCTTTGTAATTCAAATTTAAATTTCTAATAGCCCAATAGGCTTTGTGTTCTAATTCTACCGGGAGGTGACAGGATTTTCCATAAATGAGCTTAAATGTGGTCGTCCCTATGGGAGTTTTATAAGCAGTTCGGTATGCCCATAAAGCTTCTGGTAATTTCAATGACCAATCTTTCCTTGAAGTGGCGACCGTTTTTTCTAGTATTTGCTTGATTTCTCTGTTAGATACTTCCACTTGTCCACTGGTTTGAGGGTGGTAAGGTGTTGCTATCCTATGTCTCACTCCATATTGAAGTAGTAGTTTTTCGAGTACCTTGGATATAAAGTGCGATCCACCATCACTGACTACTATCCTTGGGATGCCAAATCTCGGAAATATTATATTTTTAAAGAGTCTAGTTACTACTCGGGTGTCATTAGTTGGGGAAGCTATAGCTTCGATCCACTTTGATACGTAGTCAACCGCCACGAGTATGTACTTGTTACCGAAAGAGGATGGAAACGGTCCCATGAAGTCTATTCCCCACACGTCAAAAATCTCTACTTCCAAAATACCATTTTGTGGCATCTCGTCACGTCTAGATATGTTTCCCGTGCGTTGACATCTGTCACACTCCTTAATAGCCGCATGTACGTCCTTCCATATAGTTGGCCAATAAAAGCCAGCTTGTAGGATTTTAGAGCAGGTCTTGGATGTACTTGTGTGTCCACCATAAGGCGCGGAGTGACAGTGTTGGATTATATTTTCTACCTCTTCTTCGGGTACACATCGACGGAAAATACCATCGGGACCTCTTTTGAAAAGTAAGGGATCATCCCAGTAATAGTGTTTTATGTCGTGGAAGAATCTTTTCTTCTGCTGGTAAGATAAAGTAGGTGGAACTATTCCGGCAGCTAAATAATTAACTAGATCAGCGTACCATGGTATGACAGATATAGCTAAGGTGGTTTCTACTTGCTTGTCGGAGTTGTTCTCTTCCAAAGGAGCTATGAGTTTGTCATACGAGAAATCATCATTAATGGATGTTCTTTCTGGTTCAAGGTTCTCAAGTCTAGAGAGGTGGTCTGCTACTACGTTCTCAGTTCCTTTCTTGTCCTTGATTTCTAAGTCGAATTCTTGTAGTAACAAGATCCATCTTAGGAGTCTAGGTTTAGCATCCTTTTTTGTTAGAAGGTACCTGATAGCAGCGTGATCAGTGTAAACTATTATTTTGGCTCCTACCAAGTAAGAACGAAATTTATCTAGTGCAAATACTACTGCTAGGAGTTCTTTCTCGGTTGTGGCATAATTCATCTGTGCTTTATCCAGGGTTCTGCTAGCGTAATATATAACATGAAGCTTTTTATCCTTTCTTTGTCCTAGAACAGCACCTACAGCATAATCACTGGCATCGCACATTATTTCGAATGGTTCATTCCAGTCTGGTGTCTGCATAATGGGTGCGGAGATCAATGCTTGTTTAAGAGTTTGAAATGCTTTTAAACAGTTATCGTCGAATATGAATTCAGCATCTTTCATTAATAGTCCGGTTAAGGGTTTAGTTATCTTAGAGAAGTCTTTGATGAATCGTCGGTAGAAACCGGCGTGTCCTAAAAAGCTTCGTACTTCTCTCACGGTTCTTGGGGGTTGAAGATTTTCGATTACCTCTATTTTGGCTTTGTCTACTTCAATTCCTCTGTTCGAGATGATGTGTCCTAAAACAATTCCTTCTTGTACCATAAAGTGGCACTTTTCCCAATTAAGTACTAAGTTTACTTTTACACATCGTTCAAGAACTCTTTCCAGGTTTTCAAGGCATTCTTCGAAACTTTGTCCGTATACAGAAAAGTCATCCATGAATACTTCCATGATGTTTTCGAGAAAGTCGGCGAAAATCGCCATCATGCATCTTTGAAAAGTTGCAGGGGCATTACACAGACCAAACGGCATTCGTCTATACGCGAAGGTACCAAAAGGGCATGTGAATGTTGTCTTTTCTTGGTCATCAGGGTGAATTGGTATTTGAAAGAAGCCTGAATAACCGTCTAAATAACAGAAATGTGAATGTTTAGCTAATCGTTCTAACATTTGGTCAATGAATGGTAAAGGGAAATGATCTTTTCGGGTTGCTTTGTTTAGTTTCCTATAATCAATGCACATTCTCCATCCCGATTCGATTCGTTTAGTTATAGTTTCTCCTTTTTCGTTTTCAATAACGGTTATGCCTCCTTTCTTTGGTACAACGTGTACAGGACTGACCCATTTGCTGTCAGATATAGGATATATAATACCTGCTTCCAATAACTTGGTTATTTCTTTCTTTACTACCTCACTTAGGATCGGATTTAGTCTTCTCTGGTGTTCCCTAGAGGTTTTACCGTCTTCTTCTAACATGATGCGATGCATACAAATAGAAGGGCTTATTCCTTTAAGATCGGTTATGTGGTATCCTAGTGCGGTTGGATATTTTCTTAAGATATGTAGGAGTTTTTCTGTTTCGAGTCTTCCTAGATCTGCATTGACTATCACAGGTCGTTCAAGTTCTAAGTCTAGGAATTCATATCTCAGATTTTTGGGAAGTGTTTTCAAATCAGGGGTTGGTTTGTTAAGACTCTGCGTAGGATCTGGTGTTATTGCTAAGCATTGTTTAGATTTGTCTTCTAAAAGATAGTCTGATGATTTGTCTTCTCCTGACTCTGCTTCTTTTATGCATTCATCGATGATATCCATGAAGTAACATGTATCTTCTATTGCAGGTGCTTTCAAGAATTGGGAAAGAATGAATTCAATTTTCTCTTCACCTACTTCGAAGGTGAGTCTTCCTCGTTTTACGTCTATGATTGCACCGGCAGTTGCTAAGAATGGTCTTCCTAGTATAATAGGTGTAGTATCATCTTCTCTAATGTCCATAATTGTGAAGTCAGTGGGAATGTAAAACTGACCTATGCGTACGGGAACGTTTTCAAGGATTCCTACAGGATATTTGATGGAACGATCTGCTAATTGTACAGACATCTTGGTCGGTCTTAATTCTCCCATTTCCAGTCTCTTACATATGGATAAAGGCATAACGCTAATTCCGGCTCCTAAATCGCATAAGGCTTTGTCGATGACAAATTTTCCTATGTGACAGGGTATAGAGAAACTACCCGGATCCTTGAGTTTAGGAGGCATGTTTTGGATTATAGCGCTACATTCGGCAGGGAGTGTAACGGTTTCGCTATCCTCAAGTTTCCTTTTATTAGAAAGAATTTCTTTTAAGAATTTAGCATATGAGGGCATCTGCGTAATAGCTTCGGTAAATGGAATTGTAACGTTTAATTGCTTAAGGAGATCGACAAATTTTCTAAATTGGCCTACATCTTTGGTTTTAACAAGCCTTTGAGGGTAAGGTATAGGTGGTTTGTAAGGTGGTGGAGGTACATAAGGTTCCTTCTTTTCTAGGGTTTCCTTATTACTCTCTTCCTTTTCCTTAGGTTCACTTTCCTCAGTAGATTTCTCAGGGTTTTGGTTTTCTATCCTTGGATCAGACGGTCCTTCTACTTCCGTTCCACTTCTTAATATAATTGCATGAGCTTGGCTTCTCGGATTAGGTTGGGGCTGTCCAGGGAATGTACCGGTTGGTGCAGCAGTAGGTGCTTGTTGTTGAGCTACTTGAGATATTTGTGTTTCCAGCATTTTGTTATGGGTAGCCAAGGCATCTACTTTGCTTGCGAGTTGTTTAAGTTGTTCGCCAGTGTGTATGTTCTGGTTTAAGAAATCTTTATTGGTTTGTTGTTGGGAAGCTATAAAGTTTTCCATCATGATTTCCAAGTTGGATTTTCTAGGGGTATTATTGTTAGGATTTGGTTTCTGATATCCCGGAGGTATAGATGGGGTTTGATTCGGAGACTGTCCAGGTGCGTATAAAGCATTATTACTCTTATATGAAAAGTTTGGATGGTTCTTCCAATTTGGGTTATAGGTATTCGAATAGGGGCTTCCTTGAGCATAGTTTACTTGCTCTGTTTGGATTCCAGTCAAGAGTTGACATTCCGCAGGAGTGTGGCCTTGGATTCCACAGACCTCGCAATTCTGAGTTATAGCAACCACGGCGGTTGGTGGTGATACGTTTAAACTTTCAATTTTCTGGACCAAAGCATCCACTTTTGCATTGACGTGATCAAGGTTACTTATCTCGTACATGCCAGTTTTCGGTTGAGGTTTTTCCACTGTTGTTCGTTCGGTTCCCCACTGATAGTGGTTTTGGGCCATGCTCTCGATAAGCTGGTAAGCATCAGCATAAGGTTTGTTCATTAGTGCACCACCTGCAGCGGCGTCTATTGTTAACCTTGTATTGTATAAGAGACCATTATAAAATGTGTGAATTACTAACCAGTCTTCCAAACCATGGTGTGGGCAAAGTCTCATCATGTCTTTGTATCTTTCCCATGCTTCGAAAAGAGACTCGTTGTCTTTCTGTTTAAATCCGTTTATCTGGGCTCTTAACATAGCTGTTTTGCTTGGCGGAAAATATCGGGCAAGAAAAACTTTCTTCAACTCGTTCCAGGTGGTGACTGAGTTGGAAGGGAGAGATTGAAGCCATCTTCTAGCGCTATCTCTTAATGAGAAAGGAAAAAGACGAAGTCGAATTGCCTCTGAAGTGACACCATTAGCTTTAACAGTATCAGCATATTGAACAAATACGGATAAATGAAGGTTTGGATCTTCGGTAAGATTTCCAGAGAATTGGTTCTGTTGCACAGCCTGCAACAGTGAAGGTTTAAGTTCAAAGTTGTTTGCTTCGATTGCGGGAGGAGCAATACTTGAATGCGGTTCATCTTGCGATGGAGCGGCGTAATCTCTAAGAGCACGAGCTGGTTCTGCCATCTCGGTTAAAGAAGGAAAAATGTTTTTAATATCAGGAAGGTTTATAGGAGGGAGATTGTTTTCAGCACGATATTCCCGAATTCGTCGTAAGACTCGGAGATATAGTTCGATATCGTTGATTCGTAAATAGAGCGGTTCGCCTTGAGAGCGAGTGCATGGCATACAAATCAACGAAAGAAAGAGTAGAAGGAAAAAGAAACCTTAGTCTCTACAGCGTAACGGAAGAGTTACGATATCGATTGAATAAAAGTCCCCGGCAACGGCGCCAAAAACTTGATCGCTCGACTGTGTGAGTCGAGAATGGGATACAAACTGCAAGTGCACAGTTCTATCGCGTAGTTTTAAAAGATATCGATCCCACAGGGACTTATGAATCGATGTACCGTTATCTAAAGTTACTACGTAAATCTAAGGTGAAAATGTTTGATTGTTTGGGGAAAAACTAAGAGCTAAACTAATATCTAGATTAAATATCAATAAAACGGATATCGGTATGTAGTTCGTCAAAACTAGGGAATCAATTCCTTGTCGGTCTCTCGGTTTTAAAATAAATCGTTTCGATTAACTTTATTGGTTAAAGGTTTTATCTCAAACTCTCGCTCTGTTGAAGAAACCATGATCTTAGATTAATGTAGCTGTCACTTATAATTAAGTCAAAAATCATATTTTGAAAACAATAAAGTTGCAGAAACTCTTTTTAAGAAAATACTGACCGTTTTAAACACCCTTATCTCAAACTTTCGCTCTGTTGACTTAGGTTATACAATTAAATCTAAATGCTTAACTCTCGTCCTCACATTCAATCTTTAAAAATACTTTTTGGAAAAAAATCAGAATTTAATTAATTCTAAAACTTGCTCTCGCCCTGAGATAGACTTAATGACTAACTTACACTGTCCAGTTAAAACCTCAAACTCTCGCTCTGTTGGTTTCAACTTCTTTATGTCTTTTACTTTTGTAAAAAATCTTGTTATTAAACCTGTAAGTTAAGACCATAAAAAGATTGATTCTAATTTTAAGTTTGAATAGACCGACTTAGTCTTGACCCCTTTTTCTGCTTACTTTACATACCGATACCTAGGCAAATTAGCCAGACATGCTAAATAAATAAGAATCTATATCATGCATAAACAGACTCATTCCAGGCATGCAATGTAAATAAACAATAGAATAAAACATTAAAAATTAAATAACGATTAAAGAACCTGAATGCGTAATACAATGGTCTTGAACACTCCACCACAAGCCGGTAGGATTTGTTCTTGGATTCTTCAATTAAACAGTAAAATAAAACAAGGAAATAAAACTGGAATATAACGTAAGGTTAAATCCGGTATAAAGTTGCCCAGTAGTTTCCGGTGTAGAAACTACTACGCGAAAAATATCTAAAAGCTAAGAACGGGGAAAAATAAATTGCAAGGGAAAAAG
The DNA here is from genome assembly GCF_024323335.1 of Lathyrus oleraceus. NCBI lineage: Eukaryota > Viridiplantae > Streptophyta > Magnoliopsida > Fabales > Fabaceae > Lathyrus > Lathyrus oleraceus. The sequence continues at coordinate 354,248,947 of NC_066585.1, read as the reverse complement.
AAAATAAAGCTTGCAAGATAAAATAAATAAAGTGAACGATGCTGGAAAGGAAGAAAAATAGGCAAAGGCGTGAAAGGAAAATTTGGCAGAGCTTTCGCAAAACTGAGCGTGCAAAAACCTCTCCTCTTTTGGTTTGTGAGATGGCTATTTATAATAGCCTTGGTAACTGCATTCCGTTTCTCCCATTCTTCAGCGTGGCTATATCCACGGCGTGCATATAGGAGACCAACTCCTTAACGTTATTCTTCAAGTCTTTCTGAGGGCGATACTTGCGCCAAAAAGGTAGTGGAGTTGTGTGATGCTCGTCACGCTATGTGTGACGTCCGTCACAAGGCTACTTCGCGTGACGCTCGTCACGCGTCCTGTGACGTCCGTCACAGGCACAGCATTGGTGACTTGTGCGCTTTGGGCTGGGCTTTGGCATTTGGTTCCTTTTCTCTCCTTTTTGTTCCTTTTTACACCTCCTTTTCTTCCCTTTTTCACTTTTGCTTCAAAATGGGTACCTGATATAAATAGCAAGGAAATACTGCATAATATCTGATAAAATGAGATAAACTAAAGTAAATGATAATATAATTTAATTGAATTAAGTCTTAAAAAAGCGATATAATTTCGTGTTATCAACAATCTTTTGAAAACGAGACTTTATATCCTTTGTCACATAATTGGCTAATACTAATGAGATTGTGCTTAAGGCCTCTAACTAAAAGGATGTCTGAGATAGTAGTAGAGGAGGGATTACCTACACTACCTTTTCCGAGTATATCTCCCTTGTTATTATCACCGTAGGTTACAAACCCTTTCTTCTTAGCCACAAAGTCAAAGAACAAGGAAGTGTCACCCGTCATGTATCTTGAGCATCCACTATCGAGAACCCATGTTCTCTCTATATCCTCAAGACATTCCACCTACAAATTTAAACAAGGGAAGGAGGTACCCAATTTTTATTGGGTCCTAGTGTGTGAGTGAAACTTTGGTTGCATTTGGGCAACCATTGAAAAATGCCTTTAGGGACTAGAAATCTCCTAAGTAGACATTTAGCAATAGTATGTCCCCTTTTGCAACAATATAGACAATTTAAGTTAGGATGAGAGTTGCTTTTGCTAACTTGATCCTTTACCATATAAGTGTATTTTTTATAAGGATTATTCATGCCACTTATAAAATGTGATTGATCAATAACAAAGGTAACTTTAGGTTGTAAAGCCTTGTCTAATTTTGCTTGAAGAGTTATAACCTCTCTTTGCCAAATGTGACAGGTGTAAGACCCCAATTTGGACCCTAAGATCCCTCATGCAATTTCATCATATGCATTAGCATTGGGATCATACCTTGGTATCCTCCTTACCCCTCTTTCATAGGGTTTGTTTTGGGAGAGATCACCAAGCACCATGTGATTGTATCATACTTCTATATTATCATTTTTTACTAAGCAAAATACCAAAAACATGTCTTTGTATTTGCCTAACTCTTTTGTAGGTAGGGCATGATCACCATTGATCTATCATGTTCACATCCAGGGTTTGAGACCCTCATTGCTAAGAGCACAACCAAGGAATGATCCACAATGTCTCTAAGCATCATGTATGAGTCCCAATGATCTTTACATGTTATCTTGATCAAGATTTCTTCAAGAGTTTGGAGTTGGTTTGCCTTGGAAACCCTAGTTTATATGGGTATTTTGAGTAACTTCTTCAACAAGCTTCCTCACAAATTAATCAAATTTCTCAAGAGACACTTCAAAATTCATCATCTTATGCATATATTATCTACCATGAGCCTAAAAAGTCAAGAGATTTGCAAGTTATCAAGTTGGTTGATGGTGGTTGGCCAGATGAATTCATCTTACCAAAACCGGGTCTCCCTAGACCCTATATCCTACAATTTTCATCATATGAAAATGATTCCAAGATAAACGTTACTCTAAATGACATTCCAAACAACTTTCATGTTTAGTTCTAGAGCTAAGTTTGCTTGTAAAGCCATTTCCTATGTTGAAACATTATAGGTCATTTTGTCTAAACCCTAATTTGAAAGTCAACTTCCCAAAGCCATAACTTGCTCATTTTTTATGAGATGAAAGACTTCAAATTTGCACAATAAAATTCAAGGTGTCTACTTCAACTTTGATGTTTAGAGTGAAAGCTAATTCAACTTTTATGAGCATGTGATATGAGGATACATTATAGGTCATTTTGGACCAATACCATTGAACAAGTGATTTTTCTCAACTTCAAAAATGCATAACTCACTCATTCTAAATCTAAATGATGTCAAATTAGTGACCATTTTGAAGGTATTTGAAAGAGATACAACTTTGATAAAGACATTTTTCTCATTTGGAGCTCACATAAAAAGTTAAGCAAGGTGGAATAATGAAGTATGTGACTTGACACTTGAAACAATTTCAACATGTCGAAATTTCCAAACTTCCACCTCAAAATTCATCATGATACAAGTTCCAAATGGAAAAGGGTTCAACATAAGAGTTGTTCCTCTTGATCTAACCTTTCTAAAGAGTCCTAATTCATTCATTTTGGATGAAGTTTGAGGGGTCTGCGCATGGTGTAAACAGGGTTGTATCAGTTGGCAAGACTCAAGCTTCAAATGATCAAATAACTTTTCCTTGCCATTCAAGCTTCATTCAGACTTCATTTCATTGGATTTTGGATCTAATTGAGACGCTTTATGGGCCTGTACATGCCCATGCACGTGTGCCATTCACATTGCCAAATTTGGACAAAATTTTAAATGTGCAAATAACACTTCATTTTGCTATAAATAAAGACCCTATGTGCTCATTTCAAAGGACCCTTGCGCGCCAACTTTGCCTCCATACTTGAAACCCTCACATTTGAAAGGAAAACCTGATAATTTTCATTTGAAAATTGAGTTTGAATCTCACTGTTTGGAGATTCAAAAACTCCAGGATCCAAAGCTTTGTACCAATCCTAAGCCACTTCTGCAAGCGACCTGAGCAAGATCAAACACAAATTGAAGCAAGAGAGATCAAGTTCTGCACAACATTGAAGGTATTTTCCAGATTTTTCTTCTCTTCGATTCTCACTCAATTCTCATCAATTCTCTTGGATCTTTGGTTGTCTGAAGTCCTACCAATGTAGGCAAGAAGATTGAGTTGCTTTGAGGTCAAATCGAAGCAACTCAGTTGACACACCTCAAAATTCAACTCCACATATCTCTCTATATATTTGGAGTTAGTTAAAATTGAGATGATATTCATGATCTATGCTATTTTATCTTTCAGATCTTGTCCTCCTTTTTCATTTATGTTATGGTGATGATTAAACCAGTCCGACCAGGGTCATCGGAGAAGATGACCGGCCTTTGGCTCCGACAGTGATGTGGCACGGTTCAGAACCATTGATTCATTTTAAAATGTTTTAATCTGAGGCGTCCAAAGTGGTTACCACGTGTGTGGAACATTTGACTTGGTGTATGGTGGAACGCGCGCTCAGATCCACTTGATCTGCCACCTCATTTAATGAGGGAGATCAAGTGGTCCACATTTTTTTTTATTTTTTTTTTAATTTTTATTCCTTTGATTTTCATTAATTATATTAATTTTAATATTGATCCAAAAAACATGAGAGTTGCACCAAAAAAAATTCAATAAAATCCTCTTTCATATTTTGAATTAAAATTATTTTTTTGATCATTATTAATATTTTTCATGATTTAATTGATTTTGTGAATATTTTTAATTATTTAAAAATACTTTTAAGTTTCCAAAAATTCTGAAATTTTTTCCCAAGGTCCTTTGACCTTGTTTGACCTATGATAAATCTCATGGCCATTTCTTTGGTGTTTTGATGAGGTTTTAGGAAATTGATCAACCATATTTAATTTAATGTATTATTTTTAGTATTTTTAATTGAATAAATGTCAAATAAATTGTGTAGAGCCATTTTGATTGACTTTGGAAGTTTGACTTGGGTTCTTGGGCCTTGGTCAAGGTTGATTTGACTTTGATAAGTTAAGATCATTGGACGTAGGGGATTGATGGAATGTATATTCCATCTCCCAAAATGAATGAATGATCTTAATTTGGTAAAAGTTCTCCTTTGTCCAATTTGAGTTTGATCCATTTCCCATCCTTCTTCATCTCATTCCCCTTCTTTATGCATTCATGTCATGGACCTATGATATCTCTATATCCTAAGGCTAGTTGATTACAAAATCTGTCATACCCCAATTTTGTCCGGGCATTTTAAAATTTTCATAAATTCGTTTTTTATTTCAATTTGCATCAGTTGTACAGCATAACATGCATTTCATCATTAATAACACATAAAATATCAGTCGGAATAAATTCTTGAAAATACAGACAAGTTGGTTAAATCGTTCCTCAAGTACGAACAAAATCAGCGGATAAAAAGTTTCGAAATTAAACTTGCAGACGCCAGTATTATTAATATACGGTCCGCGTAGTTCAACCTGGTGTGCTCGTTATATTTTTCGATGACTTTTTCAGTTGAATTTTAATCCGTTTGAGCCTTTTAACCGATGAAAATTTATTTCAAAACTTAAAGAAATACTGTATTTTTTCAATAAGTATATTTCGCACTGATCATTTTCATGCATCCGATTTGATTTTTCAAGGAAATTTTCGCCCGACTTTTATTCATTTTTAGTCGTTTTAATTTTGTTCTTTCGTCAAAATAGTCAGTTTAAATAAATAGAATTTTCCATGTTATTATTTTAATTTTATCATGATTATTTAAAAAGTTGTGAATTATATTTGATTCAATTGATTAAAATTGTTTTAAATTGATTAAGTCATCTAAAAAAGGCATTATATGCATTTTGATTTATTTAAATAGTGTGTGCTTCTTTGATTCAATCCAAACCATCGATTCAAATTAATCAGTGGTCATTATTAGCAATCCACACTTATCCCATTTATCCAATCAAAATTAGATTTAATTAATAATATTATTAGAGAAAATCAGAAAAAAAAATTAAAATATCTTTTCCCCACCAATCCACAAGAGCCACGTGGCTCCCTTATCCTTCCAAATGTTGAGTTGACGTGACATTTCAAAGGGATACCACTCAAAGATCCTAAGGAAGAGGCATCCCACATCTTTTTCAACATGAGAATGGGTGACAGCTGGCCATATGAAGAGGTGAGGATGTAAAACCTTTCCAACGGTTCTCTCAACGGAAAGAAAAGGAAAAAGACAAAAAAAGTGGAGATTTTTTCGGTGACCTCACCTTTCGGAAAGATCCACTCACTGACTGATAAAGGGATGGCTTCAAAAGAAAAGAAAAGGGGCAGAAGAAAGGATCTTGGGGAATTTCTCTAAAAAAGGGTCTCAACCTTTTCTTCTCCGCCAGAAAACCCTTCTGTCAACCTACGACGCACAACTCCACACCATCTTTTCTACCTTACATGAAAACTCTCCACTCTCTCATAATACACAGACAATTATTTACATTGGAGATGGATTTAAAGTTGCAGTAAATCACCTTAAACACAACAACATAAACCACCTCTCTCACCTTTACTATTCATCTTCTTCCCACCTTCCAACAACACCCTCCTACCTCCGTTTCCACCGCCAGCACAACCGCGACGTCGATCCGCCTCCTCCCTCGCTGGCGAACACGAACCCATCATGACTTGACCTCTTTCCGATCCACTTCGACATCTCCGCCGCAATTCTTTGCCAGACTTTAAAATCACCACACTCATCTCAATACTTCTTCATATCCCGCCGCTCTAACCGCATCTCTCCGCCGTCAACATTATAACTTTGTCTTAATCAACCTCACCTCAAAGTCGATCCACCATTAAGACAACGAAACATGACTTCCGAACCGCAAACTAGAGGTACATACCTAAATGAAGACTTGCGATGGAAGTAGGATGGAAGTGTGTGACTCGGTGTGTTTCCGTCATGACGTTAGTCGGCAGTGAAAGAAGCAGGATGAGTCGTGAAACGACCTTGTGAACGCAATTCGGTATGTACTTTTTTCCCTATTTCTGCATCTCATAACTCTGTTACTTTTCCATTTACTGTATTTGCTTCTTTTATTTTAATTATAGTAATAATAGTCTTGAGTGCCTTAAGTGCCTTATTATCAAAAACAAAAAACGCAACGCCTTATTTTCATGTTACTGTATTGTAGTTCTTTGGTTTGTTACTTCATAATAATTACTATACTATTTAAGTTATTCAAATCTTTAAAAAAAAGAACTTGGTTATTCATGACTTTCCAATGTGTCTTAAGAAATATAAGACCAACCAAATCTCTTACTTTTTCTTTAATAAATATCATTGTATTTCTTATGCTTAAAAAAAAGTTTCAATGAAAAAAATGAGAGTTTGTATCTACAAGAACCCCACGATCCTCTTTGTTTTATTATTATTATTTTTTAACTATTTTTTCTTCTTTTTATTTGATAATTAAATAATCTTTTGTCAAATAATTAGAGTTTTGTTTGATTTGAGCTTTGGATTTTGGCTCAATGTTTTTCCTATTTTACACCACCCTGATTTTTATTTGCATCCCCTGATTTTGTTTAGTTTACTTAATTTAATTTAGGTTATTTAAATTTGGTTTATTAAAAAAATATCGAAAACAAAAAATATGTCTCTAGTTCCTTTTCGTTGTGCATGCCCTAAACTTTCCCGATTATAAACTTGTAAATAAAATTAAATATTTTGTCCTTGTACATGAATCAAACTTTCGAACCACTTTCTAAATTAGAATTAGACGTTTGATCCAATGTCGAGTTGTCTCCCAATTCTTCTACCTTTTTTTTTGTTCCTTATTTCAATTTTTATCATGTTATTTATATTCTGAAATTTTGTTTTATTAAGACTATAATAACCTAAATATGTATACAATTTTTTTTCTTTGATAAACTTTATTGGTTTATGTTTATATTTTTTAGAAAGAAAAAAAGATGATGTTTGTATACTGATTAAATATGTTTTCATTTGATTTTGGATTTATGGTGCTATGGTACAAGTGATATTATGTGTATTGGTTAATATTTTGTTTGATTGTAGCGTTGTCATGAACTCTAATTGGGTTTTTGCTGTTTAATTTGATCACTAAACAAGCTTGTCAGACATTGTAGCATAATATAAATATTGTAAATAATGTTTGGCTTGTTGCTGTTTAATTTCATTGCGATAAATCGGATTTTTCATCCGTAAATTCGGCAATTTTATGCCGTTATGTCACCCAAATTTCAAATACATCAATAGAATATTTTCACCGTGTTATGATCTTGCATATGACATTACTCATGTTGTCATCTCGCACAAACCGATTCTTGAGCATATTGTTACCAATTTGATCCGATCTTTTTTTTAATCGACATCGTCACCTATCTCTTTTAATCACAATTAAAATTAGTTAATTAAATTTTGACTAGTTAGTTAATTTGAATTAATTAATTTTAATTAACTTAGTTATTTGATTTAATTCAATAATTTTGATAATTAATTGATTTAACCAAATTTTAATAAATTAATTATGTTAATTAAATATTGATTGATTTCTTCCACTATAATTTCATAATACAAATTCGATTTCATTCAATTGCATCATCAATCCAAACCATGATAAAAATCACACAACTCTCGATTTAATGTCGAGCCCATTTTCAACACCTTTTTGTAAGTCGATCGCTTTTAAAGCATCGCCATCAACCTCCCATGGCTTACTCTTGGGCTTTCTTACAATGAGACCTATTCGATTTTAATTAATCGATTAGATGAACTATTCACTAAATAAATTCAATTCATTCGCAAACACATATATTCAAATCTCGATCCAATATCAAATATTTTTATTCAAATTAAATTAAAATGCCTAATCATAATCAAATGTTATTTCATTTAGAAATCAAAAGGGGGGATGGTTTTGAGTTTTCAACTCCTCTCCTCGATTATTTGAATACGAGTTCTCTTACTCGGTTAGTCAAATAATCGTCATTTTTAACTCGCCCAAACTTAACCTTATCAAATTGTCTTCATAATAATGCAAATGAAAAGGGGGGTGGTTTTGAGCCTTCAACTCCTGTCCTCGATTATTTGAATACGAGTTCTCTTACTTGATTATTCAAATAGTTGTCATTTCTATCCGATTAAGCTTAACCTAATCAAATCATTTTCATAATAAGAAACGAGAAAGGAGATGACTTTGAGTTTTCAACTTTTTCTCCTCGACTATTTGAATACAAGTTCTCTTAATTGGTTAGTCAAATAATTGTCGTTCCTCTACAAACTCCCAAAACCTCGATTAAATCAAACTACCTTTAATAACGACAAAAATGAAAAGGGGGATGACTTTGAGCCTTCAACTTCTCTCCTCATCTATTTAAATACAAGTTCTCTTACTCGGTTAGTCGAACAATTGACATTTTTCTGCAAATCAATAAATCAATCAAAACTATACGAAAAGGGAGATGGTCTTGAGTTTTCAATTCCTCTTCTCAAATGCTTGGATATGAGTTGTTTTACTCAGTCATTCAAGAACTTATCGTTCATTCTAAAATACGTCAACCATACGCAAACTAATTTTCATAATCACTCAGGTGAAAAAGAAAGCAGTCTAGAGTCTTCTATTTCCTTTCCCGATTATTAGGATATGAGTTATCTTACTCGATTATTCGAGTAATCGTCATCCGATCAAAATACCTTAATTATTACTAAATCCTTTTATAATTAAGGATGAAAAATAATGTGGTCTAGAGTCTTCTATTCCCTTTCTCGACTATTAGGATACGAGTTGTCTTACTCGACTATCCGAGTAATCATCATCCAACCAAAAATATCTCAACACATCAAATCTATCTGTCCTCACCCCGTGCGATTGAAACCATTCCAACAAAACATCAAACACAATAACTCTACTTGTCACCCCTTTGTGACCAAAACTCTTTCCAGAAAGAACACTGTTTAATCCTTTCTAATGCGCACAACAAACTAGTGCTTAAGCCTCCGCCGAGAGTAGACAACCCAACGTTTAGCCTATAGAACGTGATCTAAACAGCTGTTCGCTAAAAGACACCAATAAACCGTAGTTCCCTGAACTACGAATGCTCTTATTTCCTTATTGCACCATAAGGATACGTAGGCAGGTGATTGCTGTATCTTCGCGAGCACACTAATAGAAAACCTCCCTTTTCTCCATTCTGAGGTTGCCATCCATCTCCATTTAATATTTTATGACCAGAATAAAACAAACAACATAAGTTAATATTCAAATCACAAATTAAGCTAAAAGGTTCCCGTTGAGTACAACGGACGTGAGGGGTGCGAATACCTTCCCCTTGTGTAATCGACTCCCGAACCCGAATATGGTTGCGACGACCATTATTCTATTTTTTCAAAGCTTTTATCGATATTTTCCTATCCCTTTATTGGGATAAATAAAAGTTCGGTGGCAACTCTGTTCGAACATAATTTTTTCCGCGACCATCGTGAGGAATCGTATTTTTCGAGATGCGACAGATGGCGATTCTGCTGGGAAAAAGCTCCAAGCAAAAGAGAGTGAAGCCTAACTTAGTTTAGTTTCTGTATTGAGTGCTAATATTGTTTGTTTGATTGTTATCTTTATTTTGTTATTATTATTCTGTAATCATTATTGTTTTATGATTTATTGGCTATGTCTTGTTTGGGGCTCTCTGTTAGTGGTGCTTTGTGAGATAGGCTCTCTACCCGAGTCTGAGAAAAACCATAAGTTTTGTGAAGGCAAGCCTCTAAATGGTTTTGATGAAGACAACATTATTCATTCAAGATGTTATGCATGCTCAAAAAGGAAATGGATCAAGACATTGAAGCGAGAACAAGATTTCATATTATTTAAAGTCTTGAAGATTTATAAGGGTGTTAGAAAATATATGCCATGAGTTTCATGCTTTTAAAGATTTGTTTTTAAATCCTTTTTACTTTTTAAATTTGAATATTTTTTAAAACATGCAGCTGTAGGTAAATTATGGCGTTTTGAACCGCCGTAATTTGCAGCGTTTGAAATTTGAATATTTTTAAACGTGCAGTTGTTAGTAAATTATGGCGTTTTGAACCGCCGTAATTTGCAGCGTTTTGAAACAGTTTTTTTTACTTTTGTTGTGTCTAAAAATTTTCTCAAATGAATCATGGCATCCCCTCATCATTGATACCTTTTTGTAGAGATGTTTTAGCAATATATAAACATCATAATGTCAGAATTTCAAAGACACCTCCTTTGCATAAAACTTCAAAAACAATCATTTACATAAAATATTCATTTTCACAAAGTGTTCATAAAACTTTCAAAAGTGTAAAACTTGTGCATCAAACTTTCATATATTATTCATCTAAGTTTCATCATACACTTGAACACTTGCTTGTACATTATTAAAGTGATTGTTACATAAGGAGAAGATCAATCAAGAGAAGATTGATAGTACTATACTTTACTCAAATCATTCATAGAATTATTTCTGTTTGACTTGTGATCCAGGATTGTTGGACACAAGGGGTTGGTGTTGAAGAGGATTGTTCTTCATACACTTGTTTACCTATAGGTTAGATAGTAGGCATCACCGTTTGTGTGAATAGGCTGTACCATAATTCTAACTATAGTGAATTCTCTTTCGTGTGAAAGGGGAGTGGATGTACCTTCGGATTGTGAAGGGAACCACTATAATTTCCGGTGTCGTTTACTTTCCGCATTTTTATTTTCCGCACTTAATCAAAAATAACCAAAAACCGGAATCTAGATCGAAGAATTTTTATCACCTAATTCACCCCCCCCCTCTTAGGCGCATTTACAACTTACATTTGGCATCAGAGCAAGTTATAGGTAACTTGTTCCTAGAGATCCAGCATGGCTTCCGCAAGCATAAATCCGGTTTTCAAAGACGGTGGAAGTAGCAACAAGCCCCCACTCTTCTCCGGAGAATATTTCGATTTCTGGAAAATCAGAATGAAGGCACATCTTGAAGCCCAAGGGGAAGGTATATGGGAAGCAGTTGAAGAAGGTCCACACAAACCGGTGAATGTGGTGAATGGAGTTGGTACCGCAAAGTTGAAAAACACTTATGACGAAGATGATAGAAAAAAGATTCTGAATGAGAAAAAGGCAATCAACATACTCCAAAGCGCTCTTAGTATGGACGAGTTCTTCCGTATATCTCAATGTAAATCGGCAAAGGAGATTTGGGACACCTTGGTTGAAACACATGAAGGAACCACCGAAGTGAAGAGATCGAGACTAAACACTCTAAGTCAAGAATATGAGATGTTCCGCATGCAGCCCGGTGAATCTATAGTTGCCTTACAAAAGAGATTTGTCCATCTAACAAATCACTTGATTGCTCTCGGTAAAACTTTCACTAATGATGATCTCAACCTGAAAGTCCTAAGATCTTTGACAAGAGAATGGCAACCGAAAGTGACCGCTATTTCGGAAAAGAAAAGTCTCTCAACGATGACATCCGCGTCTCTATTTGGCAAACTTCAAGAACACGAATTGGAACTTGGAAGGCTCGAGAAGCACGAAGGTCTAGAAAAGAAATTCAAGAGCATTGCCTTGAAAGTTGATTCAAGAAATGACAAAGACGATGAGACGTCCGAAGATGAGAACTTTAGGCTTCTTGTGAAGAAGCTTGGTAAGTTTTTTAATAAAAATAAAAATTTCTCTTATCCTAAAAAGAATAAACATTTCAGGAAAAAGGAAGCATCCACATCAATGCAAGACGTCACGTGTTATGAATATGGACAGCAAGGTCACATAAAGCCGGATTGCCCAAAACTTGCAAAGAAAGGAGGACTCAAAGGAAAGAAGGAATTCAAAAACAAAAAGGCTTACGTCGCTTGGGACGATAATGAGATCAGTTCATCCTCGGGATCGGAAAGCGATGATTGTGCGAACATGGCTCTTATGGCTTCACATCACTCCGATAAAGAAATCGATGAGGTTAGTAGCAATTTTTCAATTTATGACAATGACACACAAGATGTTATAGATGAACTCTTAAAAGAATGCAAGACCTTGTATAAAAGTATTTCATCCCAAAGGAAACAAATTTCATCCTTAGAAGAAAAAAATATTGCTTTGGAAAAATATATTGAAAGTGGAAAACAAAAATTGATGGATGAAAAACAAAGTCTTGTATGTAAGAATTGTGAATCTTTATCTTTTCAAATTGTTCAACTTAAAAGAGTTTTAGAAAGATATGAAAAAGGTCAAATTGGCTTGGAGGAAATTCTTAAGCATCAAAGATATTCTAATGATAAAAGTGGATTAGGATATTCTAAGTTTTCGAAACCAAGCGCAAATAAGACCATTTTTGTTAAAGCAAGTGAACAAGTTGATAAAGAAAAAGGAAACAATTCTAAAAGTGTGCATCAAAGTCATAAAAAGAAAATGATTGTTAAGAAGAAGAATTATGTTTCTAGATATAGAAGTGATTTTCAACCTACCTGTTTTTACTGTGGAATCAAAGGCCACACACCTAATGCTTGTTATGTGAGAAACTTTAGCGTTCCAAAAGGGCATTATGTGTGGGTTAAAAAGGGTACTAACTACCAAGGACCCAAAGCAATTTGGGTACCAAATAAAACTTAATTGTTTTGTAGGTTTACTTGGAGACCACTTCAAAATCTCTGCTTTATTAATAAAGTGGTTGTTCTAAGTTTTTGATGGGAGGAAATAAACTAACTTTCAAATCTAGTTCCAAGGTCCAAGAGTTATTTCACATATGGGGAATACCTTAAAGGAATAATTCTTGGCATTGGCAAAGTTGAAGCACTAATATTCACTAAACCATTGGCTAAAGAGCAATTCTTCAAGATTCGGCGAGAACTTGGTATTCTCAATGAAGGTGACATCTAACCTTTCTTAACATTGCTTGTTTTGTGGTATAGTATCTTAAAATATGTTGATTTTCAATTTTTATGTTATGCAATGCTAGCACTTCCGTTTCGCCGTTTTTAGTTTTTCTTACTTTCGCATATCAAAAAATTATCCGTTTTAAAATATTTTTTTTATCGAAAGTTGCGTATTGATAAGTGCTAATACTCTGTGAAATTTTTTTAAAAAATCTTTTCCCATTGTTTCAAACAGAGCTGCTGTTTTTTAATTATTTTTTGAAAATTTTAGCCCGTTAACAGGTTAACGGAATCAGTTAACAGGTTAACGCCTCCAAAACAGCACTTCTGCATTAGCTTTAAAAATCCAGAATTTTTAATATTTTTGGTATATGTGTTTATGGTCAGTACATGTGCTTGAAGGCTTATCTAATGATCACATAATGTGTGTATGCTTGTCTGCTTTTCTTTTTTAAGTTTCTTCCTTTTTGCTAATGACAAAGGGGGAGAAGAAATATGTGTTTGTGTGTTTGTTTTTCTCTAACAAAATGCAGCTAGAAAAGACTCTCTAAAAATCATGAATTTAGGGGGAGCGTTGATCAAGGGGGAGCCTTGTGTGTTAGAGAAACAAAAGTAGAGCAAACTTTCAAAATTGGGTTGTCATCATCAAAAAGGGGGAGAATGTGAAGGCAAGCCTCTAAATGGTTTTGATGAAGACAACATTATTCATTCAAGATGTTATGCATGCTCAAAAAGGAAATGGATCAAGACATTGAAGCGAGAACAAGATTTCATATTATTTAAAGTCTTGAAGATTTATAAGGGTGTTAGAAAATATATGCCATGAGTTTCATGCTTTTAAAGATTTGTTTTTAAATCCTTTTTACTTTTTAAATTTGAATATTTTTTAAAACATGCAGCTGTAGGTAAATTATGGCGTTTTGAACCGCCGTAATTTGCAGCGTTTGAAATTTGAATATTTTTAAACGTGCAGTTGTTAGTAAATTATGGCGTTTTGAACCGCCGTAATTTGCAGCGTTTTGAAACAGTTTTTTTTACTTTTGTTGTGTCTAAAAATTTTCTCAAATGAATCATGGCATCCCCTCATCATTGATACCTTTTTGTAGAGATGTTTTAGCAATATATAAACATCATAATGTCAGAATTTCAAAGACACCTCCTTTGCATAAAACTTCAAAAACAATCATTTACATAAAATATTCATTTTCACAAAGTGTTCATAAAACTTTCAAAAGTGTAAAACTTGTGCATCAAACTTTCATATATTATTCATCTAAGTTTCATCATACACTTGAACACTTGCTTGTACATTATTAAAGTGATTGTTACATAAGGAGAAGATCAATCAAGAGAAGATTGATAGTACTATACTTTACTCAAATCATTCATAGAATTATTTCTGTTTGACTTGTGATCCAGGATTGTTGGACACAAGGGGTTGGTGTTGAAGAGGATTGTTCTTCATACACTTGTTTACCTATAGGTTAGATAGTAGGCATCACCGTTTGTGTGAATAGGCTGTACCATAATTCTAACTATAGTGAATTCTCTTTCGTGTGAAAGGGGAGTGGATGTACCTTCGGATTGTGAAGGGAACCACTATAATTTCCGGTGTCGTTTACTTTCCGCATTTTTATTTTCCGCACTTAATCAAAAATAACCAAAAACCGGAATCTAGATCGAAGAATTTTTATCACCTAATTCACCCCCCCCTCTTAGGCGCATTTACAACTTACAAGTTTAAGATGGTGTTGCGTAGTGGACGCCCACAAGGAGTCTTCCTTGTTGGAACGATACGAAGACCCCTCCTAGAGGAGATTCTCTTGAGATATTATTGTCCGACGAGTCTTCGTCACGACGATAGTATTTTCAAGTTGGATCAATGACTCTAGGGACCTTTTAACCCACTCTATCTGGCGGTTATGTAGTATTAACCTACGAAGTTTCAGACTTGTTGGGTTAATACGAAATCCCCAATCAGATGAGATCCCTTGGACGTATTATTATCTTACAGTAATATTTCCAACCTCGACCTATGACTCTGAGAACCTTGTTAGAACCCTGGACTCGAGAGTTTTATAGTAGAATCCCCATGGAGCCTTCCTTGTTGGGATAATACGAAGACCTCACCTAGACGAGATCTTCTTAAGGATATTATTGTCCGACGAGTCTTCATCACGGCAGTGACGTCCTCAGGAAATATCTGTGACTCTAGGAACCTACCAACTGTAGAGCCTACCCCTGGGGTTACATTAACCAGAGATACCCGCCCTTTTCCCGTTATTCTAATCCATCTGAGAACACTTTGAACCTGTCACTACACTCATACACATATCATTGCATTTGCATTCATCATGCATTGCATATCATTTTCCACACGAAATATATACAAAAAACTCATCCATCCTTCATAACCTGCAGTTGATCTCCCAACATTCATATCAGACTTGAAGTGGCTCTTGAAAGATTATGGATCCGTTGGAGCAAAGCCATATTGCACTGAGAGGAGATGTGGACTCACTGAAAAACCAGATAGACCAACTTGTAGAGGCTATGATAACTTTAGCAAAGAGAGAGGACAACATTCAGCATACTGCAGTGGTTGAGAATGTTATGCTGGCTCTAGTAAATGGTTCTACCCAACCTCAGCTTGTGCGAACCCCAGTTGATAACTCTGTTATACAAGAACATTATATTGTTCGAGATTCCTCTTATCATGATGCTGTTGAGTATCACAACTTTGCATTCTCCGAGCCAAATTCACATGGGACAAGCCTTGTGGTTAATACTGAACAACCACAAGATGATGAGATTGCTAAAAGATGTCACGTGCTAGAGAAAAGACTCAAGGCCATAAAAAGGCAAGATACGGTTGAACTGAATGCCTTAGGCATGTGTTTGGTACCTGACCTGGTTATACCCCCAAAATTCAAAGTACCGGAATTTGAGAAGTACAAAGGGGATGGCTGTCCAAAGCACCATTTGGTGATGTTTTGTCGAAAAATGACCTTTCATGCCCACGATGATAAGCTAATGATTCACTGTTTTCAGGACAGTTTGACTGGGGCATCGTTGAGTTGGTACATGAAGTTAGAAAGAAGTCACATTCAATCATGGTTGGACCTAGCTAACGGCTTCTTGAAGCACTACAAATATAATTTGGACATAGCTCCTGATCGCATGCAGCTGAGAGCCTTATCTAAAGAGAGTAAAGAATCCTTTAGAGGGTATGCCCAAAGATGGAGAGAGTTAACGGCTTGCGTTGAGCCACCACTCTTAGACAAAGAATTGATGGAATTATTCAGGGACACCCTGCAAAGTCCATACTTCGAAAGGATGATTAGCAGTGCAGCATCAGACTTCGCTAACTTAGTGACAATTGGAGAACGCATCGAGAGTGCCCTAAAAAGTGGAAGAATCCAAGGCGCCTCGAGCAACCAAGCTAGCGAGACAGAATCCCTCAGCAATTCCCAAAAGGAAGAAGATGAAATAAATGCAGTCATGGCAAATGTTAGGTATTCTCACGATGCACCGGCCATAGCTTATGGTTGTTCACCTTCTCAGCAATCACCATTTCCAACACCACGTTATCCTTACAGGCAACCGGCAAGGCCTAGAGCACCATTCAAGCAACCATGGACTGTTCCTCATACAAATCAAATATCTCGTGGTCAAGGATATCAGAATCAGCATCTGAACCAGCATAGGCCTCGAAACAATCTGGAAAGAAGGAATGCTCATCTCGATCCAATTCGTATGTCATACAGTCAACTTCTGCCATATCTGATTCAAAGCTCGTTGGTGGAGCCCAAGTCTCTCAGGCCATTGTCAGAACCATACCCACCTGGATATGATCCTGATGTGTAATGTGGATATCATGCCGGAACAATAGGGCATTCAACTGAAGACTGCAATGCTTTCAAGGCTAAAGTGCAACAATTGATCGACAAAAGGTACATATCCTTTTCAGAAGGAAGCCTGTTGGTGCACGTTAACCTCTCGTCAGAATGAGTTCAAAGATTTCATAGAGTATCTCCTAATGCCGGTAGTTCAGACAGGAAGACATCCTCAACACAGGCAATCGTTGGATTGATTTGTTTCTATTTTTGCATTTGTAGTTTCTTTGTTGTTAAAAGCTGCTTGTGTTTAAACATTGTTGTTTTTAATGGTAATATTGATGAAGTAATGATGCATGTTTTGAATTAATTATCTCGCATTCGCTCATTTTTCTTCTCTTATATCAAAAACAAAAAAATACATCAGTGTTTCTCCCATTCACTTTTCTTTATCATAACTTTTGTTTTAGCAAAGATTTGAGGGAGGATGACAAAAATAAGATACCCATAATTGCTTATTATATGCTTTCGGATAAAAACCTGCTGATGATGTACAAGCATTGTTTCAAATTCCCAAACATTGGAGAGATAAGGAGTTAATCCCGAGTCAAACACTTCGAGCCTAGAAGTATGTGTTTATTTCGGATATACAAACCCTTATGTTTAACCCGGGGCAGGGTAGTGTTCAGTTAATCTGACTATGCATTCAAATTACAAGATGAAATATCCAGTATGTGGATCAACTACATGCCATTCTTCGCACACATCCTAAAGTGTCGAAGGAACCTTGAAAAATCAAAAAGTTATGACGGTTGTTCTTCAATGACCAATGACTTGGCAGTCACATTCTAAAAAAGGGAATCAATAAAAAAGCCCGCTAAGTCGATACCCCAAAAGGAGACTTAGGCAAAAACCGGGGCAATCCCGATGGACTAAAGCTTCAAAAAGAGGTCCATGCAAAAGTTAGGGATCAAAACAAAAATCAAAGGAGGTCACGAAAATCCTCAACAAAATAAAAACAAGATTTAGTGACCACCATATCAAGAATCAAAGGGTCACCAATATCCATGAAGAGCAAAATAAAGTGTCTGTCATTTCAAGAGATCTTACACCTGCAAACTCTCTTAAAAGTTGAATGTGTATGGTGAATTAACTGAGTGTATGACTGGAGTTTATCAAGAAGAAGGGTGGGTACAAAAACAATTTTGAGCCTCATATCCTTTGTTTCGATAACCGTGAACCAGGCCATGTTACAACCCTTAAAAGACCTAATTAAAGCAGGGTTTATTCTGAAAGCATACTACAACAAGGTTGCGTAAATTGACTCCTAAAAATTTGCTAATCTTTTACTGTAGTATAATCTTCTTGTTGTATCCTTTGCATTGTTAAATCATCATTGCGTTTGGATTAAAATGGTTCATTCGCCACACACTATCACATCATTTCAATAATAATTCTTTTCAAAACATGCATAAGTATCACGTTAAAATTACCATTTCTGAATAAACAATTTTAACTGCAAGTCAGTACTTGACGTCAGGGAAATTTCAGCAAAGAGCAATCAGAGAAGCTTGACCATTTATCAGAATCAAGACTACCTTCAAACCTATGAATATGGGGCATGCCACCTAAACATTTGTTGATCATAGGAAGATTACTCCAAGAATTGGCCAGTCTTAAACAATCTCCAAACATCTGTTAATCAGGGGCAAGTCATTTCATGAATCATTTGATCTAGAGTAAATCATCTCAAAATTCTATTAACTGGGGAAGATCACCTAGAGGTTATGTTGGCCAGGGGCAAACCCCTTCAATGTTCAGTTATGGTGAGTTAAGTCGCTTCAACGCTCATACTAGGGCAAGCTACCTCAAAAGTATAGAAAAGTAAACCACTCCGAGAGTCGGTTAATCAAGGAAAAATATTTTCATGACTTTAAATTTTGGGGCAAGCCATCTCCAAATTATGGTACAATTGCTTTTGAAATCCTTTCGAGGTAAACGTCCGCAAAGACTCAACAAACTGGGGCAAGATGAGCCACATAGGAGCAAGTCCTCTCCATGTTTTCAAGCTGGTCAATCAAAAAGTTTGGTCGCACGTCAGCAACCATAGAGTTCGAGACAAGTTTCGAGGAATCATGATATCATCCCATAAAACAACCATCTGGAAGACAAAAGCCTTTCTGCAAAGAACCTTCCCTTTCAATACCCACGCATGGGCATTTTGAAAACCTGCAAATCATTACATAAATCATCATCATGCATTAGTCATGTCACTTTGCTCTAAGATAAAACCATGCATATCATAACATTCATCGGGCCTAATCCCATAACATTGAACCTGATATTGAAAAGCCTTGAAACACAAAATCTGACACCAAAGCCCAGTTCCCTTCTGGAAATTCATTTCAAAGCCCAGTTCCCGTCTGGAAATTTATGTCAAAGTCCAGTTCTCGTCTGACAATTCATTTCAAAACCCAGTTCCCGTCTGGCAATTTATGTCAAAGTCCAGTTCTCGTCTGGAAATTCATTTCAAAGCCCAGTTCCCGTTCGGAAATTCATTTCAAAGCCCAGTTCCCATCTGGCAATTTATGTCAAAGTCCAGTTCTCGTCTGGCAACTTATTCCAAAGTCCAGTTCCCCGTATGGCAAACTATTTCAAAAATCAGTTCTTGTAGGAAAAATCATTTACCAAATACCAGTTCTCGTCTGGTAAACTATCTCTTAATACTAGTTCTCGTCTGGTAGGTCACCTATTTCGATACCAGTTCCCGCCTAGTAGTCTATTTTTCGTAACCAGTTCCCGTCTGGTAGCCTGTTGTAAAAGTCAGTTCCCGTCTGACAAACAAAAACAAATTCAATCCTGTCTGACATTTTAATTATTTTCCCCAGTTCTCGTCTGGTAACATATCCTTCAAGTTTTGTCCTCATCTGGCAGCTCAATCTTCTTTACTAGTTCTCATCTGGCAGTTCGCATTTAAAGTCCAACCTCATTGGCAGTCAAGAATAAAACCCTACAAAAACATCCAATTACCCAGTTGCATTCCCGCATGCATCACATGCATCATTTCATGCATAATTTCCTTCCAAACAGGAAGATTCATCAAACACAGTCATATCAATCATCAACATACTCATGCATAACACTCCCACAAAATGGGAATTTCAACAAAATAAAAATCATTCGCATTCCTACATGCACATCCTAAATACCCCTAGCAATTGCATACTGCATACATCTCATGCATGGTGCTTCCATCCAAAATGGAGCATCACACAAAAATCACACCTAAATATCAGGATCTAAGGTCATGCATATGTATCCCATACTTTCCTCATTTAGTTCAATGGATTTATTACCCTGCAAGTTCTCGTGGAATCATTTCCCAACAAGTCATTCTTTGGATTTTATGGTTAATAATGATATTCCCCAGCATCTTTGCTATTATGGCTCACCAAGCAGAGGTTACCCTAAAAAGTCTCTTATGAGCTTTTCCCCTGCAGAGCATTTCTAGTAAATCTCCCTCAAAAGGAGACTTTTCTTAAATATTTCCCCCAACAGTTGAACATTTGAGATGCTGCTTCATTCATCTGAAGAAGCTCATTTCTCTGTTTGAGATACTGCTTCATCAATATGAAGAGTCTCATTCCAGATTTTTTTAGAGATACTGCTCTAATATCCTCGAAGAGTCTTAGATTTAATTAAGACATCATTCCTTTGGTCTGGAATATCTTAATTCTATCAGATAAGATGCTGCTTCAACTCGATACAGAGAATCTCATCTTTGCTGTTTGAGATGCTGCTTCATCAATATGAAGAATCTTATTCCAGATTTTTATTAGAGATACTGCTCTAGTATCCTCGAAGAGTCTTAGATTTAATTAGGACATCATTCCTTTGGTCTGGAATATCTTAATTCTATCATATAAGATACTGCTTCAACTCGATACAGAGAATCTCAGTTTTGCTGTTTGAGATGCTGCTTCATCGATATGAAGAATCTCATTTGTTCTTAGAGACACTGCTCTAAGTATCCTCGGAGAATCTTAGACACGACTGAGGTATCATTCCCTTGTTGGAATATCTCGATTATATCATGTAAGAAACTGCTTCGTTGATCCCCAGAGAATATCGTGTTTTCAGTTCAGGACAATGTTCTGCTAATTTTCAGAAAGTCTTAGATACCGCTGAGGTATCATTCTATTGATGGAATATCTCGATCATGGCATCCAAGATATTGTTCTGATAATTCCCAGAGAGTCTTGATTGTTTCATTTTACCTTCCGATAACCTTTTCTTACTGTATTTCTCACTGCATTTTGTTTCTGCATTTCTTCCTTGCATTTCAAAGGACAAAATTCAGGTATTTTCGTATTTAATTATCTTCCACCACGAATGTACGAAGACTATTGTCATTCATACTTTCTGGTTCAAGGTAATTAAATAGGGGCAGTTGTCATACCCCAATTTTGTCTGGGCATTTTAAAATTTCATGAATCCGATTTTTATTTCAATTTGCATCAGTTGTACAGCATAATATGCATTTCATCATTAATAACACATAAAATATCAGTCGGAATAAATTCTTGAAAATACAGACAAGTTGGTGAAATCGTTCCTCAAGTACGGACCAAAACAGCAGATAAAAAGTTTCGAAATTATACTTGCAGTCGCCAGTATTATTAATCTACGGTCCGCGTAGTTCAACCTGGTGCGCTCGTTATATTTTTGTCGAATTTTTCAGCTGCATCTTAATCCGTTTGAGCCTTTTAACCGGTGAAAATTTATTTCAAAACTTAAAGAAACGCTGTATTTTTTCAATAAGTATATTTCGCACTGATCATTTTCATGCATCCGATTTAATTTTCCGAGCAAATTTTCGCCCGACTTTTATTCATTTTTAGTCGTTTTAATTTTGTTCTTTCATCAAAATAGCCAGTTTAAATAAATAGAATTTTCCATGTTATTATTTTAGTTTTATCATGATTATTTAAAAAGTTGTGAATTATATTTGATTCAATTGATTAAAATTGTTTTAAATCGATTAAGTCATCTAAAAAAGGCATTATATGTATTTTGATTTATTTAAATAGTTTGTGTTTCTTGGTGTGCTTCTTTGATTCAATCCAAACCATCGATTCAAATTAATCAGTGACCATTATTAGCAATCCACACTTATCCCATTTATCCAATCAAAATTAGATTTAATTAATAATATTATTAGAGAAAATCAGAAAAAAAATTAAAATATCTTTTCCCCACCAATCCACATGAGCCACGTGGCTCCCTTATCCTTCCAAATGTTGAGTTCACGTGACATTTTAAAGGGATACCACTCAAAGATCCTAAGGAAGAGGCATCCCACATCTTTTTCAACATGAGAATGGGTGACAGCTGGCCATGTGAAGAGGTGAGGATGTAAAACTTTTCCAACGGCTCTCTCAACGGAAAGAAAAGGAAAAAGACAAAAGAAAATGGAGATTTTTTTCGGTGACCTCACCTTTCGGAAAGATCCACTCACTGACTGATAAAGGGATGGCTTCAAAAGAAAAGAAAAGGGGCAGAAGAAAGGATCTTGGGGGATTTCTCTAAAAAAGGGTCTCAACCTTTTCTTCTCCGTCGGAAAACCCTTCCGTCAACCTACGACACACAACTCCACACCATCTTCTCTACCTTACATGAAAATTCTCCACTCTCTCATAGTACACAGACAGTTATTTACATTGGAGATGGATTTAAAGTTGTAGTGAATCACCTTAAACACAACAACATAAACCACATCTCTCACCTTTACTATTCATCTTCTTCCCACCTTCCAACAACACCCTCCTACCTCCATTTCCACCGCCAGCACAACCGCGACGTCGATCCGCCTACTCCCTCGCGGGCGAACACGAACCCATCATGACTTGACCTCTTTCCGATCCACTTCGACATCTCCGCCGCAATTCTTTGCCAGACTTTAAAATCACCACACTCATCTCAATATTTCTTCATATCCCGCCGCTCTAACCGCATCTCTCCGCCGTCAACATTATAACTTTGTCTTAATCAACCTCACCTCAAAGCCGATCCGCTATTAAGACACCGAAACATGACTTCCGAACCGCAAACTAGAGGTACATACCTAAGTGAAGACTTGAGATGGAAGCAGGATGGAAGTGTGTGACTCAGTGTGTTTCCATCATGACGCTAGTCGGCAGTGAAAGAAGCAGGATGAGTCGTGAAACGGCCTTGTGAACGCAATTTGGTATGTACTTTTTTCCCTGTTTCTGCATCTCATAACTCTGTTACTTTTCCATTTACTGTTATTTGCTTCTTTTATTTTAATTATAGTAATAATAGTCTTGAGTGCCTTAAGTGCCTTATTATCAACAACAAAAAACGCAACGCCTTATTTTCATGTTACTGTATTGTAGTTCTTTGGTTTGTTACTTCATAATAATTACTATACTATTTAAGTTATTCAAATTTTTGGAAAAACAAGAACTTCGTTACTCATGACTTTCCAATGTGTCTTAAGAAATATAAGACCAACCAAATCTCTTACTTTTACTTTAATAAATATCATTGTATTTCTTATGCTTAAAAAAGAATTTCAATGAAAAATTGAGAGTTTGTATCTACAGGAACCCCACGATCCTCTTTGTTTTATTATTATTATTATTTTTTAACTATTTTTTCTTCTTTTTATTTGATAATTAAATAATCTTTTGTCAAATAATTAGAGTTTTGTTTGATTTGAGCTTTGGATTTTGGCTCAATGTTTTTCCTATTTTACACCACCCTGATTTTTATTTGCATCCCCTGATTTTGTTTAGTTACTTAATTTAATTTAGCTTATTTAAATTTGGTTTATTAAAAAAATATCAAAAACAAAAAAATATGTCTCTAGTTCCTTTTCGTTGTGCATGCCCTAAACTTTCCCGATTATAAACTTGTAAATAAAATTAAATATTTTGTCCTTGTACATGAATCAAACTTTCGAACCACTTTCTAAATTAGAATCAGACGTTTGATCCAATGTCAAGTTGTCTCCCAATTCTTCTACCTTTTTTTTTTGTTCCTTATTTCAATTTTTATCAAGTTATTTATATTCTGAAATTTTGTTTTATTAAAACTATAATAATGTAAATATGTATACCGTTTTTTTTCTTTGATAAACTTTATTGGTTTATGTTTATATTTTTTGGAAAGAAAAAAAGATAATGTTTGCATACTGATTAAATATGTTATCATTTGATTTTGGATTTATGGTGCTATGGTACAAGTGATATTATGTGTATTGATTAATATTTTGTTTGATTGTAGCGTTGTCATGAACTCTAATTGGGTTTTTGCTATTTAGTTTGATCACTAAACAAGCTTGTAAGACATTGTAGCATAATATAAATATTGTAAATAATGTTTTGCTTGTTGTTGTTTAATTTCATTGTGATAAATCGGATTTTTCATCCGTAAATTCAGCAATTTTATGCCGTTATGTCGCCCAAATTTCAAATACATCAATAGAATATTTTCACCGCGTTATGATCTTGCGTATGGCATTACTCATGGTGTCATCTCGCACAAACCGATTCTTGAGCACATTGTTACCAATTTGATCCGATCTTTTTTTAATCGACATCGTCACCTATCTCTTTTAATCACAATTAAAATTAGTTAATTAAATTTTGACTAGTTAGTTAATTTGGATTAATTAATTTTAATTAACTTAGTTATTTGATTTAATTCAATAGTTTTAATAATTAATTGATTTAACCAAATTTTAATAAATTAATTCTGTTAATTAAATATTGATTGATTTCTTCCAATATCATTTCATAATACAAATTTGATTTCATTCAATTGCATCATCAATCCAAACCATGATAAAAATCACACAACTCTCGATTTAATGTCGAGTCCATTTTCAACACCTTTTTGTAAGTCGATCGCTTTTAAAGCATCGCCATCAACCTCCCATGGCTTACTCTTGGGCTTTCTTACAATGAGACCTATTCAATTTTAATTAATCAATTAGATGAACTATTCACTAAATAAATTCAATTCATTCACAAACGCATATATTCAAACCTTGATCGAATATCGAATATTTTTATTCAAATTAAATTAAAATGCCTAATCACAATCAAATGTTATTTCATTTAGAAATCAAAAGGGGGGATGGTTTTGAGTTTTCAACTCCTCTCCTCGATTATTTGAATACGAGTTCTCTTACTCGGTTAGTCAAATAATCGCCATTTCTAACTCGCCCAAACTTAACCTCATCAAATTATCTTCATAATAATGCAAATGAAAAGGGGGATGGTTTTGAGCCTTCAACTTCTCTCCTCGATTATTTGAATATGAGTTCTCTTACTCGATTATTCAAATAGTTGTCATTTATATCTGATTAAGCTTAACCTAATCAAATCATTTTCATAATAAGAAACGAGAAAGGGGATGACTTTGAGTTTTCAACTTTTTCTCCTCGACTATTTGAATACAAGTTCTCTTACTTGGTTAGTCAAATAATTGTATTCCTCTATAAACTTCCATACCCCGATTAAATCAAACTTCCTTTCATAACGACAAAAATGAAAAGGGAGATGACTTTGAGCCTTCAACTTCTCTCCCCATCTGTTTAAATACAAGTTCTCTTACTCGGTTAGTCGAACAATTGACATTTTTCCGCAAATCAATAAATCAATCAAAACTATACGAAAAGGGTGATGGTCTTGAGTTTTCAATTCCTCTTCTCAAATTCTTGGATATGAGTTGTCTTACTCAATCATTCAAGTACTTGTCGTTCATTCTAAAATACGTCAACCATACGCAAACTAATTTTCATAATCACTCAGGTGAAAAAGAAAGCGGTCTAGAGTCTTCTATTCCCTTTCCCGATTATTAGGATACGAGTTATCTTACTCGATTATCCGAGTAATCTTCATACAGTCAAAATACCTTAATTATTACTAAATCCTTTTATAATTAAGGATGAAAAAGAATGTGGTCTAGAGTCTTCTATTCCCTTTCTCGACTATTAGGATACGAGTTGTCTTACTCGACTATCCGAGTAATCATCATCCAACCAAAAATATCTCAACACATCAAATCTATCTGTCCTCGCCCCGTGCAATTGAAACCAATCCAACAAAACATCAAACACAATAACTCTACTTGTCACCCCTGTGTGACCAAAACTCTTTCCAGAAAGAACACTGTTTAATCCTTTCTAATGCACACAACAAACTAGTGCTTAAGCCTCCGCCGAGAGTAGACAAGCCAACGTTTAGCCTATAGAACATGATCTAAACAACTGTTCTCTAAAAGACACCAACAAACCATAGTTCCCCTAACTACGAATGCTCTGATTTCCTTACTGCACCATAAGGATACGTAGGAAGGAGATTGTTGTATCTTCGCGAGCACACTAATAAAAAACCTCCCTTTTCTCCATTATGAGGTTGCCATCCATCTCCATTCAATATTTTATGACCAGAATAAAACAAACAACATAAGTTAACATTCAAATCACAAATTAAACTAAAAGGTTCCTGTTGAGTACAACGGACGTGAGGGGTGCTAATACCTTCCCCTTGCGTAATCGACTCCCAAACCCGAATATGGTTGCGACGACCATTATTCAATTTTTTCAAAGGTTTTATCGATATTTTCCTATCCCTTTATTGGGATAAATAAAAGTTCGGCGGCGACTCTGTTCAAACATAATTTTTTCCGCGACCATCGCGAGGAATCGTATTTTTCGAGATGCGACAAAATGAACATAAGTATGGAAGATGTCTTGGTTCGAGGATCCATGCTTGTGATTAGTGGGTTGAGTGTTCTCCAAAGAATGACTTAAACAAAAGAGCAAAAGCAAAAGCAATACTAACTCCTAACTCATTAACAACTAACATTTAATTCCAAGTCATTTACTTTTAATGCACTTTATTTTTTAAGCCTTATTCATTTGCCATTAGTCATACCACTCTAATTGTTTATGTTAATGTCATTTTCACTTTGTCCACTTGGACCATATTTTGTGATATATTTTGTTTGTGAATATTGTGTTGGCTTATGGGGTCTTTGACCATTAATGTGCATAATAAGAACAAAAACCCTAAAAAGTATCTTGTGTGGACTGTTGGTTTGATCTGAGACTATTGGACTTAGAATTTAGGCAACACTCCCTATGCAAAGAACTTGGCCAATGCCAACTTTAATTTAACCAGGTGCTTGTAGCTTGAAACTTCATCTGATACATCATTGAAGATCCATTTGAGTTCATCTACAACATGATCATTGTGAAGCTGTTACTTTGAACCTATGACTTATGGCATCTTGAAATTCATCTCCTACTTGGGCATTTTTGAAGAAGATCATGGAATTTCTAAGCTTGGATGTGGCTATCTTTATTTGATGCCTTGCTCTTCAAGTTGATATATTGTGCATTGTTTGTTGCTTGATTCTAATGTCCAAGGGAATTTGGGTTTCTATATGACATTCTTGTCTATTGGATTGCAGCCCATTGGTCAGATCTTTTCAACTCTCAACTTTTAAATTTTTGCTTAGGATTAGTCTCTTCATCTCCTCCCCACTTCTTTAATTTCAAAATCTCTCCCTCCTTTCAAAAATATTCTTTGCTTGTGTTTGTAGATTTTCAAACTTGGACCACTTTTGCAAACTAGAAACTTTGGCCTTAAGCCATTGCATTTTCAAACTTCTTTTCTAAATCAAACTTGTAAATAAACTTAATTATACTTGACTTAAAAATTTCAAAATCCAAAAATAAATAACTCATTCAAACCATCTTTAGGCCTTTGTGCCTTTCAAACTTAAGTTTTTGTTAAAAGCAATGCACCCACTTTGAAATTGATACCACAAACTATGAGGTTTTAATCCCTCATTTTTATGTTGGTACGTAGGCACAAGACCGAAGGTCTTGTCAAACACAAAAACATAATTAATGAATTCTTTTCTCATCCCCCCATTCTATTTGCTTGTAAACATCATTTGTACAGAAACACATATGCACACAAGAAAGGGCTCCCTATGAGTACCTAGGATATTTTGGGTGCTAACACCTTCCCTCTGTGTAACCAACCCCCTTACCTGTAATCTCTGACATTTTATTAGTTTTGATTTGAAAACTTATCATTTGTAGGTTTTGTTTGTACTTTTCCCTTTTCCCTTGGAAACAATAAAAGCGCGATGGCGACTCTTGTTATTTGATGTCTAGCTTATCCATAACTTGATGATCATGAATTTACCGCTACAAAAATTAAGTGGTGACTTCACTGGGGAGTACTCTCCAGTGGGTTTAGCCTACTTTTTTGTGTGTGTATAATTGTATATTTGATGTATGTATATTTGTTTGTATGATATAATCTTCTTGTTATGCTTGGTGATCTCTGAGTGGTGAGATAAGTTCTAACCCGAACTTGAGTGCAATTAAGATAGGAGGATGGTATAATCATGTTCAACTTGTGCGGAGTAGTCCTTAACAAGTTGACTTGAGATCCATCTACTTAGTAGAGACCCTTTTGGATTTGGAAATGTCACACAAGTATTTATGGTTAGGCATTACTATCTCTAATTTGGGGTCCGAGAAGCTGAGGATCGTAGAAAATTTAACCTCTCTTGGCCTATTTAGGACGTAGTGCAGAGACTGTCCAAGTGTAGACTTGATCACACTTGTTACGCGATACTACACTCAGACGAGTTTCTCTTGAGAATATTATGGGTTGATGAGTCAGTCATCCTAACCTGTAATATCCGATAGATGGAATTAAGGCTCTGGGAACTTTTTAGAACATGATCTACAGGTTAATATCCTTAGTTCACTCCTTTGGGATGGTTCTTACCCAGACTCCATGCTCGTGACTCACAACAAACCCTTGATTCTTGGTTGATCCAATCAAGTCTTGCCAATATCAATGGAACTTGGGTGTTGATAAGGTGAAAACCATAATCCACCAAAATGGATGATTGATCTTGGCAATGACTTGATTCATCCCTTTACCTTTGTTTGCCTTGTGTGTGATCCCTTATTTATGATTGTTGCATCCATGCATTCATGCGCATCATAACATTCATCACACGAAAATTTCAAGGAACTGAAGTATTATTTACAAATATTTTTATACCATGGATTATGGACGAAGGAACACTAAGAAGTATAGTTTTAGATGTCCAGATTTTAAAGAGTTAAGGAAGCTATCATCTTTTGTATTAGATCCCTTGGACTTCAAACAACGTCATGGGAAGCTTCTATCTATATTATCCGTTGATGTGGTTGAAGGATTTCTGAGTGTTTTGGTTCAGTTTTATGATCCTCTCTACCGTTGCTTCACTTTTCCTGATTATCAGCTCGTGCCTACGTTGGAGGAGTATGCCCATCTCTTGGGAATACCCGTTTCTAACAAAATTCCGTTTAGTGTATTGGAAGAGGTTCCTAGATCTCATCTTATTGCTAAAGCTCTTCACTTGAAGAAGTCTGAGATAGAGGCTCATTGGGTGAAGAAAGGAGGATTGTTTGGGTTGCCATCTGATTAACTCATCAAGGAAGCTAATGCCTTTGCTCAAGCCGGTAGTGTGGACGCTTTTGAAGCTATCTTTGTGTTGCTCATCTATGGTTTAGCTTTGTTCCATAACATTGACGGTTTGATTGATGTTAACGCCATTAGAATTTTCTTGATTGGGAATCTTGTGCCTACGTTGTTGGGTTATATGTACTTCTCTTTGCATCTAAGGAATTCTAAGGGTGGTGGAACTATTGTTTGTTACATTCCTCTTCTGTACAAGTGGTTTATTTCACACTTCCCTCAGACACCTGCTTTTGTGGAGAACA
Organism: Lathyrus oleraceus; assembly: GCF_024323335.1. Lineage (NCBI taxonomy): Eukaryota > Viridiplantae > Streptophyta > Magnoliopsida > Fabales > Fabaceae > Lathyrus > Lathyrus oleraceus. The sequence continues at coordinate 354,219,422 of NC_066585.1, read as the reverse complement.
AACAATGTCTACGATGGTCTCAGCGACTTATGTCTCTCACTAATGATGATATAGTTTGGTATGATCCTTCTTTGAGCAGTTTGGAGATTATTGACTGTTATGGTGAATTCTCTAATGCGCCCCTCATTGGTACACAAGGAGGAATTAACTACAACCTTACTTTGGCTCGTCGTCAACTTGGGTTCCCCTTGAGAGACAAACCTAATAACACTTTGTTAGAAGGTCTTTTCTATCAAGAGGGTAAAGATCCCTAACATTTGAAGCAAAAGATTATGCATGCTTGGCATAATGTTCATACGAAAGGAAGATCCGAGCTTGGTCCGTGCAATTGTGTAGCTTTGGAAGCTTACACTCTTTGGGTGAAGAAGAGAACTTTGGAGTTGAAGATGCCTTATCCTTGTGAGACTTATGTCTATGGTTGTGGTTGAGCCATTAACTCTCTCTAACCAAGATGTTGATGAGTTAGAAGACGCGCTCGCCAAGATGAAGTGAGAGAAGGATATGTGGGAAGAGTGTTTCCATGCTTTGAGAAAAAAGCATGAGGAGTTGCAGCTTGAGTCTAAGGATAAATATGAACTTATTGAGCTACTTGAAGATTTAGTGACAAAGAGACAAAGAGAGCCGGAGGCTTCATCTTCCTCTAGCATGACTCAGCCTTCCGTTGCTTGGAAGAAGATCATTGATCAGCTTGTCCTCGAGAAGACTCAGATTAAGGCTTCTTTTGAGACCGAGATCCGACGCATTCGAAGCAAGTACGCGCCTACAGCCAGATCTTCTGACATTGTTGTTAGGGATCCTTAGGATGACTAGTCTCCTTTTCTCTTGTATTTTTCATTTGGTTTCTGAAATTGTACTCATTGTAATCCTTCCAATTATATAAATAAAAGAGATTTTTATAGTCATATCAAAGTATTACAATTATTGTTAAATATAAATTTGCAAATAACATAGTAAGTTCCTTGAAAATAAAAATAATCAAGCATTACATTTCATGCATCATTTGCATAAGCAGGTTTCTCTTTCGCCAGATGTCTCATTGGTGTTTATTTCGTGCTACAGCCAAGCTGACTCATCGGTACAATACTCGCGCCAATCACTCCAGAATTATGGAACATCTTGAGTAAGAGAATTGAGACTTGGAAGAGGAGATCGTCCGCCTGACTGCCATGATGGAGTTAATTTTAGCTGCACATAGCCAATCTTCTCCAACGCCTGTAACTCCTCCTCCTCAGAGGACTGTTATTTCAGAGGTGGCTACCCATACTGTTCCTGCAACTGTTGCTCATTTCGCACCCAACATGCCTGCCAGATTCCCATGGGGAATGCCGCCAAATTTCGTGCCTGAAGGATTTGCTCCTACATTTGCTTTTATATCGGCATCTAGCCTGGTCATGTCAATGCCACCGCCTGTTGTGCATACCTTGCCTCGTGTGGAAGACACCATCTATCATTCTGAGCCGTATGAAGTCCCGGATGTGTATGAGAAGATGGATGAAATGAAAGATCAATTTCTTGAGATGTGCAAGGAGTTGAAAACATTGAGAGGTAAGGACCTATTTGGGAAGAGTGCTACTGAGTTGTGTCTACTTCCGAATGTGAAGATTCCAGTGAAGTTCAAAGTGTCTGACTTTGAAAAATACAAAGGGAACACATGTCCACTCAGTCATTTGGTGATGTATGCCCATAAAATGTCTACGCAAACAGATAATGATCAATTGTTGATCCACTACTTTCAAGACAGTCTGATCGGCACTGCATTGAGATGGTATATGGGGTTGGATAGTGCGAGCATCCGCACATTCAACGATTTGGGTGAAGCATTTGTAAAGCAGTACAAGTACAACGTCGATATGGCTCCCGGCCAAGATCAGTTGAGATCACTGTCTCAGAAAGACAAAGAGACGTTTAAGGAGTATGCTTAGAGGTGGAGAGAACTCACTGCTCAGATTACCCCTCCTTTAGAGGAAAAGGAGATGACCAAGATTTTCTGAAGATCCTGAGCTCATTTTACTATGAGAGGATGATTGTCAGTGCCCCCAGTGATTTTACCGAGATGGTAAACATAGGGATGAGGCTAGAAGAATGTGTCCGAGAAGGACGGTTCTCTAGAGGGGAGGTGTCTTCCAGCAAGAGGTACGACATCAGTTTTAGTAAGAAGAAGGATAGTGAAGCTAATGCAATTTCAAGTGGAAGGCAAAAGAGGCCTCATATCAGAAGAAGTCAACCACCCCGTCAACATCATCATCACATCTTCCGTAATTCTCGTATTTTCAGTAAGTCAATCAACACCAGTTTAACAACAACAACGTCAACAACAACAACCACCGCAATGTACAAACACCTATAACAACAACAATACCAACAATCATCAGCAACAGAATTTTGAGAGGAAGAAGGTCTCTTTCGACCCTATTCTTATGACATACGCAGAACTATATCCATCTTTAGTTCTAAAGAACCTGTTGCAACCAAGAAATCCTCTGCAAATCCCCGAACCACTTCCATGGTGGTACAAACCGGAACTCCATTGTGCTTTTCATCAAGGTGCCCCCGGACACGACATCGAGAACTGCTACCCTCTCAAATATGAAGTTCAGAAGCTAGTAAAAAGTGGAATGGTATCCCTTGAGGACCGTGCACCCAACGTGAAAGCTAACCCATTGCCTGCCCATGGAAATTCATCTGTTAATATGGTAGACGATTGTCCAGGGGAGTTGAAGGTATTCGATGTACGCTTCATTAGAAGGTCATTGGTGATGATACACAAGGATATTTGCTTGGTGAGCGATTGTGAGCATGACCATGATGGTTGTGTTATCTGCAGTGTTAATCCTAGAGGTTGTATAATTGTGAAGAGGGACATCCAGTGGTTGATGGATGAAGGCTTGATACAGATTGTTCAATCCTGTCACATAGATGATGATGTTAATGTAATAGTGTCAGTATCCAAGACACCAGAGAGAGTGGTGATTTGGTTTGATAGCAGCAATAGTAACAGTACCAGCAAGAGATCGATATCACTGTTGGTTATACGATTGGCGGGTCTAGTCCCATACGCATCCGATAAAGCTGTTCCTTATCAGTATAATGTAACTATGTTGAAAGATGGTCAAGAGGTTCCATTACCTATGACCAGTTCTGTCGTAAGCATTGCTGATGTTACTATGGTGACCCACAGTGGTCGAGTGTTTGGGCAAGTGTTCCCAAAGGATGTAGAAGATTGTTCAGTTTGTAAGAAAGTAGAAGTGCCTGCAGTAGATCCAGTTAGTGCTTCAAAGCGTCAGTCTGGTGAATCCAGCAATTTGAAGACTAACGATGATGATGAGGTACTTCGATTGATAAAGAAGAGTGAATTCAATATGGTGGAGCAGTTGCTCCAAACCCCCTCAAAGATTTTAGTACTGTCTCTGCTTATGAATTCAGAAGCACACAGAGAAGCACTGCAAAGAGTTCTTGAGCAAGCTTTTATGGAACATGATGTTACGGTGGATCAGTTTGATCATATTATGGCTAACATCACTTCTTGTAATAATCTCAGCTTTTGTGATGAAGAACTCCCATAGGAGGGTAAGAATCATAACTTGTGTAACAATCCAATTTTTAGTATTTATTTCTTATATTATTATTTTATTTTATTTTATTTATTTGGAGTGTTAATTAATTAATTGGTTGTTAGGTAGTATAATAATTGATTATATTACTTAACTTGGTGTGTATATTATGTTGGTTGAATTTATTTGAACTAAATAGAGATATTATAATACTATGTCTTATTGGGCCTAATAATTAAATTAGAGGTATCATTCCTTAAGCCCAAACATAATACTAGAATAGTAAGAGGTGAGGAGAGTGAGAAGTAGCACTCATTTGGTCATTTTCAAGGCAACAGAGAAAGAAAGAGGAAAAAGTAAGGAGAAGAGGGGAAGAACAAGGGAGAAGCTAGGACTTCCAGAAAATTGAAGAGGTAAGAGGGAGAATCCTTATTATTATGGGTTAGTATGATTGGGTCAATGGGTAGAAAAATGTTTAGGTTGAAATCCCTAATTTTTATGGTTTTGAAATTGTTAGGTTTTGATGAGTAATTTGTGATTTGTGGTGGTTAATTGTATTTGGAACTGATATATGGGTGAAATTGAGGGATAGGTGGAGAATCCAATTTTGATGTTTTATATTGTAGTAACGTTAAGAAAAATCCAGATTTTACACCGTGTTAACCGGTTACCCCAAAGGTGTTAACCGGTTACATGCAAAATTGGAGCCCAGAAATTGAATTTTGTTTCTAGTTAACGGGTTAACCAAAATGTGTTAACGGGTTACTTGGTGAAAATCTGCCTAGGAATTGAATTATGTTTTCGTGTTAACGGGTTAACCAAAATGTATTAACGGGTTACTTGCTGAAAATCTGCCTAGGAATTGAATTATGTTTTCGTGTTAACGGGTTAACCAAAATGTGTTAACGAGTTACTTGCTGAAAATCTGCCTAGGAATTGAATTATGTTTTCGTGTTAACGGGTTAACCAAAATGTGTTAACCGGTTACATGTTGAAAAATATGCCCAGGAATTAAGTTCTGTTTCGGGTTAACGGGTTACCCTAAAAGCTTTAACCGGCTACCACTATTGAAAAAAGGAAAAATTGAGGATTTTAAATGCTGTAACCATTTTAAAATAAAATCTAAGTGTGCGTGTTTGATGATGAGCCTATATATGTGAATAGTATATTTGTAATGAATGTATATACGTACCATTGGTGGATAACTCATAGAGTTGAATTATGGTTATATGTGGAATGTTAAGATGGTAGAGATGATCTTAATTGCATATATTGTTGGTATTTGTACATTCATTCATGGCATGGTCGACTTTATGGTGGAAGCGGTGAAACTGTGGGTTCACATGGTAATAGACGTTGATCCTTGAATGGAAATAGGCGTCGCAGACGTTCATCCTTAAATGGAAATAGGCGTAGCAGACGTTGATCCTTAAATGGAAATAGGCGTAGCAGACGTTGATCCTTAATTGGAAATAGACATAGTGGCTTTGATCTTGTCCGGATCGGAAGCGTGGCTTGGATTCTAGATATTGAATCGGAAAGCGGTGAAACGTTGGCTTCACATTACGGTACCACATGCATAGAGTCACATGTCTTGCATTGAGTCACATTAGAGTTATGTGATAATTGAATATATGCATTGATGTGATTGTTATGTGTGTATAAGATATGGTAATTGAATTTGGTGATGTTTGGATACATAACTTGGTAAAATATGTGATTATGTGATAATTATGGTTATGTGTATATTTGGGAATATAGCATTGGATTTTAATATTATACTCCTTGAGTTTTGATGTATGCTTGAAACATGTGAAATAAATATTGGTTAGTATTATTTACATGGCTATACAAGGTGTGATGAATTCCTTTAATTGTTGATTTAATCATTGTGCTTTATTATACTTCTTCATAATGATTCGAATTCTCATCCTTCTGTTTGAATGTTGCCTTTACATGGGCATCGTGCAGATATTCAAGAGTAGTATTGCTGAAGTAAGTGGAAGGTAGTTCACTCGAGATTTAGTCGGAGAGTGTTCGTGTTTTGGTTTAGAGACTAGGTAGTGAGTCAATGCTCTGGTCATGTAACACTGGGTAGATTAGTAGTATTGAACTCATATCTTATTTGGATATGTATTATGTTATTACTTGTGAACATGTTTAATTGCAATTTCTGTTTGTGAGGCCATAGTGCCAAATAGTCAGGATATGGCTTTATTTTATCTTGAGTTATTGAGAGATGATCATGGTATGGGACTTGAATCATTTTATCAAATACACGAGTATTCATTATTTTCCGATGCGAATGCATATTCTTGAATATTCATGATATTTGAAATGTGTTATTTTAAATGACTAGGTGTATTGTATATTGATGATGAATGATATTGGTTTTGAAAGCTTTTAGTTTTTGAAAACGTCGATGTGACGCCCTTTTGTTTATCTGCGTGCTTATTCACTCTGATTATATGTTAAGTATTTTGGGGTATAAAAAGGGGTGTTACATTAGTGGTATCAGAGCATGGTCGACCAGTTGGTCAATAGTCGTTAATGTTTTCCAATCCTGTTGTATTTGATTTCTGCATCAGACACGATCGATACTGTTTGTCTGGTTGTTCGGGCTGTTTAGGACGATGGTAACAGGCAGGAATGATGATGCCATTGCTGAGGCGTTGAGGATGTTGGCTGGCTCCATTGGTCAGATCCCTCAAGCGAATGCTGGTAACCGAAATGGAGATGATGATGAATTCCGTGCTTTGGGGAGGTTCCAGAGGAACAATCCTCCTACCTTTGAGGGTGAGCATGAACCTGATAAAGCTCAAGCTTGGCTGAAGGAAATCGAGAAGATCTTCAGAGTCATGAACTGTGCTGATGCTCAGAAAGTGCAGTTTGGTACTCATATGCTTGAGAGGGAAGCTGAAGATTGGTGGAACAACACTCTTCAGAGGTTCGAAGAAGATAGCATTGAGGTTACTTGAGCTCTTTTCCGTGATATCTTCTTGGAGAACTATTTTCCAGAAGATTGTCGTGGGAAGAAAGAGGTGGAGTTCCTTGAATTGAAGTAAGGAAATGGTACTGTTGCGGAATATGCTGCTAGATTTTAGGAGCTTATCAAGTATTGTCCTCATTACAATACTGCTAATGCTGAGAGATCTAAATGCTTGAAGTTTGTGAATGGCTTGAGACATGATATCAAGAAGGCCATTGGTTACCAACAAATTACTCGTTTTGCGGAGTTGGTTAACAAGAGTCGGATTTATGATGAGCATAATAGGGAGAGTGCTTCTTTCTACAAGAGTTTGAAGGGGAAAAATCAGGATCGTGGGAAACCGTATGATGACAAGAGGAAACAGTCTGGTTTTGGC